>NC_090646.1:398170567-398491817 GCF_040937935.1 Hyperolius riggenbachi
ACTTTAACCTCAGCAACTGGATACACCCTCTTACAGGCAAAATCTATACCAGAAACCAACTTGAAGGCAAAATGCCCTTTACACCCCAACTAATCATGGGTTACAACCAAACTACGCATTTTTTACGCACCATCATACACGAGCCTGTCTTAACACTCAGACCTACCTCATTTGAACGACTATGTGGTCAAGGGGGCTACCAAAAGAGTTTAATTTCCCAAATCTACATACTACTTATTACCAAATCGGGAACTTGGATACCAGACCATCACTACATGACAAAATGGTCAACCTCACTCTACAGTGATATCTATGGAAGACTGGGAGGAGATTTGGGAAACCGCCAAACACTCTTCCATGTGCACACAAATTAAGGAAAATATCTATAAAATTATCTACCACTGGTATCTTACCCCTGAAAAATTGTCAAAAATCTACCCGGGCACATCTGATCTGTGTTGGAGAGGCTGCAATAACAAAGGCACTTTAGAACATATATTCTGGAGCTGCCCCTGTCTATCCCCTCTCTGGAATGGAGTTCAAGAACTTATTACTTCCACAACTGGTGTCATAGTCCCAATAGACCCCATACATATGATACTAGGCAAACCAATCCCGGAAGTAAATAGACATACGAATCGCTTAATCACCCATATACTAACCGCCTCTAGACTAGCTATTGCCTCAGCCTGGAAAAACATTGCCCCTCCAAACATATCTGAAGTCATCCTCAAAGTTAACTGGACTAGATCCATGGAACAACTTACAGCCTCACTCAGGGATACTGAACGCAACTTTCACAAAATCTGGGAATCATGGCCTTATGCATCGCCTATTTACCACCCCCCTTGACCACATAAAACAAAAAAAAAAATGTCTCTTATACTCTATTAACATTAGGCCTTTACCTACATACCCATTTATTCAAGCTGTCGATTTCTCTTACAAGTATTGGCTAACCTTTGTGATACCATGCAACTCCATACACAGGACCACAATTTTCTCTCTTTTTGCTCTACAACTGGCTTCCACTCCTTACCCCCTTCCTTTTCTCAATATTTTCACACTCACCTCTTTAACTGCTCTCCTTTAACTACAACTAAATACCTATTTGGACGAAGGTCCACTCAGATACTTCAAATGTTGGAATTTCTCTTTTTAGGGGTTATAATAGAATACATATATTAAGCATGTTGTCTCTACTCCCTTGTCAAGTAGCTACAGAAAGACTCCTCCACTTATACCTTAACTATAAGATGTCTGTACATTCTGTAAACATAATCCTGCTCATTCATATGTTCTACTTGACCCTTGTACTGTATTCATTGAGCCTCCGGAAATTCTTTTGATTGTTGTTCTTTCTTAAAAACTTAATAAAAAACAGTATAACAAAAAAAAAAAAAAAAAAAAAAAAAAAAGAATATTAGTAGCAAAGAAAATATTCTCATATTTTTAATTTTAGTTCTATAGTGTTTTTTTTATAACATTGCATCATTCACTAATATTTGCAGTTTACACACTACTCAGCATTCTGCATGATTTTACAGAGCAGGCTAGTGAACTATTGACCTGTCCTCTGGAGAGAAAAAGAAAATACTGTGACTGACAGTTGAGATAATAAGCTTCAGAAGGCAGAGTTCTCTGCAACTTTGAAAGTCATGAAGCTCAAGGTTTTTTTTGCATAGTTAACAACTGGGGGTTCTTAACTCTTCCTGTACTGGAAACAATATTAGACTTATGTCTCTGCTCCTAATGTTTTATTACTTAGCTGTACTACACATACAAATCATTTTTTTTCTTTTGCTTCAGTGTCTCTTTAAAGGAAACCTAAACTGAGAAGGATATGCATCTTTCCTTTTAAAATACCACCAGTTGTCTGACCTGACTCTCCTACTGATCCTGTATCTCTAATCCTTTTAGCTACAGCCCCTTAACAAGAATGCAGATCAGGTGCTCTGAGTGAAGTCAGACTGGATTAGCTGTATGCTTGTTTCAGGTGCGTGATTCAGTCACTACTGCAGCCAAAGAGATCAGCAGGACTGACAAGCAACTGGTATTGTTTAAAAAGAAACATCCGCAACCCTCTCAGTTAAGGTTCCCTTTAAAGGACTACTGTAGAGGGCTAGGGAGGAAAAAAAAAAAAAAAAAAGAGTTGAACTTACCTGGGGCCTCTAATGGTCCCCCACAGACGTCCTGTGCCCGCACAGCAACTCACCGATGCTCCGGCCCCACCTCTGGTTCACTTCCAGAATTTGCAACTTTAAAGTCGCAAACCCACTGCACCCGCGTGTCCATGTCCCTGCTTGAGGCACAGTAGTTTTCTGACTTTAAAGTCGGAAATTCCGGAGGTGAGCCGGAGGCGGGGAGCGGAACATCAGCGAGTGGCTGCGCGGGGATAGGACTTATGCATGGAACCATTAGAAGGCCCAGGTAAGTTAAACTATTTTTGCCCATAGCCCCCTACATCTATCAAAGTTAAGTAGCAATATGCCTCTCACATCTCTCCCCCCCCCCCTCTGGAGGGGGCTCCACTCACCACAAAACAGAACAGGCTGCTTTCTATGTGTACCACTGTCTACTACAATACTTTTTTCTTTATTATTATGTATTGCTTTATTTAGGTTACTTTTTAACTGCCTCATTTGTAAGAATTTCATATCAAAGAGAATGAATACATATTCAATTTCCACAATTTGGATTGTATTGTCCATTATATAAATCAAAATGAAAATTATTTTAATTCCAGGTTGTAATGCAACAAAACAGCCAAGGGGTATGAATTTTTTGTGAGGTACAGTACAGTATGCGTGTATCACTATGACATTAGTATAGATTACTGATTGTAAGTAAATTCACAAATTATTTTGCGTATTATTTCTTCTTACGGAATATCTCCTTTTTCTGCTGTCTGTGTCTCCATGTTTCCATTTATTGAATATTTTTCTGCTATCCAAGCCATGAAAATGTGTTTGGCAGGAAAACAACATTTAATTCAAAAGAAAAATCACAGGAACAGGGGAATCTGTGAGGAGCATGGGCTTGATTCACTATGCGGTGCTAACCTACTTAGCACGTCTAAAGTCTTTAGGCGCGCTAACCAGGGTGCTAAATAGGTTAGCACCGGTTTTCTCAATCAGATTGCACGCTAAGTACCATGCGCAAAGTTTTGCGCGCGCAAAGTCCTATGCGCGCGCTAAGTCCCATAAGTTTTAATGGGCACTTCGCGCGGAGCGCTCTGCGCACTATGCAGTGCGCGCGTAAAGTTTTGCGCGCGAAAAGCTTGTTTAGACGTGCTAAGGGGGTTTTCATAGGCATGCTAACAGTTAGCACCGCTTTGTGAATTAAGCCCCATGTGTGTAAAAGTACATTGCTAGTGTGCAGCTAATAGCATCAAAACTAGGCTAGATTTTATATAGCTGAATCAAAGACTTAAAAGGAAGTACTGTACATTTAATGGTGATTTAGTAAGCATTGTGATGCCGTACTTTATATAATTCATGGGCTTATGATGTGGGACCTTGACATTGATTCACTCTACAAGCCTTGATCTTTCCAGACATTTTGTAATCTTGTGTGTTCCATTCTCCTTGGCCAAGTTCACTCAAAGGCTCCCTGCACACTGCAAATCCATTTTCCGTTTCTGATTCCGTTTACGATTTTCAATTCCGATTTCCGCTGAATACATTCAACAGAAAAACGGATCAGAAAAAGCAGCATGCAGTAAAGATTAAAAATCTGAATCGGTAAAAAACGATTACAGTATATACTCGCATACAAGCCAAATTTTTACCCCCCAAAAGTGGGTCAAAAGCTGGGGGGGGTTCGGCTTGTATGCGAGTTTGGTGGTGGTGGTCCGCGCCATAGCCCCCCCCCCCCCAATCCCACCCCCTCCCCCCGCGGCCGCCGCTACGCTGCATTTATCTTACCCGGCGCCGCTTCTTCTATTCCCCTCCTGTCCGGCTCCATAATTCACAGCAGCGCTCTTCACGGCAGCTGCAGTAGAGAGAGCGGTTCCCATAGCAACCGCCGCTACAGGAAGCCGCGCTCTCTGCTGCTTCCTGTCTCATCACAGCAGCCGCCGTGAAGAGTGCTGCTGTCCTACGGCGCCGGAGAGGAGGGGAATAAAAGAAGCGGCGCCAGCTAAGGTAAAAGCAGCGGCGGCCGCGGGGGAGAGGGGAGGCGGGGGCACTACCTAGCGATACTGGGGCACTATACTAGCGATACTGGGGCACTTTACTAGCTATACTGGGGCACTATATTAGCTATACTAGGGCACTATACTAGCTATACTGGGGCACTACCTAGCGATACTGGGGCACTATACTAGCTATACTGGGGCACTATACTAGCGATACTGGGCACTATACTAGCTATACTGGGGCACTATATTAGCTATACTTGGGCACTATATTAGCTATACTTGGGCACTATATTAGCTATACTTGGGCACTATATTAGCTATACTTGGGCACTATACTAGCTATACTGGGGCACTATACTAGCTATACTGGGGCACTATACTAGCTATACTGGGGCACTATACTAGCTATACTGGGGCACTATACTAGCTATACTGGGGCACTATACTAGCTATACTGGGGCACTATACTAGCTATACTGGGCACTAAACTAGCTATACTGGGGCACTATACTAGCTATACTGGTCACTATACTAGCTATACTGGGCACTATACTAGCTATACTGGGCACTATACTAGCTATACTGGGGCACTATACTAGCGATACTGGGCACTATACTAGCGATACTGGGCACTATACTAGCGATACTGGGCACTATACTAGCGATACTGGGGCACTTTACTAGCTATACTGGGGCACTATATTAGCTATACTAGGGCACTATACTAGCTATACTGGGGCACTACCTAGCGATACTGGGGCACTATACTAGCGATACTGGGGCACTATACTAGCGATACTGGGCACTATACTAGCTATACTGGGGCACTATATTAGCTATACTTGGGCACTATATTAGCTATACTTGGGCACTATATTAGCTATACTGGGGCACTATACTAGCTATACTGGGGCACTATACTAGCTATACTGGGGCACTATACTAGCTATACTGGGGCACTATACTAGCTATACTGGGGCACTATACTAGCTATACTGGGCACTAAACTAGCTATACTGGGCACTAAACTAGCTATACTGGGGCACTATACTAGCTATACTGGTCACTATACTAGCTATACTGGGCACTATACTAGCTATACTGGGCACTATACTAGCTATACTGGGCACTATACTAGCTATACTGGGCACTATACTAGCGATACTGGGCACTATACTAGCGATACTGGGCACTATACTAGCGATACTGGGCACTATACTAGCGATACGGGGGCACTATACTAGCGATACGGGGGCACTATACTAGCTATACTGGGGCACTACCTACCCATACTGGGCACTATACTAGCTATACTGGGACACACTAGGGGAATAAGGCGGCCAGCATTTCCTACCCGCCGGCTTATATGGGGGTCAATCATTTTTTACTGTTTTTTTAGGTAAAAGTGGGGGTTTGGGGTCGGCTTCTATGCGGGTCGGCTTCTATGCGGGTCGGCTTATATGCGAGTATATACTGTAAAAAGTGGAATCTGAATCGGAAATGCATGCAGTAGTGGTACAACTCAATGGATTTCAAGTCTTTCTGATAACGCATACGTGACAACACACAGAACCATGTCACCATTTATTATTAATGCATGGTGTCTAGTATTGTTAATGTAAGAGAGACTTGCTTATTGTTTTTGACCACACCGTGTACGAAATCTCTCGAATAAGTAAACTGGCAACCATGAAAGCCTAGCAGTTTCTTCCTTATTCTATCATACAAGCTTTGACCGGAGCTCTGCTTTAAGGGTAACTATACATAACCAGACTAAAACAGTTCTTGTGATACTGCTCCTTCATGCTGCATTTGACATGACACTGATTGTACACAGATGTTCAGACTTGTGAGAAGGTACTCTTTCCTCATCAGTGAGGATGGGGGAAATTGCAAGTGTTCAAGTTCTAGTGATGTCATATGCCACTCAAGAGTCACAGTAAATATATATAAATTATTGGTTATGATTTATATATTTATTTATAGTGTCAACATATTATTAAACGCTGGACAATAAATAAGGTTACAGACAATGATAATGGGGGTGACAGGCAACACAATACAGGTAATAAGCAGTAAGACACTATGCCAGATGATACACTGGAGTAGTAGTCCCAGTAATTCAAGTTTACGTTGTTCCATAAACAGGATGCACGATCAGGTGCATCAGGATGACGCTACTGTTTTAAACAGTCACTAAAAATTATCACAAATGATGATTTCAGGCCGTTGTGCAGTGGCTGGATGGTGCAATATTGATGCCCATAGAGCAAGCCCTAGTGCAGGGGTCTCAAACTCAATTTACCTGGGGGCCGCAGGAGGCAAAGTCAGGATGAGGCTGGGCCGCATAAGGAATTTCACAATTACGGCGCATCGCCGCCTCTGCCCGCCCCTCTCACTCTTCCTTCACAGGGAGGGGCGGGGAGAGGTGGCGATCCGTGCGGCGATTGACGTCAGGAGGGGCAGAGCTGAAGCTGAAAGCTCTGCCCCTTCCAGGAAATGCCAGCGGATTGCCCCCCGGGCGATTTGGGGGCTCTGAAGCCCTCGTTTAGCGGCGGGGATGCGGCGGATTACTTGGGAGCACTGAAGCGAACTATAAGGAAGCTTTTGCCGGCGAGGGCCACAAAATATTGTACGAGGGCCGCAAATGGGCCGCGAGTTTGAGACCCCTGCCCTAGTGGCTGCAGCTCTGGTGCTTGGAGTCCGCCAGGATGTTATTTACATGTTATTTGTCGTGTCTTGTGTATCCTGCCGTGCATCCTATTTACGGAACAACATGAACTTGAATTACTGGGACTACTACTGCAGTGCATGATCTGGCAGTGTGTGTATTACTGCTTTTTATCTGTATTGTGTTGCCTGTCACCCCCATTATCATTTTCTGTAACCTTATTGTCCAGCGTTTCGCAATATGTTGACGCTATATGAATCCAATAAATAAAAACCAATAATTTATATGTATTTACTGTGGGCCAGATTTATCAACAGTGTCTGAGAAAGTATTGGTACGTTTTTAGAAATCCATGCAGAACTGTCTCAGACAGCCTAAAAAAATCATTAGATAGTGCAGATTCCTTCTAAAACTGTTGTATAATAGGAGGAGCTAGGAAGGTCTCTCAGACAGTGCAGTGTGTGAGGGGAATTCCTGTTGCTGAGGTAACCAACACACCTGCTGTATTGATAGCAGCAGGCTCTGAGGAGGAATTCAGCAGGGGGAGGAGCACCACACATATCATGTGTAGCCTGCACTCTGCAATCATGTCTAGTCTGCAGCTCTACATCTGTAGAACTACTATCAAGCACTTCTTATTCTGCGCCAGTTTGGGGATGGATTTGCACTTTTCTTAAATGTAGTGCAGCTCTAGAAATTCTTGCTAAATTGCCACTATTACCTAGGATTTAAGAAGGTTCTTATCATGCAGAACTGTTCTCCCTGCTGGTTAGAACAGATTAAGAAGAAAAAACTGTCAGTAACGCGTTGATAAATCTCTCCCTGTGACTCTTGGGTGGCATATGACTATCACTATCACTAGATCTTGAACACTTGCAATTTCCCCCATCCTCACTGCTGAGGAAAGAGTACCCCTCTCACAACAAGTCTGAACATCTGTGTACAATCAGTGTCATGTCAAATGTAGCATGAAGGAGCAGTATCACAACATTTTTTTTTAGTCTGGTTATGTATAGCTACCTTTAACCTTTTCGGGACCGGCCACCTACCCCCCCTTAAGGACCAGGCATTTTTGGCGGGAAGGGGGTGCGCGCGTTTGGGGGGGTCAGGCGGCCGGATCCCGTGTGTGGCTGCCGGGCATTGTGTCCCCCCTTGGTGGCCTGGGCCCCCCCTTCTGCCAGCAGCCTTCACTTACCTTCCAGGCTCCAGCGATGAGCCGCACGGGACCCTCTTCTCCGGCCGGCATCTCCGCTTCATCTGACGAGCAGTTCCGGGTCGCGGCTTGATGACGTCATCAAGCCGGGACCCGGCGCTGACGTCAGATGAAGCGGAGATGCCGGCCAGAGCGGAGGGGGCGCCGATCGTCGCTGGAATGGCAGGGAGGTGAGTGGATCCTCTTCTTTCCCCCCCTGCCGCCGCAGCTGTCAAACAGATCACTACGATCCGACGGCGATCGTAGTCATCGTGTGATCAGCAGCCATACGCGATGGCTGCTGATCACTCGGGGGAGATGTCGGCTGTCATATGACAGCTTGATCTCCCCCTCCGGGTGCGCACGATCGCGTCGGGAGCGGAAATTTCGGGCCGGCGTAGATCCTACGCCGCATCAGGCTAGAACAGCCACAAGTGCGGCGTAGGATCTCATGCACATGGTCCCGAAAAGGTTAAAGTAGAGCTCCACTCTAAGGCCTGGTGCACAACAAAAACCGCTAGCAGATCCGCAAAATGCTAGCAGATTTTGAAACGCTTTTTGTTATTTTTCTATGGCGTTTTGCTAGCGTTTTGCAGATTGCTGCAGCGGATTTCAGTATAGTAAATTTCATATATTGTTACAGTAAAGCTGTTACTGAACAGCTTCTGTAACAAAAACGCAGGCAAAACCGCTCTGAACAGGCGTTTTTCAGAGCGGTTTGCGTTTTTCCTATACTTAACATTGAGGCAGAAACGCACCCGCAATCCAAAAAATGCCTCACCCCGGCATTTTCCGTTTCTGCAAAACGCCTCCAGCTCTGGTGTGAACCACCCCATTGAGACACATTGACCAAGCGGATCCGCAGCCGCAAGCGGCTGCAGAAACGCTGAAAAAGCCGCTCGGTGTGCACCAGCCCAAAGCTTGTATGATAGGATAAGGAACATTGCTGTACATTTAACATTGCAAGCATGCAATAAATATACAGCACTCGGACAGGGTATCTGCAGACCTGACACCTCATGTAGCCTGCACACAGTGCACCAGTACTCTGCAGGAGGTCCGCAGCTCGGGAAGCATGATGTCCAGGGACAGCTAGATAGCGTCTCTCCTGCAGAGCCGTGGGGGACGGGCAGCAATAATGACTGTCGCCTGCTACCAGCTTTGTCTTCTCTGCTCTCCTCTCAGCAGACAAAGTGAGGGGAATCAGAACAGAGATGCAAAAAGAGGTTACAGGAGGGAGGCCCAGCCCTCGGCAGCATAGATACAGCAGCTGTTAGCGTGTCACTACATTACCCAGGATGCCGTTGCTGGGGACCATCATATGTGCAGCAGCAATCCTACTGTTGCTCTCCCTAGTCACTGCTCTTCACTGCTGCTGCTCCAACTTGTTGTGAAGAGGGGCAGAGGCGAAGCTTCTCCAGATGCCTGCACCTGGGGACACATTTATCTGACGCACCCTGGAAACAGCCACCTACTGACACTGACTGTAGAGTGGGCTGCCGTCTGTCCTAAAGAGCTGATCAGTATTGCTCTGGGAGCCAGGTGCAGGGTAGTGTGAGTGACTGTAAATGAGGGAGGGGACCTGCTTCTGCTTCATAAGGCGCCTGTAGGCACGTGCCTACAGTGCCTTATGGGTAATCCGGCCCTGGGGGAAGGGCAGCAATAATGACTGTCGGCTGCTACCAGTTTTGTCTCCTCTGCTCTCCACTCAGCAGACAAAGTGAGGGGAATCAGAACAGAGATGCAACAAGCAGCGATAGGTTTTCGAGTCCAGAAGGACACGAATTCGGAATTCAAATGAAGGCTAATGACTTCAGCTGTGACCACAGGCAGCGGGGAGTTAACTTACCTAGTCTACAGGGACGTCTGCGTTCCTGACTCAGTATCGTGCTTCCTCCTTCCGGCTTGAAAAAGGAAGCACGATAGTGAGTCATGGAACGTGGATTTCATTACACCTATGACGCATAATGGAACACAGACATCCCCGAAGACTTCTGGGTAAGTTAACTCTCCGCTGCCTGTGGTCACAGCTGAAGTCATTAGACTTCATTTGAATTCCAAATTTGAGTCCTTCTGGACTCGAAAGCTCATCGCTGGAAACAAGAGGTTACAAGAGGGAGGCCCAGCACTTGGCAGCATAGAGACAGCAGCTGTTAGCGTGTCACTACATTACCCCGTATGCTGTTGCTGGGAACCATCATATGTGCAGCAGCAATCCTACGGTTACTCTCCCTGGCCACTGCTCATCACTGCCGCTGCTCCAACGTGTTGTGAAGAGGGGCAGAGGCGGAGCTTGTCCAGATGCCTGCACCCAGGGAACACTTGTCTGATGCACCCTGGAAATGGCCGCCCGCTGTCACTGACTGTAGGGCGGGCTCCCGTGTCACTGACTGTAGGGCGGGCTCCCGCCTGTCCTAAAGAGCTGATCGTCATTGCGCTAGGAGCTAGGTGCAGGGCAGTGAGAGTGACTGTATATTTATTATTTATTTATAAAGGGCCATCATATTACGTAGTGCTGGACATTAGTTTAGGTTACAGACAATATTTAGGGTGACATACAGCAATATGACAATACAGGAATACAAGAAAACCAGATCACACAGCACAGTATGAGTACAAGGTAATGCTTAGTCACTGGATGGAACATGGAGATTAGGCAAGTTGAGTTTACTCAGATGCATTGCATGGGTGCACAGTAATGGAGGTGCATGATCAGGTAGGACACAAAAGGAAGAGGACCCTGCCCAAAGGCTTACAATCTAGAGGGAGAGGTAGTGACACGAAAGGTAGAGACCAGAGTTCAGCTGTGGGTTTAGCGCACTTGTAAGGGGGGTGGGCCAGAGTGAAAAGGTGAGTTTTGAGGGCCTTCTTGAAGATGTTGAAGGAGGGGGGCAGCGCTAATGGGTGGAGGTAGGGAGTTTCATAGTGTTAGAGCAGCTCTTGAGAAGTCCTGGAGGAGTGCATGGGACTGGGTGATGTGGGGGGCAGTCAGGCGAAGGTTATTGGAGGAGCAGAGTGAGCGGCTAGGTGTACCTCTGAGTAAGATCGGAAACATAGGTTGGACAGGTTTTGTGGACAGATTTGTAGGTCAGACACAGTATCTTGAATCTGAACTGGATAGGAAGACAGTGGAGGGATTTACGGAGGGGAGCTGCCGTGGTGGAGCGATGGGAGGAGTGGATAATTCTTGCTGCTGCATTCATGATGGACTGCAGTGGTGGGGGGGTGGGGGGGGGGGGGGGGAGGTCCCGCTTTTGCTTCATAAGGCGCCTATAGGCCCATGCCTACAGTGCCTGATGGGTAATCTGGCCCTGCTTACAGTAACCATACTAGACACTACAATACTAATAAATGACATCATGGTTTTGTGTGTTGTCACGAATGCGTTATCAGAAAAGACTTGAAATCCAATGAGTTGTACCACTTCCACACCGGATCGGATTTAGTGTGAACTTAGCCAAAGAGAATGGAACAAACAAGATTACAAAAATGGCTGGAAAGAACAAAACTTGTAGAGAGAATCAATGTCAAAGGTCCCACATCATAAGCCCATGAATTATATAAAGTATGGCTTCACAATGCTTACTAAATCACCACTAAATGTACTTCCTTTTAAGTCTTTGATTTAGCTATATAAAATCTAGCCTAGTTTTTGATGCTATTAGCTGCACTTAAGCAGTGTACTTTTATGCACACGCTCCTCACATATTCTCCTGTTCCTGTGATTTTTCTTTTGAATCAAATGTTGCCAAACACATTTTCATGGCTTGGATAAAAGAGCAGAAAAATATTCAGTAAATGGAAACATGGAGACACAGACAGCAGAAAAAGGAGATATTCCATAAGGAGAAATAATATGCATAATAATTTGTTAATTTACTTGCAATCATTAATCTATACTAATGCCATAGTGATACACACATACTGTACCTTGCAAAAAATAAATTAATACTCCTTGGTGTTTGTTCTATTTTGTACCATTACAACCTTAAAATAAAATAAATTTTCATTTGTATTAATGTAATGGACAATACAGTCCAAATTGTTGAAATTGAATGATATGTATTAATCTTCTTTGATATGAAATTCTTACATATGAGGCAGTTAAAAAGTAACCCAAATAAAGCAATAAAGAAAGAAAAAAAACACTCAAAAAAGAGATGTGTAGTGATGGGGAACCCCCTTGGACACATGCACAAGAGAGGATCAGTGGGCTGCTATTTATCACCAACGTAACCCACTTAAGATGTTGGGAGTAGTTTTGGGCTTCAGTAATGGATGAAAATCCCAGTAGCTGGCTGTGCTAAGCTAATTAGAGACATACCGTATATACTCGCAAGCAAGCCGACCCGCATATAAGCCGACCCCCCAACTTTTACCTGGAAAACCAGGAAAAAATGATTGACCCTCATGTAAGCCGGGGGTAGGAAATGCTGTCCGTGTGATCCCCCCAGTGTGTCCCGGTATAGCTAATATAGTGCCCAGTATGGGTAGGTGGTGCCCCAGTATAGCTAGTATAGTGCCCAGTATGGGTAAGTGGTGCCCCAGTATAGCTAGTATAGTGCCCAGTATAGCTAGTATAGTGCCCAGCAGGGCTGTGGAGTCGGTCCAAAAATCCTCCGACTCCTCAGTTTAGGATTCCACCGACTCCGACTCCTAATTTGCATATTACAATTTTGTTGATTAAAAGTATGTAACATGAAATTCGTCTCTTAACTGTCAACGCTTAGGAATTTTACAAGACAACTGAAGTGAGAAGGATATGTAGACTACTATATTTATTCCCTTCAGACTAAAACTAGTCCTTGGTAAGAGTACTTGTAAAAGGTACAAACCGGAACAAAGAACATCTATCAGGCCCTAGGCAATGTAAGTGTGGGTACATGTAAGAATGATGTGCAGGTACTCTGCAGGGGAATGAGGAGATTCTTCCTTTATTACACATTCTTCATGCACAATCTGAACAAGGTTTATGGGTGACAGACAACACCTCTGTGTTCAATGTGCACAACATTCTCAGTGGATTCCCTGCAGCTCTGTGGGGAGTGTGGTGATATATTGGGGTGCTGATAATGTTAAGGATAATAACAGAACATATTTCTGTCTTTTTTCTGTCTACTGGGTAAAACCTCAGATGTGTATTGTGCTTGGTAGTAATTGGCCACCTGGCCAGAGTAATCTAAAGGATAATGTAAGTCTGCATGTAAATGTACATTACCTCTGCCCTCATTGTCCAGCCGGGGAAACTGTGTGTACTGCTAATTAGCTGCCAATTGAGGAAGAATAGGCTGGTCGGCATGGCTTTTGAGTGTGGTGTCAGCTATTGTCCCATTATACAAGGAAAGCCTGCTAAGAGTCTTGAGGAAAGGGGGAAGCTGACACCTGAATGTTTGAAATGTATTTGACAGCCTACTGGAAATTATGGAAGGGGTGAAGTCCTTTTGATACCATTTTCTACCTGTGGAAATTGAATTATTGGTGGAGGTGCAACCTCCTTATCTTTGATCAGCTAGGAAGTACTGTCAACAATGGGGTTGTCACCTGTAACGTGGACTAGGGAAATCTTTTCATGTATGTGGGCTATTGTATATTTTTCGCAGGTGGATGTTAGATCTCTGGAGATCCAATTATGACTGAGGATGTAATTAAAGCTAGCTTCCCCCCGTCCACACAGGCTTACAGCCTCGAGGCGAATATTTCATTATAAAAACCAGGGGACATCTACCTCAAATCAGTTCTCTTCTGACGGTAGTGGCAGCCGGTCTCCTGGCCCAAGCTAGTGAACTCCTGGTCTAACCAGAATTGTGTCCGTCCACAAAAGTCCAAGGTTCTTCTATCTGGATTCCTGTATTTTTGGTAAGCAAATTGCTTGGTGTTGTATCTTTGTAACCTGTTATCTTTGTAACTTATCTTGTAACTATTTTTACTTAGTTTTTTGTAATCTTTTTGTATATATTAAGTTCTGCATTGTTCTATGTTTTTCTAGAATATTAAATTATTATTTAATAAGTTTGACTTCTGCCGTACTAAACTAACACTCATAGCCTAGAAGAGACTGAAGTGTAACCGTGTATAAGTTCATGCCTAATTGTACGCTTGAGCAACACTACCGTATGAAATTGTAATTGCATTGTGTGTGGGGGGGCGTTTGTCATACGTTGGCCTAAGCGCGCAGCTGACCCAACGTACGAACAACGCCAGTGCGAGTAGCGACAGCAGAGTGGCTAACAGTATCGTTCGGAACGACTGTTAGTGGGTCTTTGCTTCACGACAGTGTAAGATTGCAACTGTGTGTGTGTGTGTGGGTGCGTGGCGTTCCCGTATTTGGCCTAAGCGCAAAGCTGACCCAAATACGAAAACGCGGAGTGCGCGCTGAGGACTCGACAGCAGAGTGGAAGTGTCTAGCGAACCGCTAGTGGTGGCAGTGAGAGGTGTTCTGAGGGGTCCCAGCCTTGTTTTAGCTTGACTAAGGCTGCTTCCCCTCTCAATCTGGTCAAACCCGCAGTCGGGAACCGTATACGCAGGCGTGCCGCGGGCCGGTTCCTGACATAATTGGTGGCAGCGGTGGGATCGTTTAGTACATTAGTACGCAGTTTAGCTTGCTATTCTGAGTACTAAAGGCTGGAAGCTTGCTAGAAGCAACTAGCCTTCAGAAGTCTACTCAGTGCAGAATCTATATACGTTTTTTTTGTTCAAAGATACACACTGGGTATTTGCTTTCCCTTCCCCCCTTTTTTCTTTTTTGCAACACGATGGCTCAAAAAGCATCCAGCTATGCAAGGCAAAATAAAGAGATGCTACTCCACCTGTGTGAGCACAAAGGCATCGAGACGGTGAGCGGCCAGACTAAGGAGCAGTTGGTTCATGCCCTCGAGGAGCATGATGAGGCAGAGCAAGCCCGTGCTTCAACGTCAGCGGATGCAGCTCACGACACGCCAGAGGAGGAATCGCTCACGCCACAGAATGCAAGTGGAGACGATGTCCTGGACGATCCACCAAGCAGGGAGATGCCATCTCTGGAAGCTGATCTACAGCTACTGAACTCGGCTGATCCTGAACTGCGCCTAAAGCTGATCCTACTGCACCGACAGGCAGAGGAGGGAAGAGCTGAACGGCGACACCAGGCCGAGAGGGAAAGTGCTGAACGGAGACACCAGCTGGAGCTGGCTAAACTTCAGCAGCAGAACCGGTCTGCTGGACCCGCAGAACGCAAAGGTGAGCGAGTCCACAGAATCCCCCTGGATAAGTTCCCCGCTATGGACAAGGACTCTGACATAGACACTTTCCTACAGGGGTTTGAAAGGACTTGTCGGCAGTATGGGGTGCCCCGTGAGCAGTGGGCAAGATACCTCACACCAGGGCTGAGAGGCAAGGCCCTGGAGGCGTTTGTGAGTCTCCCCCAGGAGGAAGAAACAGACTTTGAGGCGATTAAGAAAGCCATTATTGCGCGATACCACCTCACGCCAGAGGTGTATCGCAAACGTTTCAGGACAGTGCAGCGAGGTCCTAATGACAGCTACCTGGATCATGCTTGCAACCTGCGCACTGCCTTCCAGCAGTGGTTAAAAGGACTGTCGGTTGAAACCTTTGATGCCCTGCAGGAACTGATAATAAAAGACCAGTTCCTCCACACTTGTCCTGTTGAGGTCCGGCAGTTTGTACGGGGCCGAGAGCCGAAGACCGTGGATGAGGCCGCAAAAGTTGCTGATGCCTACACGTCCAATCGAGCATCTGACTTTCGAAGGACTACGGCGCCCAGCTGGAAGGGAGAAAAGCCTGCGAGACCTTCTCCTCTGAGCACCCAGCGAAGCCAAGTCCCGCAGCCGCCTGGAGGTAGAACAGCCACCGTTGACACTCGGAGATGTTTTGCCTGTAACAAACCGGGTCACATCAGTGCTACGTGCCCAGAAAAGAAGAAGGAAGCCCCAAACTCTGGCGGGGCCCGGAATGCGTTGTGTGCCACCAGGAATGCAGGTAGCTATGCAGAGAATCTGCAACCTGTCACGGTTGGGGATACGGTTACCACCGGTCTAAGAGACACTGGAGCAGAGGTGACTCTAGTGCACCCCCAGCTTGTGAACCCTGAGGAGTACATTCCTGGCAAGACTATGGCTGTCAAAGGAGTTGGGGGTGTCACCCCCGCCATACCCACCGCCTTGGTCCACCTGGACTGGGGGGCCGGCAGCGGAATGAAAGCAGTGGGGGTAACGGATGCCATCCCCACGAACGTTTTGTTGGGTACTGACCTGGGACGGTTAGTGGCCCGGTATGAGCCTACTCCAAACCCCATGGAGCCTGCATCCCCCGCAGAAGTTCCGGACTCTGGCAAGGTACTGTGTGATAATGCTGTGCAAGCGGGGAGTGCTGGTGAGGCCCCAGGGGCTACGGACTGTGTACTAGGAGCCAGCCCTAGTGAGTCTCCAGTGCTCAGGCCTGGAGGGGGACACGTTGTTACCATGAATGCAGATAATGTTGATGTAATATGTGATGTGTTGCATAATGACATGTGTGCAGTGAACGCTCCGTCAGCTGCAGTGGTGACCCGCAGTGCTCACCGGGCTGCAGCAGACGAATTGTCCACTGAAGGGGCTGATGTCACTGGGTCGGGCTCTTCCACTTCAGAGCCTGGCTCTGAGGACCCAGAGGCCTCTCAGTTTGCCACCTCCCTGGTGCCTGTGGCCGACAGCGCTGAGTTCTCCGAGGCTGTGCGAATTGATAGCAGCCTGGAAGAGCTCAGGAGTCTTGCGAACAGGGCACCGGTGGAGGGCGACAAAGTGAGGGTGTACTGGGAACACGGCAGACTGTACAGAGAGGTTATTCCCTCTGAGCCGTCTGAAGTGGAGGAGGCCGACCGGCAGTTGATTGTTCCCCACAGGTACAGGGAGCAGCTATTAAGAATAGCACATGGGGTGCCCCTGGCTGGTCACTTGGGGATCCGCAAGACCAAATCCCGGCTTGCCCACAATTTTTATTGGCCCCACATGGGGACAGATATTGCTGATTTTTGCCGGTCTTGTGTCGCCTGTCAGCGGGTCGGCAAAGCCGGTGACACCGACAAAGCCCCACTGAGGCCCTTACCCATAATAGAGGAGCCCTTCCAAAGGGTTGCTGTTGACATAATTGGGCCTCTAGCGATACCCAGCAGCACAGGGAAACGTTTCATTCTTACGGTGGTAGATTATGCCACTCGCTACCCTGAAGCTGTAGCCCTGAGCTCCATACGGGCAGACAAGGTTGCGGACGCATTGGTGCGCATTTTCTTACGGGTCGGTTTTCCCCGTGAAATGCTCACCGATCACGGCCCGCAATTCATGTCGCGCCTAATGGAATGCCTCTGTAAACAAATGCAGGTAGAACACATCATGGCCAGCCCTTACCACCCCCAGACAAATGGGTTATGTGAGCGGTTCAATGGTACTCTGAAACAGATGCTAATGGTGTTTGTTGAATCGCAAGGGAAAGACTGGGAGCGATACCTGCCCCACTTACTGTTTGCTTATCGTGAGGTGCCCCAGGCATCCACCGGGTTCTCGCCCTTTGAGCTATTATATGGGAGGAGGGTACGCGGACCCCTCGATCTCATTCGAGAGGTCTGGGAGGGGCAGGACATGGGTCCCGGGGTCTCCATAGTGGAATACGTTCTAAAGTTCCGGGAAAAGATGGACACCCTGGTGGGGTTAGTGCGAGAGAATCTGACTCAAGCCCAGGCCACCCAGAAGCAGTGGTATGACCATGGGGCTAGGGAGAGAGTTTATGAGGTAGGTCGCAAGGTATGGGTCCTAAACCCGATGCGACAGAATAAGCTGCAGGCCGCTTGGGATGGGCCCTATACCATACATAGGAAGATTAGTGATGTGACCTATGTGGTCGCGCTGGATGACCGAGGTAAGCAGCTGAAAACATACCATGTAAATATGTTAAAGGAACATCATGCTAGAACCGCTTGCGCTCTCCCTGTCTGCAGTTTGCTACCGGACGGTGAAGCAGAGGCCCTGGTTGACATCCTGGCATCCACCCAGGAAACCGACTCTGTTGCCGAGGTGCAGATCAATCCGGAGTTGACAGCAGAGCAGCAGGCTGGGCTATCTGATGTGCTGACCCTTTACCGTGGTACCTTTACAGCCCGCCCTGGTCTGACCAGCCTGGCTGTACACCATGTTGACACCGGAAATAACAAGTCGGTTAGACAGTCAGCCTATAGAGTCTCCCCTGAGGTTCAGGCCCACATCAGCAAGGAGATTGAGGAAATGCTGTCACTAGGGGTGATCCAACGGTCGCACAGCGCATGGGCATCACCTGTAGTGCTAGTACCCAAATGGGACCAGACCACTCGGTTCTGTGTAGATTATCGAAAACTAAATTTGATAACTGCGTCAGATGCTTACCCAATGCCGAGGGTCGACGAATTGTTAGATAAGCTAGCGGGCGCGCAATATCTAACAATCGTGGATTTGAGTCGGGGATACTGGCAGGTCCCTCTAACAGCTGAGGCACGGGAGAGGTCTGCCTTTATCACCCCCTCAGGTCTGTTTGAATTTAATGTAATGCCTTTTGGAATGAAAAACGCCCCGGGCACCTTCCAAAGGGTTGTAAATGGTCTCCTGGAAGGTTTGGAACACTGCGCTGTCGCCTACCTAGATGACATCGCCGTGTTTAGCGCCAACTGGAACGACCACTTAGCACAGCTGTCACAGGTTTTGGGGCGCATCACTGCAGCAGGACTAACAGTCAAGCCTAGCAAGTGTCAGATCGGCATGAAACAGGTACAGTACCTGGGACATGTGGTGGGGGGGGGGGGGGGGAGAGCTTCGTCCAGATACGGGGAAGGTAGATGCCATTGTGTCCTGGCCCACCCCCCAAACGAAGAAACAGATTCAGTCCTTCTTAGGAACGGCTGGGTACTATAGAAAGTTTGTCCCCAAATACAGTGCCCTCGCCAAGCCATTGACAGATCTCACCAAAAAGAAGCTGCCCAAGCAGATTCTCTGGACGCCAGAATGTGAACAGTCATTCACAGCTCTGAAGAGGGCCCTAGCCAGCCCTCCCGTGTTGCAAGCGCCAGACTTCAGCCGACGGTTTGTGGTCCAGACGGACGCCTCAGCCTTTGGCCTGGGTGCTGTGTTAAGCCAGGTAAACCAGACTGGGGAAGAACATCCGATTCTGTATTTAAGTCGGAAGCTGCTACCCCGGGAGGTAGCCTACGCCACCATAGAGAAAGAGTGCTTGGCAATTGTATGGGCCCTACAAAAGCTGCAGCACTACCTCTATGGTCGAGTATTCACGGTCGTCACCGACCACAACCCTCTTAGTTGGTTACATCGGGTTTCTGGTGACAATGGAAAATTGCTGAGATGGAGCTTGGTTCTCCAACAATATAGCTTCACCATTCAACATAGGAAGGGGAGCAATCATGGGAATGCGGACGGGTTGTCCCGTCAAGCAGAACCAACAATGTAGGCGCAGGCAGGATAATCTGGGAAGATCATCTGCCTTGCCCCATTCTAAAGAGGGGAGGTGTGGTGATATATTGGGGTGCTGATAATGTTAAGGATAATAACAGAACATATTTCTGTCTTTTTTCTGTCTACTGGGTAAAACCTCAGATGTGTATTGTGCTTGGTAGTAATTGGCCACCTGGCCAGAGTAATCTAAAGGATAATGTAAGTCTGCATGTAAATGTACATTACCTCTGCCCTCATTGTCCAGCCGGGGAAACTGTGTGTACTGCTAATTAGCTGCCAATTGAGGAAGAATAGGCTGGTCGGCATGGCTTTTGAGTGTGGTGTCAGCTATTGTCCCATTATACAAGGAAAGCCTGCTAAGAGTCTTGAGGAAAGGGGGAAGCTGACACCTGAATGTTTGAAATGTATTTGACAGCCTACTGGAAATTATGGAAGGGGTGAAGTCCTTTTGATACCATTTTCTACCTGTGGAAATTGAATTATTGGTGGAGGTGCAACCTCCTTATCTTTGATCAGCTAGGAAGTACTGTCAACAATGGGGTTGTCACCTGTAACGTGGACTAGGGAAATCTTTTCATGTATGTGGGCTATTGTACATTTTTCGCAGGTGGATGTTAGATCTCTGGAGATCCAATTATGACTGAGGATGTAATTAAAGCTAGCTTCCCCCCGTCCACACAGGCTTACAGCCTCGAGGCGAATATTTCATTATAAAAACCAGGGGACATCTACCTCAAATCAGTTCTCTTCTGACGGTAGTGGCAGCCGGTCTCCTGGCCCAAGCTAGTGAACTCCTGGTCTAACCAGAATTGTGTCCGTCCACAAAAGTCCAAGGTTCTTCTATCTGGATTCCTGTATTTTTGGTAAGCAAATTGCTTGGTGTTGTATCTTTGTAACCTGTTATCTTTGTAACTTATCTTGTAACTATTTTTACTTAGTTTTTTGTAATCTTTTTGTATATATTAAGTTCTGCATTGTTCTATGTTTTTCTAGAATATTAAATTATTATTTAATAAGTTTGACTTCTGCCGTACTAAACTAACTCATAGCCTAGAAGAGACTGAAGTGTAACCGTGTATAAGTTCATGCCTAATTGTACGCTTGAGCAACACTACCGTATGAAATTGTAATTGCATTGTGTGTGGGGGGGGGGCGTTTGTCATACGTTGGCCTAAGCGCGCAGCTGACCCAACGTACGAACAACGCCAGTGCAAGTAGCGACAGCAGAGTGGCTAACAGTATCGTTCGGAACGACTGTTAGTGGGTCTTTGCTTCACGACAGTGTAAGATTGCAACTGTGTGTGTGTGTGGGTGCGTGGCCTTCCCGTATTTGGCCTAAGCGCAAAGCTGACCCAAATACGAAAACACGGAGTGCGCGCTGAGGACTCGACAGCAGAGTGGAAGTGTCTAGCGAACCGCTAGTGGTGGCAGTGAGAGGTGTTCTGAGGGGTCCCAGCCTTGTTTTAGCTTGACTAAGGCTGCTTCCCCTCTCAATCTGGTCAAACCCGCAGTCGGGAACCGTATACGCAGGCGTGCCGCGGGCCGGTTCCTGACAGGGAGTGCATATGTAGAGTATAATACTACTGTGTAACAAAGTAAACCTGAGACAGATGAAATTAAAGTTTTATACAGACCTGGGGCTTCCTCCAGCCGCCTTCAGGATAATCAGTCCCTCGTTGTCCTCCTCCACCACCTGGATCTTCTGCTATGAGTCCAGGTACTTGAGCCAGTCGGGGTTAGTGCGCATGCACACACTCCGCCGCCAGGAGCATACTACACCTGTGCAGCACTATTGCGCAGGTGCAGAATGTTCCTGGCTGTGGGAGCGGCATGCGGCCGGACAGCGCTGACTGGCTGAATTACCAGGACTCATAGCAGAAGATCCGGGTGGTGGAGGACAGCGAGGGACTGATTAGCCTGAAGGGGGCTGGAGGACGCCCCAGGTATGTATAAAACTTTACTTTTCATCCGTCTCAGGTACCCTTTAATTTGTAGTCACCAAACCAAATTTTAACATATCAAATTATTTGATTTCATCAGCAAAGGGAGTGCATACATTTGCATAAAGCAGCATCAATGCAGAATTATTTCCATCTCATTGACCATCTCTATTAGTGACACAGCTACACATCAGGCTTTATTCTTACAGCATAGATGTTATTTAGTATATATAAGAGATTCCTGTGTACACATCATATATACAGTCACAATCAGATCTGTATATCTGACCTTAAAAATACGGGGACTGCTTTATTGAAGCAGCACAAGTAACTCATTTTGATTGGTTTATTTCATTTTTGTGGACTAATCATAGCTATTACTGTATATATACATTATTTTTAATGACTATTATCTGAGAAATAGAAAATGTTATCATATTTTCTATTTTAATTACAGTTACAAATTCATTAGGAGTCGGAGTCGGTGCATTTTTTCCCCGACTCCAACTCCAGGCACCCAAAATTGCCCGACTCCACGACTCCGACTCCACAGCCCTGGTGCCCAGTATGGGTAGGTAGTGCCCCAGTATAGCTAGTATAGTGACCAGTAATAGCTAGTATAGTGCCCAGTATGGGTAGGTAGTGCCCCAGTATAGTGCCCAGTAATAGCTAGTATAGTGCCCAGTATGGGTAGGTAGTGCCCCAGTGTAGTGCCCCAGTATAGTGCCCAGTAATAGCTAGTATAGTGCCCAGTATGGGTAGGTAGTGCCCAGTATAGCTAGTAACGTGCCCCAGTATAGCTAGCATAGTGCCCAGTATAGTGCCCAGTATAGCTAGTGACGTGCCCCAGTATAGCTAGTATAGTGCCCAGAATAGTGCCCAGTATAGCTAGTAACTTGCCCCAATATAGCTAGTATAGTGCCCAGTATAGCTAGTGACGTGCCCCAGTATAGCTAGTATAGTGCCCAGCATAGTGCCCAGTATAGCTAGTAACGTGTCCCAGTATAGCTAGTATAGTGCCCAGTATAGCTAGTAACGTGCCCCAGTATAGCTAGTAACCTGCCCCAGTATAGCTAGTATAGTGCCCAGTATAGCTAGTAACGTGCCCTAGTATAGCTAGTAACGTGCCCTAGTATAGCTAGTATAGTGCCCCAGTATAGCTAGTATAGTTGACCCCCATTCATTCCCCCCCCCCCCGCTATTACCTTAGCTCGGCGCCGCTTCTATTCCCCTGTCCTGCTCGTATAATCCACAGCAGCGCGCCCCACGGTGGCTGCTTTGATGAGGGAGGAAGCCGTACAGAGAGCGGCTTACTGTAGCAGCGATGTGTATCGCCGTTACTATGGGAACCGCTCTCCCAATGGCTCCCTCTCTCATCACAGCAGCCGCCGTGGGGCGCGCTGCTGTGGATTATACGAGCAGGACAGGGGAATAGAAGCGGCGCCGAGCTAAGGTAATAGCAGCGGGGGCCGCGGGGGGTGCGGGGAAGCGGGGGCCGCGGGGGGTGCGGGGAAGCGGAGGGGGGGGGGGGGCGCTTCACTTTTTGACACACTCGCAAGCAAGCCGACCCCCCAACTTTTGACCCACTTTTTGGGGGTCAAAAATTTGGCTTGCTTGCAAGTATATACGGTATACTCAATGAGACATGCAGCTCTAATTGCAGCAAGAAAAGTTTTGCGCTGAAGATGCTATTTTTTCAGACTTGGTGCAAACTTCTATGCATTTGCAACTGACTGGTCCAATTTAAAATGTTCATACATACTACAACTACATTTGCATCAAGTCAATGTATTAATCATCTGTAGTAATGACTTTGTGGTTTTAATACCTATGGATAACCATGATTTCTGTTTTATATTTATACAGTCTTAAAGTGAACCAAGATTTCTCAAACATATCTCAGGTTTTATACTTACCTGGGGCTGCCCTTAAGGCCGCTTGTTCCCTCATTGTATCCCTGGGTGGCTCTAGACCGAGTTGCGCTTCGTACTGCGCAGACGCAGAGTGCTCCTGGAGACTGGCACAACGGGAGCTTGCGCCCGGCCCGTGCATGCGCAAAGAAGTGCGGCTCTGCCAGGCCACCAGGCCGTACTGCAGAGAACAGGAGCCTCCCACGGAGACAGCGAGGGTGGCCTCAAGCCCCAGGTAAGTATGAAACCTGAGATGTGTTTCATCTCAGGTACACTTTAAGTATCGTTTATGTCACAATAAAACATACTTTGAACTAGGGTCAGGCATTTGTGCCATGGAGCTGTACTTCAGCATCACAGCACTGCTGCCTCATACCCATGGAAGATGCGTGTGCATAAGGCGACGTCACCAGACAGTCACTAGAGCTAGCAGGCTCCTAAACACTTACCTGACGTACATGCCGTATGCCAGGCTCTGCTGGTATCATTGCCTCCCAACGCTCTGCACAGCCCAAGGGACCTGCTGTGACAGCTGCTGCCACCCTCTTCTCAGTACTGTATTCCCTGGAGTCCCAGCAAAAATATCTTTGAATCTCCTGCTGAGGCTCCCCATTCATTCACTAAGTGGACGAATGAGAATCAATATGCCTTACTCTGGGGGCATATCCATACCCCCCAACCGTCCCGTTTTCGCCGGGATTCTCCCGTTTTGGGGCCCTCCCGCTATCCCGGGCCCCCCCTCTTGAATCCCGACGGCTGGGCAGAGAATGGAGGAGGAAAAAATGATCGAGGCTCCAGCCGCGGTAATGAGGGATGCGGGAGCCCGGCTTCATTACTTCCTCCCTCCCTCCCTCTCTGAATGCCCCCCTGATGTGTCTGCCCCCCCCCCCCCCTTGTAGGCAGAGTGAGCGCAGCGGAGCAGCCAGCCGAGTCCTCTTACCACTGATCCACGCGTACTGTCTGGCATCGGACCTCCATGTGCTTCCTGTTTACTATGACGTCACAGGAAGTAGATGGAAGTCCTATGCCAGTACCGTGTTTCCCCGAAAATAAGACACTGTCTTATATTAATTTTTCTCCCAAAAGATGTGCTAGGGCTTATTTTTAGGGAGGGCTTATAAATGTGAGGGGTGACACTGCTCCCTGTAGTCAGATATGCCCCCCCTGTAGTCAGATGTGCCCTCAATAGTCAGATGTGTCCCCAGCAGCAGCCCCCAGCGTGTTCCATTTTCCCCCGGACCCCAGTGGCACCCCAAGCCATTAAAGCTATTCCTTCCCTCCCTCCCTCTGCAGAGTGGCGAGCGGAGCGCGGAGCATTACCGACAAAGAGGGAAAACACACCGCCTTCTGACATGCCAGCGTTACCATCTCTCCTCAGCGGCGCTCGGCTTCCTCTCCTTGACAACGGCGGCTCGTCATGTGACGCATGCACATCCAGGCGCGTCAAGTGACACGTCGGGACGTGCGTACGTCACATGACAAGAGACGCCGTTGTCAAGGAGAGGAAGCCGGGCGCCACTGAGGAGAGACGGTAACGCAGGCACATCGGAAGGCGGTGAGTTTTCCCTCTTTGTCGGTAATGCTCCGCGCTCCGCTCGCCACTCTGCAGAGGGAGGGAGGGAGCGACCGACCGACCAACTAGGTCTTAATTTCAGACAATGGCTTATATTTCAAGCTTGCTTGAAATATAAGCTAGGTCTTATTTTCAGAGGATGTATTATTTTCGTGGAAAGACGGTACTAGTGGATCAGCGGTAAGAGGACTCGACTGGCTGCTCCGCTGCGCTCACTCTGCCTACAAAAGGGGGGGGGGGGGACAGACAGACACATCAGGGGGGCATTCAGAGAGGGAGGGAGGAAGTAATGAAGCCGGGCTCCCGCATCCCTCATTACCGCTGCTGGAGCTTCGATCATTTTTTTCCGCCTCCAGGCAATCCCCCGCACCTAAAAGTGGCACCCTCCTCCCCACCCACGGGCATTCTCCCCCCCCCCCTCCACTGACAACCTCCCTACCCACTAGCACCCTCCTCCCCACCAAGAGTGTACCCTGCCCATGGCCCTAGGCACCCTACCCCAGGCACCCTTCCCCTGGCCCCTGCACTGTTCCCTAGGCACCCTGCTCCCTTCCCCAGGCGCCCTGCACCCTTCCCCAGGCACACTGGCCCTTGCACCCCTCCACTGTTCCCTAGGCACCCTGCACCCTTCCACAGACACCATGCTCCTGGCCCCTGCACCCTGCCCCAGGCACCCTGCTCCTGGCCCCTGTCCCAGGCACCTAGTGCCTGCACCCAGTCCCTGCACCCTGCACCAGGCACCCTGCCCCTGCACCCTAGCCCCTGCACCCTTCCCCTGGCCCCTGCACCCTTCCCCAGGCACCCTGCGCCCTTGGCCCCTGCACTCTTCCCTAGGCACCCTGCACCCTTCCCCAGGCACCCTGCTCCTGGCCCCTGCACCCTTCCCCAGGCACCCTGCCCCTGCACTCTTCCCTAGGCACCCTGCACCCTTCCCCAGGCACCCTGCCCCAGGCACCCTGCACCCTTCCCCAGGCACCCTGCTCCTGCACCCTTCCCCAGGCACCCTGCCCCTGGCCCCTCCACTGTTCCCTAGGCACCCTGCACCCTTCTACAGGCTCCATGCTCCTGGCCCCTGCCCCAGGCACCCTGCCCCTGGACCCTTCCCCAGGCACCCTGTCCCAGGCACCCAGTGCCTGCACCCTGCTCCAGGCACCCTGCCCCTGCACCCTTCCCCAGGCACCCTGCCCTTGGCCCCTGCACTCTTCCCTAGGCACCCTGCACCCTTCCCCAGGCACCCTGCTCCTGGCCCCTGCCCCAGGCACCCTGGCCCCTGCACCAGGCACCCTTCCCCAGGCACCCGACCCCTGCACCCTGCCCCTGCCTTCTTCCCTAGGCACCCTGCACCCTTCCCCAGGCACCCTGCTCCTGGCCCTTGCACTTTGCCCCAGGAACCCTGCCTCTGGCCCCTGCACCCTTCCCCAGGAACCCTGCACCCTTCCCCAGACACCCTGGCCCCTGCACCCTTTCCCTGGCCCCTTCACCGTTCCCTAGGCACCCTTCCACAGGCACCCTGCCCCTTGCCCCTGCACCCTTCCCCATGCACCCTACACCCTTCCCCAGGCACCCTGCTCCTGGCCCCTGTCCCAGGCACCCAGTGCCTGCACCCTGCCCCAGGCACCCAGTCCCTGCATCCTGCCCCAGGCACCCAGTTTCTGCATCCTGCCCCAGGCACCCAGTTTCTGCATCCTGCCCCAGGCACCCTGTCCCTGCACCCTGCCCCAGGCACCCTGTCCCTGCCCCAGGCACCCTGTCCCTGCACCCTGCCCCAGGCACCCTGTCCCTGCACCCTGCCCCAGGCACCCTGTCCCTGCACCTGCACCCTTCCCCAGGCACAACTAAAAAAACCAAGAGGAGGAAATAGTCTGGCACTACAGGATCTTCTCAAAGAATTAGCATATTGTGATAAAGTTTATTATTTTCTGTAATGTACTGATACACTGTAGACTTTTAGATTCATTACACACAACTGAAGTAGTTCAAAGCCTTTTATTGTTTTAATATTGATGATTTTGGCATACAGCTCAAGAAAACCCAAAATTCCTATCTTAAAAAATTAGCATATCACAAAAAGGTTATCTAAACGAGCTATTAACCTAATCATCTGAATCAACTAATTAACTCTAAACACCTGCAAAAGCACCCTCAAGCAAGAGGGTAAGACACAGAAAGAAATTTCTGAATGAATAGGCTGTTCCCAGAGTGCTGTATCAAGGCACCTCAGTGGGAAGTCTGTGGGAAGGAAAAAGTGTGGCAGAAAACGCTGCACAACGAGAAGAGGTGACCGAACCCTGAGGAAGATTGTGGAGAAGGACCATTTCCAGACCTTGGGGGACCTGCGGAAGCAGTGGACTGAGTCTGGAGTAGAAACATCCAGAGCCACCGTGTACAGGTGTGTGCAGGAAATGGGCTACAGGTGCCACATTCCCCAGGTCAAGCCACTTTTGAACCAGAAACAGCGGCAGAAGTGCCTGACCTTGGCTACAGAGAAGCAGCACTGGACTGTTGCTCAGTGGTCCAAAGTACTTTTTTCGGATGAAAGCAGCATTTGCACGTCATTCGGAAATCAAGGTGCCAGAGTCTGGAGGAAGACTGGGGAGAGGGAAATGCCAAAATGTCTGAAGTCCAGTGCCAAGTACAGGTCAGGCGCTTCTGCCGCTGTTTCTGGTTCAAAAGTGGCTTTATCTGGGGAATGCGGCCACCTGTAGCCCATTTCCTGCACACGCCTGTACACAGTGGCTCTGGATGTTTCTACTTCAGACTCCGTCCACTGCTTCCACAGGTCCCCCAAGGTCTGGAATCGGTCCTTCTCCACAATCTTCCTCAGAGTCCGGTCACCTCTTCTCGTTGTACAGCGTTTTCTGCCACACTTTTTCCTTCCCACAGACTTCCCACTGAGGTGCCTTGATACAGCACTCTGGGAACAGCCTATTCGTTCAGAAATTTCTTTTTGTGTCTTACCCTCTTGCTTGAGGGTGTCAATGATGGCCTTCTGGACAGCAGTCAGGTCGGCAGTCTTACCCATGATTGCGGTTTTGAGTAATGAACCAGGCTGGGAATTTTTAAAAGCCTCAGGAATCTTTTGCAGGTGTTTAGAGTTAATTAGTTGATTCAGATGATTAGGTTAATAGCTCGTTTAGAGAACCTTTTCATGATATGCTAATTTTTTGAGATAGGAATTTTGGGTTTTCATGAGCTGTATGCTAAAATCATCAATATTAAAACAATAAAAGGCTTTGAACTACTTCAGTTGGGTGTAATGAATCTAAAATATATGAAAGTCTAAAGTTTATCAGTACATTACAGAAAATAATGAACTTTATCACAATATGCAAATTTTTTGAGAAGATCCTGTATAGTTTAATATGCAGCAAAGTGACAATACAGCTCTCCCATATATTATCCCAGCCACAACTACCCTAACCAGCACCCTGCCCCAGCCTGAACTGCCCTAACCAGCACCCTGTCCCTGCCCCAGCCACAACTGCCCTATCCACCAGCACCATGTCGCTGCACCCTGCCCCAGGCCTGAACTGCTGAACCACAAGCACCCTGTCCCTGCCCCAGCCTGAACTGCCCTAACCAGCACCCTGTCCCTGCACACTGCCCTAACCAGCACTCAGCCAGCAATTGGGGGCCGCTGTGGCTACCAAATATCTAAAGGCACATTTTTCTACCTAATCTTGATATCTATGGGCACATAGCTATCTAATTCTTTTATTTGGTGAATATGGCTGTTTAATTTATGTATCCAGGGTGGACATGGCTACTAAATTGTTTTATCTTAAGGCATCTGTCTGTGTAATTTGTTTGTGAGGCACCTGGCTACTTAATTTATCTGGATGACTGTTACAGCTTCTAGGATGCATAGATATTGGACAGCATGTGACTGCTTGATGAATTATCTGATGGCATGAGACTTCTTGATTAATTATCTGATGGCATGGGACTACTTGATGAATTATCTGATGGCATGCGCCGTATTACCCAGATATGACTGTGTCACCCTCCTCTCTGCCCATTGACACCCTCCTCCTTCCCACTGACACCCTCCTCCTTCCCACTGACACCTTCCTCCCTACCCACTAGCACCCTCCTTTCCACCCAGTGTCACCCTCTCTCACCCACTGGCCCACTCCCCCGCACACTCACTCCCATTGTCACCCTCTTGCAAAAGCAGGGGTGTGGCTTAAAGCCACGCAGGGGGCGTGGCTTAAGTGTCCCTCTTTCACATTTTCAAAAGTTGGGAGTTATGCATATCTGGCTATCTCTTCTGGGGAAGGGGGATGCCTAACCATGGGAACACATCTGGCTACCTATACTGGAGAAGACAGTTACTTAAAAATGGGGCATATCTGGCCACCTATACTGGGGGAAAAGGGTTACCTAATACTTGTAGGATATCTGGCTACCTATACTGGGGGCATATATGGCTATCTATACTGGGGAAAAGGGATGCCCAATACTAGGGTCACATCTAGCTATCTATACTGGGGAAGGGGGTTGCCTAATACTGGGAGCACATCTGGTTACCCATACGCAGGGCAGGCACTGCCATTAAGGCAAAATGGGCAATTGCACCAAGGCTTCCAACTGCTTCCAGGTTACCTTTGCCCTGGGGCCCCATGCTGCTTAAAGTGGCCCTGCCTATACATCTGTCTATCTATGCTGGGGGACCTACTTTATACTGGGTTGGATATTTGCATCCTGTGATGGAAAACCTTGTCTTGGCCCTGCTTTGTACTTCCAAATGGTAAAAAATGTTGTGCAAGTAAAATTATGCTAGTCACCGAAAATCTATTTTAACCACTTAACCTCCTGAGCGGTATGGACGAGCTCAGCTCGTCCATCACCGCCGGAGGCTACCGCTCAGGCCCTGCTGGGCCGATTTTCCTCAAATAAAAAGCAGCACACGCAGCCGGCACTTTGCCAGCCGCGTGTGCTCCCTGATCGCCGCGAGCAGCGGCGAAAGAGGGTCCCCCCAGCCGCCCGAGCCCTGCGCAGCCGGACCAATCAGTTCCGGCCAGCGCTAAGGGCTGGATCGGAGGCGGCTGACGTCAGGACGTCGGCTGACGTCCATGGCGACGAGGTAAACCAAACAAGGAAGGCTGCTCATTGCAGCCTTCCTTGTTACTTATGCTTGCCGGAGGCGATCAGAAGAACGCCTCCGGAGCGCCCTCTAGTGGGCTTTCATGCAGCCAACTTTCAGTTGGCTGCATGAAATAGATTTTTTTTTATAAACCCTCCTGCAGCCTCCCTGGCGATCCCAATAGACTGCCGGGGAGGTTAAAGGAGAACTGTAGCGAAAGTTATATGGAGGCTGCCATATTAATTTCCATTTAAGCAATACCTGTTGCCTGGCAGCCCTGCTGAGCTATCTGCCTGCAGTATTGACCAAATCACACCAGAAACAAGCATGCAGCTCATCTTATCAGATCTGACAAAAATGTCAGAAACACCTGATCTGCTGCATGCTTGTTCAGGGTCTATGGCTAAAGGTATTAGAGGCTGAGGATCAGCAGGACAGCTTAAAGGGAAATAAATATGGCAGCCTCCATATACCTCTCACTACAGTTCTTAAAGAGACTGAAGCGAGAATAAATCTTCAGAGCTCATAGTTAAGCAGGGGCATGTGTGCTAAAACGCCGCTATCCCGCGGCTAAACGGGGGTCCCTTCACCCCCCCCCCCCCCTGCAAAATCAACGACCAACTTGGTCGTAAATTTTGCTCTTCCTGGAGGCAGGGCTAACGGCTGCAGCCCTGCCTCTCAGCGCCTCTATCAGACGCGCATCGCCGCCTCTCCCCCACCACTCTCAGTGAAGAAAGACTGAGAGGGGCGGGGGAGAGGCGGAGGTACGCGTCTGATAGACGCGTGGGAGGCAGGGCTGCGGCTGAAGCGCTCCCCCGCTGTACGGAGGGGATTTGGGGGGTCAGGGAACCCCGTTAAGCAGCGGGATAGCGGCGTTTTAGCAGGGGCACACATGCCCCTGCTATCTATGAGGTCTGAAGCGAGATTTATTCTTGCTTCAGACTCTCTTTAAGTACCGGTGGTCTCTGTCCCCTTAAGGACCAGAGGCTGATGGTACAATACCAACGGAACACCGACGAATCGCCGCACGTACCCGCAGCATGCTGGGATCCTCCGGACATAGACTCTGCTGTCTCTATGAGGGCAGAGTCATGTGAGCCGGTCAGGAGCCGCTTTCATTGGCTCCTGACACTGTCTAACAATGTAAGCCAATGGGAGCGGCTTACATTCATAGACAGGGCCAGGAGCCAATGAAATCAGCTCCTGACCGGCCCACATAGCTCTGCCGTCAGAGACGAGACAGGCGGAGCCTGTGAGCTGAAGCGAGAAACGTCGGGTTTGAGCGGCGCGATCGGAGGGGAGCAATGGAAACTGAACGCGCTCTTCGGACAGCGATTTAAATCTACGTCCTGCCAGCCAGGAACCCACCAAAACAGGACATAGATTTCAATCACCACGGTCCTAAAGTAGTTAAATAGTACTTCAGCAAATTGTCTTGGCCAGAAATACACTCAAATTGCATTCCAGTAACTGTGTACTGCATAGTGACCCACTGTGAAATGGACCTGATGCAGCGAATGATTGACAGGCTCAACGCATAGGTGGACAGGGGTTTGTCCGTCACGAAGGATCGCTTCACTGGTGTATTGGGTGGCACCTTTAAGCCCTGGCATGCACGCTGGTTGAGGCTAGGCAACGGCTATCAGCCTTTAACGGACGACAATTATGGATCTATGCATCCTAGAAGCCAGCAACTGAGGATTTTTGCCTGGAATTGTGACTTTCCATACAATCAGTAACAAGGCAACACTTCTGCTGAACTACTGGCAGAGGTTACGCGAGTCAACCCTCATCCAGAGCATTGATGCCTGTATCCAAGTAATTGAAACCGCTCTTGCTACATCTCAGCATCTCCCCTAAGAGTCCAGCCTGTGTGTTTACCGCTACCTGTATGAGTGTGCTAGTGAGAGATGTGACTGGGGGTTTGTGTGTGCAATGTGGAGCTGATACATTTTAACAGACTTTAGCTTTATGGTGTTTTGCTATTACATATCAAATTAAAGGTTTTTGTCAATTTTCTATATACTATTCATGGTACCTTAATTATTTCAATTAAGTGGTTGATGAGATGCTAGTAATTCTGAATTGTATGCAAACTTAAAGAGAATCTTTATTGTTAAAATCGCACAAAAGTAAACATACCAGTGCGTTAGGGGACATCTCCTATTACCCTCTGTCACAATTTTGCCGCTCCTCGCCGCATTAAAAGTGGTTAAAAACAGTTTTAAAAAGTTTGTTTATAAACAAACAAAATAGCCACCAAAACAGGAAGTAGATTGATGTACAGCATGTCCACACATAGAAAATACATCCATACGCAAGCGGGCTGTATACACCCTTCCTTTTGTATCTCAAGAGATCATTGTGTGTTTCTTTCCCCCTTCTGCTCTCATGCACTGAAGTTTCAGGCTCAGTGTTCTCCCCAGGGCTAATTAAGTGGGCGGGCCGCCCGGCTGTTTTGAATTCCCGCCCACCTGCTCTCCTGCCTCACATGCTAGAAAAAAATGGTGCTGTAAAACTGCAGCCATGAGCACTTCACTGCGTTCCATCAGTGGCCGTCTCAGACAATAGCGAAAGCCGCTGCTACACAGTGCAGGAGGCTTCTCTGCCTGTGTAACCTCCTCCGGGTACTGTGATTGGCTGGGCGGGTTGTAAGGGGCGGGACCATGCTCTACATACTGCGGGAGTGAGCCGAGTTCCTAGTCCCTCGTGGAGAGTGTCCGCTTCTCCCTAGTACAGTGTTTCTACTCTGCTCTTTGCTGGCTGCCTGTGTCTGCAATGCATGCACATGTGCAGGCAGCTCAGCTAGTGGAGGCGGCTATCCGATACACATCTAGTGTGATAGCGTAGTGCAGGTAGGCTACTGTTGTGTGGGGAGAGGCTCTCTGTGTGGAGAAAGCCTGAAGCTGCGGGCAGATTCTCTCACACCCAGCGAAACCAATGTATTCCCTCTGTCCTGGGCTGGCTGCATGAATGTCCGCAGCCAGTCCCATCCCTTCCGAATCCACACAGCTCCGAGGCTGACTCAGAGCACAGATAACATCAGGCAGTGCACGGCATTGAGCTCTGCTGCCCCGCCCCCCTCTCCAGCTTCTCTTCAACACAAGCTGCTCTGATGCCGCTCTGATGCTGGGAGAACTGTACAGGAACTCTGATCATTCTTCCACTGGTATGAGATCTGTGTGTCCACTAATGAGCAGGAGCACTTTTTATCTGATATATTTTAGTCTGCAGAGCTTTCAAGCTATAGGGGACCTGGGAAAACAAACAAACGATGACTGCAGTCTGCTGCAATTTAGATAAGCTGACTTGCTGGAGATGGGGGATGGTGCTGAATGCTGTCTGTGTCAGAAGTGCTCATATACCTTACTTGATTTACAATTGTAAAAAGTTGGCCTAGAGCAGTAAAAAGTACAAATCTGGCTCTGGTAATTGGGAAAAGTCTGGTAAAAGTTGCCCACTGATCAAAAAAAGTAAATATGGAACACGATCCTGTGTTGAAAGTGTGTGCAGGTGGCTTGAAAGGGCAGTGTGTGGGTGGGGAGTAATTCTTGCAGAGTTCACATGCATGTTATTTCATATGGATGTTATTTGCTGCTGGGGTCCAGCAGTATTGCAGATAATTTAGTATGATACTGACTGACCCTGTACACTATCTGCAATACCCCTCGACCCCAGCAGCAAATAACATCCATATGAAAAGCAAAAATCACCCCCCCCCCCTCCTTTATGAAATGCAACAAACACAGTTGTATGATACATGAATTAACCGACCTATTAAATGCAATAATCACCCCTAGTATGAAATGCAACTAGAACACCAATATTCAATGTTATCAGCAGGCTCTTTTAGAGGAGTGCTTCAGCCAGCCAATTTTGGTAAGCACCGGGTGTCATCGTTTCTCCTCATCCTGTGCGGTAAGCAGAGTTGCACCAGCCCTGAATTCCCCTGTCGCACCCCTCCCGGCTACTTTTTCATGCCACCCGGCTGGAAAAAAATTCTGGGGAGAACACTGAGGCTGCTCTTTTCTTCCTGCAAACAGCTTTGCCCTTGTCTGTAATTCCTCAGTATGTGAAAGCCCAGCCAGCTCAGAGGACGATTTATCCAGCTTGTAAAAGATAAGAGAGAAGAGAGAAGCTGCTCTAATCTAAATAATACACAGGCAGTGTGCAGAGAGGGGCCTGGAGGGGGAAGATGCATCACAGAACCACAACACTGAAGAACTTGGCAGCCATCCAGACACAGGCCTGACAAGTCTGACAAGAGAGAGATAAGTTGATTTATTACAGAGATGGTGATAGTAGAACGTGCTGCAGTAAGCCAGAACACATTAGAATAGCTTTTGGAACTTGTAGGATGATAAAAAACAGAATGCAATTTTTGTTACGGAGTCTCTTTAATGCAGCTTGAATTTGGGCAATCAAAATTGGCAGAAAACGCAGCTAAATGGGCCACTTTCAAGCTGAATACAGTTTGCACTAAGTTTGAATGTGAACCAGAACTAGCATCTCATTGACCAGCTCTCTTAAAGTGGACCCAAATTAAAAATACAAGATTTCAGAAATAAAATCTATTTTCTAAGTTATAATAATAAATAGCAGCCTTTTTTCAGCTGCATGATGACAATTATAAAATATTTTACATTTATTGGAGGAACCCCTCCCTTCCTTTCATATTGCCGGGACAGAATCTGACAAACTGGTGGAGTAGGTGGTGTCTGGCAAAGGAGGAATTGCTAATGGCTGCCACCTGTATAACCCTAGTTATGCAAAGAGAAGGGTGAAAAGCATGCACTGAAATGCTCATAGGCTTGAAGGAGTGTTTATTTATCTTTGTATGTGTCAGAGTGGTGCAACTAAATATTTTGAATTTAAAAAATGTTTGGTTTGGGTACGTTTTAAGAGAGGTTTCCACTTCACTAAAATGTTAGGTATAAGTTCTTCATGTCCTTTTTATTTCTAGAACCACTGCAGAACCTAATCCATGTATTTTGTTCAGGTTTTTTGTACAGTTTTGTGTGGGGTTTTGGTATGGTTACTATGCTCCCAAAGACTAAAAAAAGAAATGTCTAATGTATTTGCACACCTGAGCCTCTTTACATATGGCCTTTGCACCAACAATTACTCAACTTAAATTAGGCTCAAGACTTACCCTAGAGTCACTAGGCTGGTGTCATCTGGGATTTTTTCAGGGTCCATTTCCTCTCCATCCTCATTACTTTTTAATTCATCAATGCTGAAAAAAAACAAAAAAACAAAAATGGATCTGCATGTTTATTATTTATTGTATTTATAAAATGCCAACGCATTACGCAGAGCTGGACATACAGACAATATTTAGGGTGACATACAGCAATATGACAATACAGGAATACATGAAAACCAGATCACGCAGCACAGTAGGAATACAAGGTAATGCTTAGTCAGTCACTGGAAGAGAGCATGGAGATTAGGCAAGTCTAGTTCTCTCAAGATTTCACTCAGATCCATTGCATGGGTGTACGGTAATGGAGGTGCGTGAACAGATAGGAGACATAGGGAGGAGGACCCTGCCCAAAGGCTTACAATCGAGGGTGCTAACATAATTCAAAATTATACAAGGATTACACAAAGGGGTGTCCATGCTGTATGGCATTATCACAAAGGCCAATACCCTATTGAAGTCAAGCAAACCTGTGAAAACATTGTACATGTTGTCATCTTACAAATTTCCAATGTCTAGCCTCAATATTATTTTCCTCTGCTCTCAAACTGACTTTTTGTACAAGGAGTGACATCTCATAATGAGTCACATATTGTGTCTGCTCTTTCCTGCCTTACTGAGGGCTGGTGCACACCAGAGCGGTTCAGGAGCGTTTTTAAAAACGCTAGTGGTTTGAAAACCGCTTGGGTAATGTATTTTAATGGGCTGGTGCACACCAGAGCGGTTCGTTTTTTTCCAAAAACGCAAACTCACCTGGCTGTTCTGCTAATCCTCTGCCTCCAAAGCCCAATCTACACGATCCGATTCTTTTTCACGATTCGATTACGATCCGATTAAATCAGAAATGTCCGATCGGGATTCGATTCAATTTGCCATTGTTTTGCAATGGCAAATGGAATTGAATCGAATCCCGGTTCGGACATGTCGGATTTAATCGGATCATAAATAGAATCGTATAAAGAATCGTATCGTGTAGATGGAGCTTAATTCTTTTAGCGATAGACCCTTAACGAGCATGCAGCAAGTCAGGTGTCCCTGACATTATTGTCAGATCTGACAAGATTAGCTGCATGATTGTTTCTGGTGTTGATCAGACACTGTTGCAGCCAAATAGATCAACAGGAATGCCAGGCAACTAATATTGATTAAAATGAATTAAATATGGGAGCCTCCATATTCTTCTCACTAAAGTTGTCCTTTAAAGAACAAGCGACACCCATGCTAACCTAGAAATAAAAAACACATATATAAGTAGATAAATACTACTTCTACTTACATAACAGATGTATTGTGCTATCCACATAATGATTTCTGTGAATTTTTATAAAGGAAAAGCAGAAAATCCTATTCTAGGCAGTGGCCATCTTGCCAAGCTAATGCTGACATCATATCCTCCCTGACTCTTGTTTTCCCCCTCCCTTCTCTTGCTCATTGTGTATTCATTAGCTGCCCTCCTCCCAGAGTCTTCAGACACTCCAACTGAGGTGTATACTAACAACTGCACTGTTTTTTTTATTTACACATCCAATCACTGAGTCACCTCAGCCTTGCTTGTAAACACATGTAATCAGAGGGCGTTTCTGATAAGGAGCTAGATAGGGAAATACATGGAAAAGGAGGAAAATATTAAAGATAAAAAGAACTCCCAGCATTCAACTCTTTGGCACGGTTTGGCACTAGGGCCAGTGCTCCTAAAGTATGTGATAACTACAAACCACAACAGCAGAAAAAGTTTTGCAAGTTTTGAATGCAGGATTAGCATCTTTATCACTTAATACACACAGACCAGTTGCTGTTGAAATTTGATCTTTATGGTGACAATACCGCTTTAGACAGATAGAACTGCAAATCAGGGCCTCATATATAATAATCATACTTTTCCCTTCCCGGGGACTAGGCACTATAGACACAAATTTAAAATATGCATTTTAATAAAGATCATAAAATGCCAACACAGGGCCTATGACTAGAACAAAAGTATACATGTATAGCTACCCCTCAACAGTGCAGTGGGCAGGCGTGGTTGTTGTCCACCCATGTTACTTTAGAATAGCATCTTGCACAGTGTTGAACAATCGTTACAACACTACACTGCCCCTAGGTCAGTGCTGGGCAAACTACCCCCCCACCCCTCCCTGCAGAGTCTTGAGAAGGCGATAAGGTTAACATTCACCTGATCCCAGCTTCCAGCGTCACGTCTCTATGGCAACAGGGTTCACATGACGCTAATTCTGGACATGCCAGCGTATTAACTCTCACTTATCGCCCGCTCACGACTCTGCAGGGAGTAATGGGGAGGAGGGAAAATATTTTAGGAATGCAGTCCACGGGCCACATAAACTTTGCCCAGGCCTAACCTAGGTCCAACTGCCATGAGGCTGACTCCCTCTACCCAAGTAGCTGAGGGGAAGGGGCTAAGGACTAATTGACATTAAAAGGTGCAAGTACTGTACAAAGTGTAACATGACAATGACAAACATCTTTCACCTCCAGGACGATTCTTCAGGATGCAAATATCAAACACAGAATACAGAGCCACCACCCACCATAGCACCCCCCCCCCCATATATACACATTAGTCAATACACATAGTATGTAGCATGCTCGAGTCAGAGCTGCCAACACTCAAGACAATGGGTGGGGCCAGTAACCGCACCCACATGTCTGCCCTCTGATTTGCAATCCAAAGTGTAGTGAGTGGGCACACCATTCATCAAAGTTCGGGTGCTTGATATTGTGGCATAGGCAATGCCCCAGACAAATCAGCAATCCAATATATCAGCACACCATTGTTCAAGAAAAGCACGGCAACCACACGCCTTGATGAAGGGGGACCCTGCGTGGCCCCCAAAACAATTGTCGGCTCTACTTTTGTGGATATAATGGCTCAATAAAAGAGCATGCTTTTCTTGAACAACAGTGTGCTGATACAGTGGATTGCTAAATTTGTCTGGGGCATTGCCTATGCAATATCAAGCACCTGAACTTTGATAAATGGTGTGCCCAGAAGTACAATCTGGAAAGAAGTACAATCTCCCCATGCATGTTGCTACCCCCAGCTGTTGGCAAACAGTAAAAAATAAACATGCAGACAAAACATATTCAAGACTTTAGCATACAGAGCCACTAAAGAAACCCCCTTAACCCGCTATACATCCATTTGAACATCCGACCTGGAAGTACTGTATGTTCTGGCTATATCCAGCATGGTAGATAGCTATATCTGCATTAGCAGCTGAATGCTTGTCCTGTGTCCCCAGGTTTCATACATTATGATACTTCCTGGTTACAAATACATCTACAGCATGTAGACACAGGCTGGAGCCATTTTTAAGCTTTTCAAGTCATCTTCCGTACAGACTAATTGTACAGCCAACCAGGAGAGGAACGCTCTCATTGACTTGATAAACTTACAAAGAAAGAATAAGGAAGGAACTGGTACTATGGCACCTCTGAGTACATTATAAACAAAAAAGTAGGTTTTTTTTGTCCCCATATTGCACAACATAAGCATATTGCAACATTTGTCAATATGGCGGAGAGGGACCTGAGAGAATTGAATATGCAACAAGAATGCAATTCATAGTCAATAGACAATTTAACCCCACAGGAGAGAATGGCCATCCGAGAACTGACAGAGAGAGAGGAAATCGAAATTAAGTCTGCTGACAAAGGGTCGCAATATTGTGGTGATGAATAAGACAATGTACAAAAGCTATGGGTATGAAATTATTGGATGATCGTAACCAATATAATGTACTTGCCAGCAATTCCATGAAAAAAAACAAGAGTTACAAGCTCTATTGAAAAAGGGTTTAATGAAGAAAAAGTTACACAAAATTTTTACCCAAACTGATGGTCAAATAACCTATTATGCCCATCTTTTACGCTCTCCCAAAAACTTGACTAACCCAGCGGGCAGACCAACTGTGTCAGGGAGAGGTTGTGTAACTGAACTAGTGAGCCAGTATACGGACATCTTCTTGAAGCCACTTGTGGAGGTTTTAGTGTCATACCTCAGGGACACTAAAGATGTCTTAAGCCCCGGTCAAGATCTACAGCTAATAGAGAGTACCCTGTTTGCAAACCTGAACTTGAAGGCAAAATATAGCAGCAGCCAGCATGAAACCCTAAGCTAGCTAACGGGTAGATTTATTTTAGGTAACCCTCCAGGACAGGTAAACTACGAGATTTGGCCCCTCCCAGGAAACATCCACTTGGTCTCTCTATAAGTTTAGACCCACCACAGGTGTCCGGCAGTATGTATTCAAGAAACCCTGAACATGGTCTACACACCAGACTACCCTAATTACACATTGCAATTTATCACATAACGTATACAGTAATACTGATTTTATATATATATATATATATATATATATATATATATATATATATATATATATATATATATATATATATATATATATATATATATATATATATATATATATATATATATATATATATATATATATATATTTTTATATTTATTTAATTTTTAAATGAGTGGGTTCGCAACCTGTCCTGGAGGGTCACCTAAAATAAATCTACCCGTTAGCTAGCTTAGGGTTTTTCCAGTAACCCTCCAGGACAGGTAAACTACGAGATGATGAGCGAGAAATCAATATCACCAACCTTATGGTGGGCTGACTGCCTGCAGGATCTGTCTCCCAAATTCCTGATCTTTTGCAGTCATCTGATCCAGTTTGTAGTGGCGCATGAATGTGTCAATATTCTTCCATGTCGCCGCCTTACATATCTCCACCAGCGAGACCCCAGCTCTAAAGGCCCAAGTCGTAGCTGTTGCCCTAGTAGAATGAGCTTTTATCTCACCAGGCATCTGTAAATTCATACTTTTATAAGCTTCCACTATGCATAGATTAATCCATCTAGCAATCGTCTTTTTTGAAGCTCTCTGACCTATCAATCTACCTGAAAAATTAACAAAAAGACTTTCTGATTTTCTTATATCTTTCACCTTCCTCAGATATTCTATCAGATTTTTCCTTACGTCTTACGTACTCCATTTTCTTTCTTTATCATTTGAGGGATTCATGTAAAAGGAAGGTAATATAATCTCCTGAGATCTATATGAAATCGATCTCCCACCTTAGGTAAAAATTCCTCACTGGTCTTCAGTACAACCCTGTCATCATAAATCATACAGAATGGCTCTTTACATGACAATGCCTCCAGCTCACTAATTCGTCTCGCCAGATAATGCTTTAAAGGACCGTCGAAAGATCCCACTTGGGGAATGTCTTTACGTGGACCGGCCTCTTTCGCTCAACTGATTTCAAGAATCTAATCACCAATGGATTAGCAGCCAGTTGTTTATCCAAAAAAAACGATAACGCAGAAGCATGTACCCTAATTGTGCTTCCATTCCATTATCTACCCCATTTTGCAAAAACTCCAAAACCGAACCGATTTCAGAAGACTTAAACTTAGATTGCTGTAACCATTGGTTATACGTTTTCCATATATTTTTCATAAATCTTACGTGTATTTAATTTCCGGCTATCCAATAGAGTTCCTATCACTCTATCCAATAGTCCTTTGGATCTCAGGAAAGCCCTTTCACCAATCAGGCCGAAAGATTCCATTTCATCACCTGCTGAACACTGACCCCCTGCACTGATATTAGGTTGTCGGTTATTGGCAACAGAACTGGGCCTGCGATCTTCATTTTCAACAACAGCGGAAACCAAGATCATTTGTCCCAATTCGGTGCTATTAGAATTACCGTGACAACTGAATCTCTTATCTTCCTCAAAACTAGCAGTAATATGTTTAGCGGAGGAAACGCGTATGCAAGTCTGACTTCCCACTTCTGCGCTAGAGCATCCACCGCTACTGGATGATCCCACGCATTGAGTGAAAAGAATTTCCTGCATTTCGCATTCCCTCTGTCCGCGAACAAATCTATCTCTGGTATTCCCCAGATCCGAGTTAGACCTGTGAACACTTCCGCGTTCAGACTCCACTCCATGTTTGACGTCTGATTCCGACTGAGAAAGTCCGCTTGACTGTTCATTGATCCTTTTAAGTGAACTGCTGTGAAGGATTTTAGGTTGCTTTCTGCTACTTCTAGAATTTCCAAAGCTAGATTGAGTAATCTGAACGATTTCGTTCCCCCTTGTCTGTTCATATAGGCTACCACTGTAGCATTGTCTGTCCTCAACTGAACGTGTTGAACCTTTAGTAAATGCATCGCTGCTATCATTGAGAATTTTACCGCCATCATTTCCTTGTAATTTGAAGACTGAATTTTGGTATGCTGATCCCAGACTCCCTGCATCTCGAAGTCTTTCACGTGTGCTCCCCAACCCGTCATACTTGCGTCTGTTGTTAGCAATACATCTACTGGAAATTGCCACAGTTTTTCCTGTGACAAAATCCTTCTGTCTCGCCACCACTGTAGAGAACGCTTCACCTCCTCTGTTATCTTTACTATCCGATCTAGTGTCTGAACTGACCTGCCCCAGTTTTTCAAAATCCAACTTTGAAGAACCCTGGTGTGCAACATGGCCCATTGTACTGCCGGTGCTGATGAGGTCAACAGGCCCAGCAGTCTCATGGCTTCCCTTACTGATATTAATATTGTGTCTTGGAAGTTTACTACTTCCTGCACAATCTTCTCTATCTTTTGTTCCGGTAAATACATCCTTTGAGTTACCGAATTTATCTGAAACACCAAAAAGTGAATTATCTGTGATGGTTCCATATGAGATTTCTCCAGGCTTATTATCCAACCTGCTTTTTTTAGTTCCGTAATCACTATTTCTCTGTGAACAATTAGCTGTTGTACTGAATCCGCCTGCACCAATAAATCGTCCAGGTAAGGTATTAACATCACACCCTTCCTGTGTAGATCTGCAACTATTTCTGCAATCCATTTTGTGAAGATCCTCGGCGCCGATTTTATCCCAAAGGGGAGGCAACGGAATTGATAGTGTTGCATTCCGTTTGAATTTTTTACCGCAAATCTCAGAAACGCCTGAGATCTTGGTTCTATTGGCACATGCCAATATGCATCCTTGAGGTCGACGCTTATCATATACCCTCCCGGAATTAGGAGATTCCGTACCGAGTATATCGACTCCATCCTGAACTTCACATGCTTTATGAAAGGAGTTATTGGTTTTAGATTCAGCATCAACCGAAATTTCCCTGTTGGTTTCCGTACAAGAACATTTTTTGAGTAAAACCTCTTTTTTTTCTTGGTTTACCGGCACTACCGTTATCACTTTTCTTTCCAACATATCGCTTAGAATTATGTCCAAATCCTTTGTTCCTTCTGCAATTTTTAATGGATTTGTTGTTACATAGCGTTTCGGAGGTCTCTCCTGAAACACTATATGGTAACCGTTTTCGATTAGATCTAAAATAAATGGGCTTTTCGAAATCTGCCTCCAGTGAGGAAGGAACTGCGTTAGTCTTCCTCCCACCTGGCTCTCGTTGTCACTTTTGCTTGGGCTGAGTGTCCGAGCTTCTGAACAAAGCGCTTGGTTTGTTCTGCTCTTTCGTAAAGGACCACTGCCAACGCTTATTCTGCCGTACCGGTTTATTGTTTTTTGTCTTTCTTTACGAAAAAACCTTTTCAGCTGTTGAAAAGATCTCTTCTTTGGAAAGGTTTTCTTTTTGTCCGACGTACGCTCAAGGATTTGGTCTAATTCCGGCCCAAATAATAGATCACCCAAAAACGGAATTGTACATATCTTGGTTTTAGACAGTGCACTACCTTCCCATGTCTTTATCCAAAGATTTCTCCTAGCAACATTGGCTAAAGCCGCTGCTCTGGCTGTTAATCTAATCGACTCAGATGCCGCACCAATTATAAAACGAATGGCTTTGAACATCATCATAAACGAATTTAGGATAATGTCTTTACTTGAACCGATCTTTATGTGCCTCTCAACCTGCCGCATCCACAAGTCCAGAGTACGGGCAACTACAGTTGTAGCGGCGGCGGGTCGAAAATTTGCACCAATCGCTGTCCAAGTTTTCTTTAACGCAAATTCCGCCTTTTTATCTGAAGGCTCTTTCAAATTACCAATATCCTCAAAGGCTAATTCGTTTTCACGATTAACTTGTGAGAACGCAGCACCTAGTTTAGGACACTTGTCCCAATGCTTGCTGTCCTCTTCAGAGAAGGGAAATCTGCGCTTAAACCCTCTAGATAGAAACACTTTCCTGTCAGGGTTTTTCCATTGGTTATTAATCATGTTTTTCGTGGAAGTATGTGCTGGAAAGACAAGTGGTTGATCCCCCTCCATTCCAGCATATAATTCGTCATGCACAGAAGTCTTTTGAGGTTCCTCCATTTTAAGATCTAAGGCATCGTATATAGCTTTCAATAACTCCTCTGTCTCATTTGATGGAAATTTAAACTTTGTAGGTTTGTCAGTATTTAAATCTCCATCAATGTCGGCCTCCTCATCTGAACCTGATAAATCATCAATTTCCAATTCCTCAGGCTCAGAATCCGATAAAACCTGTCTGTCAGTTTTGCATGAAGCCTTCCTATGCACGTTAACAGACTCTCCAGAATTTTTACTGTTTGTCTCTTCCGTTACAATCAAAGGTACATCATTATTACTTTCAGTATTTGTAATCTCCACAGGTGGAGTAACAATAGGTGCATGACTAGCGGCTGCAGCTACATTATCCTGAACTACATTTGCAACAGGTGCCTGTATCATTGATACTGCCATAGCTTCTCTAAATGCTTTAATAGATTCAGCCATTTCTGCTCTCATAGTATTCATTAAATATTTATATGAGGTAGCAGATTCCTGATTTAATACAGTAATAATACATGCTTGACACAATGATTTTGCCCAAGTATGAGACAATTTAGCAATACAAGTAGGGCAGCGCTTTGACCTGGGCCTGTCAGTTTTATCAGCAGCAGCAGCAGCATTACTCTGTAAAAACACAAGACAAAAAAAAAACGCCCAGTCACAACCAAACGAGATTAAACAATGTCTCCCCCGCAGCCAAAGCTAGCTGCCATAAACCCCAATCAGCCATTATCTCACCGCTCCTGCGCTAGGGTCACCCTCAGGCTTGTCCGTTTTGGCGTCTTTATTGGCCTCCTGCCTTGCGCCGGACTCCTGAGTAGCGTCCATCTCTCATAACTCTCCGCACAAGTGAGAGAGTGAACGCCAAGACGCTGTGGCTCCTCTAATCCGGTGGCCGGAAGTGACGTCACGGCGGCGCGGGAAGTACTATCGCCACCATTTTGGGTGAGGGAACTCGTGCTTGGCCTCTGCCTACCACTTCCACCTCTCCCAGCGTCCACTATCCGCGCCGACAGCCTCCACTGAATAGAACTCTTGCCACAGTCCTCTCCCCGCCGCCATCCTCTGCCAAAGCCATGCGTCTTAAGGGAGGTAAGCCACCGGACCTCTCTCTTTACCACCACAGCAGTCATGTCGGACCAGCAGCATGCCCAAAGCCCTTAGCCCCCCAGGCTCTCCAGGACTCGGACAAACTACAGAGAGACCTGTTCCAGGAAACAGGAAACATCCATACTGCCGGACACCTGCGGTGGGTCTAAACATAGAGAGACCAAGTGGATGTTTTCTGTTTCCTGGGAGGGGCCAAATCTCGTAGTTTACCTGTCCTGGAGGGTTACTGGAAAAATAGGGATCGCTGCAGATATTTAGTGAGATCTAGAGGTACACATCAGCCTGAGGAAGTGGTCCTTAGAACCACACCATGCGTGGAGCATCTTGTGTGCCTCCCTCCGCCCTGACTTGCAGCTGCCTACACACCTGGTCCTGGTATACGTATGTATAGATCCCCAATTGCACTTACATTACTTTGATCCTTATATGTACGGTCCATTATGATTATTAGGGGATGTGTTCCTTGAGCATAATTTTAATGTACTTGCACTTTTACCAATGCACCTTGGTTTTCTATACCTTAAAACCTATTTTGATGATAGCACAGCACTTTCACTTAATCAGACCTGGGTCTAGGATTGTACACTGGGCTCAATACTGAACCCAGGTTATGATCGATGCAATTTGCAGGGCTTATTTGGAATTTAGGAGGTGAGGCATTTTTGATTGTTTATTCCACATAAAATTGTATTGTGGTGAGTTGCTGGTGTTCAGCTCTTTTTAAGTGATTTTATAATATTGTACAGATTGTTCAATAAAGATTTGTTATACTGTCAGTGGTGGTGCAGTCCCTCTTCTTTCAGGATTTCTTTCTTCTTTCTTAATATTATATGGCTTTATTAATCTTGAGGTTTGCCCACCACAATCACTAAGGAATGCGGATTTACTTATATATATATGTCATAGGGGCAAAGTAGTGTTGCTGGGATTGTTCCAGACTGTGTAAGATGTTATTCTAAAGTAACACAGGTGGATAACAACACCTCCTGCCCACTGTCTCTTGCACCATTGAGGGCTAGCTATACACTTTTAAATTAGGGTCTACTGTATAGGACCAAGTCCAGTGATCTGCAAACTTGGCTCTCCAGCTGTTAAGGAACTACAAGTTCCACAATGCATTGCAGGAGTCTGACAGCCACAGTCATGATTCATAAAGGCAAATGCATCATGGAACTTGTAGTTCCTTAACAGCTGGAGAGCCACGTTTGCAGATCACTGGCCTAGTCACAGGGTGTGGACAAGCTTGATTGTATATACTATATTCAGTCCCTGGCACACCCCGGACCAAGTTGTTTTTCCTCATATGTGATTAGCATTTGTGCTTACTGCCCAGAGCAACTGTGAAATGACAGCCAGGACCATAGTGTATGTAGTGCCAGCAATATATTACACCATGGCCCTATGGTTACATGTGTGTATTGGGCCTTTAAAAACCATGAAGCTCCACTTTACATGGGTTTTATTCCATTAGACACATTAGCTCTCAAAATATAAAACAAGTTCTTCTTTAGTACTTCACAGTAAATTTTATGAATAAAAAGTACTACACTATACAGCAACTGGACAAAACAATAGTCTACTTGTTGAGGAGTAAAGTACATTGATTAGTGTTAGTAAACTTTAGGCGTCAGATAATTAGTTTCAGTGGTATTAGTATTTAAAGTAAGGCTGTATTAACAGTGGGACGTTGCATTTTAATGCGGCGTGAAAGTCGCAACGCGCCTGCCGTAAGAGGTAACGCACTGCAACAAGCGAGTTACCACAACGCAACAGTTTTTAATACGACTTTAACGTCACACTGTGAACAGGCCACAGGATTAGCATTGCAGTAAGCTGCGCTATAAGACTTTATAACGTGCTACCATAACGTCCCACTGTGAATGTGACCTAAAACTACACTTACATTGAGAAAAAAACAAAAAAACAAAACAAAAACAAACAAAAAAAAACAGGCTTCTACAGGAGTGCTCTAAATATTTGCTTTTATATGCAATCTAAGAAAAATACCACAACAGGATATGTTAAATAAAAGAGGTGCCCATTAGGTAGATCGCAATCTACCAGTAGATCGCGAAGGACTTCATGGTAAATCCCGACCCCACTACATTTTCCATTCTGTATATACACATTTGCTTCTAAAATTGTACATAGGTAGATCATTTTGACTTGCTAATTTTTTAAAGTAGCTCACAAGCCGAAAAAGAGTGGGCACCTCTGAACTGTCAATCCCAGGGTTGTTAAAAAAAATAATTAAAAATATATAAACTATGACATCTACCACAGTAAATTGTTATAATAATAATGGATAGCACTCTCACTTTGCAGCACTGGGTCTTCGATTCACATCCCAGCCAGGGCATTATCTGCACAGAGTGTGTAGGTTCTCTCCGTGTCTATTGGGTTTCCTCCCACATCCCAAAAATCCCATACAGATAAGTTAATTGGCTTCCCTCTAAAGATTGGTGCTAGACTATGATGGAGATAATTGGCTTCCCTCTAAAGATTGGTGCTACACTATGATGGAGATATGACTATAGTAGGAATTAGATTGCGAGCCCCTCTAAGGGACAATTAAGTGACAAGACTATATTCGTTGTACAGCACTGTAATATATATTACAGATTAATTCGCAGATTACTAGCACCTGCCATATAACTGTCATGCTATTCAATCCTTTGTTATGCTATTCAGCAATGCCCACGTAGGGGTCAAAATGACAATCCTTACCTTTGTTTATGGAACTAGCAGTTGTGTATAAGAATTCTATAATTCACAGTATGCTAAGTATAACTCTATGGAGCCCCCTATTACAGGTGTTATCCAACATATATTCCTGGTTTGCCTATGCCTAGAAACAACCCTGCTGCTACGAATTCCTCATCTAGCTGTACACTAAAATAACGGTACTGAAGAATGAAGGCTGGGGACATTAATATTTGTGTTCTCTTATTGTGCGCAAAAAAAATTATTCAAGCAGAAAGAGGAGAACTTGTTGGCATTCTGTACACCAAACACAAATTTTAAAAAGGCGGATGCACTGTGCAATAAAATTACCCACACAAAGTAGTCATATATGAACAGCCACAAGATTATATTCACTGACAGACGAATAACACTTTATATCTGTAGCACACAAAAAGAATGCTGTGCACCTTACTCTTGCATGTTTCTATTCCATCCTTCAGCCAACAGCCAGCATGAATGACATAGAAAAACAGAATTGTCAAACCTGGATCGATGGGGGTGCCGGGGTGAGCAGGGAAGAAGTGACCAGGGGATAGGTGGACGGCACTACAGCCGTTTCACGCCGTCTGGCGCTTGTTCACGTGCGTGTGTCTAAAACGGGGCAGCGCTGCACGGCTTCCTACATACAGTCTCAAAGCCGCGCCCCCAGCGCTGTCCCATTGGTGTGAGTTACGTGGGAGTGAGGGTCGGTGGTGAAGAGGCGGAGACTCAGGCATACAGCTTGCATCATCGTGCTGGGCTGCGCTATAAAGCCAAAGTGGGAGTGACCTGTGCAAACAAAATAAATACGTGAAGTACACACATACATTAGTGGACATAATTTCATGCCAAAAATCACTCATATTACCTGCATAACATATTAACCACTTTACCCCCGCGCGTACGGATTTCTCCGCCCCTTTTTCCATCCTTTCACCCCCAGGGACAAAGAAATCCGTACTCTGCGCACTCCAGCCGCTGTCCCCGCTCCCGCTCGTAAACACGCCGCCCGCCGCTAGTAAACACGCCGCCGCCCGCTCGCCCAGAGATCAACGAACGGGAAAATCCATTCCCGTTCGTTGATCTCAGCCCCGCAATGATCTGCTGCCGCTCGGCTGAGCAGCGCGATCATTGTGAAAAAATAACAAAGTCCCAGCCTCTTTCTACTTCCTGCAAGCGTCCGGAAGGACGCTTGCAGGTCGCATGAAACAAATTGGTAATGTTGCCATCTTGTGGCCAAATAGTAAAACTACACCCTAACCATTTTTTACACACAAATAAACTTGTTTTACACAAAAAATTAACTCCTTACCTCCCACACTCCCTAATTTTTCTTTTTTGTAATTAAAAAAATAAAAAATTTACAATTTAAAAAAATACATAAATAGTTACCTTAGGGACTGAACTTTTTAAATATTTATGTCAAGAGGGTATAACACTGTTACTTTATAAACTATGGGCTTGTAATTAGGGATGGACGCAAAACTAAAAAAAAAATGCACCTTTATTTCCAACTAAAATATTGGCGGCAAACATTGTGATAGGGACATAATTTAAACGGTTTTATAACCGGGATAAATAGGCATATACATTTAATGGGTTTTAATTACAGTAGCATGCATTATTTAAAAACTATAAAGGCCGAAAACTGAAAAGTAATACATTTTTTCCCACATTTTTTCCTATTTTCCCATTAAAACACATTTAGAATAAAATTATTCTTGGCATAATGTCCCACCTAAAGAAAGCCTAATTGGTGGCGAAAAAAACAAGATATAGTTCATTTCATTGCGATAAGTAATGATAAAATTATAGACAAATGAATGGAAGGAGGGCTGAAAGGTGAAAATTGCTCTGGTGGTCAGGGGGTAAAACCCCTCAGTTGGGAAGTGGTTAAACAAATTAATGTGCATAAAGTTTAAAGTGCAACAGTGCATATTTAAGGGCATACATAGACACCGGCATTATGGCTTAGCTGCCTGGAATCCTAAAACACTGTATGTTTAAAATTAAACTCTTTATTAGTATAATCTTAAAAGGGGGGAATCGCCCCATCAGACCCACCCCAAAGGGGCTCCCACTAAAAACAAGATTGGGGGGTAAAATTGCATACAAAGAGACCTAATAGGGCACATTCACATTCAGGAATGCGCCCATACTCCTATTTTGTTAAATTCCATCTACAAGGAGTGAGGGTTCAGGACTGCACACCCCACACACAAATAACCGGAAGTCACCCCATTAATACATTCAAAACGGGGACAGGTCATTCCCTCAAGGGGGAGTACTTAAAGAGCCAGCGCCTTGGACTTAAGCCAGGTACGTTATAAGTCAGATTCTTGTGGCCAACACGCATCTGGTCGGTGACAGAGAGGAAGAGGGAGAAAGAAGATCTACAAGGTGGAAAAACACCCATAAATTCCATGCAGGAGCAGACCCGAATCGTGCAAAGCGGGCTGGGACAATTGTACCCATAGAAAGAGGGAAAGCCAAAGCACCACAGAGTCCCTCACCAGAAATGTCCCCAAACCCAGGACCAATCGCCAGATCCGACCCCCGTACGCCAGGACTTTATGCTGGTGGCACCTCTCTCCTTATCAACGCACAAGAGGGGGTCGGATCTTGTGCGTTGATAAGGAGAGAGGTGCCACCAGCATAAAATCCTGGCGTACGGGGGTCGGATCTGGCGATTGGTCCTGGGTTTGGGGACATTTCTGGTGAGGGACTCTGTGGTGCTTTGGCTTTCCCTCTTTCTATGGGTACAATTGTCCCAGCCCGCTCTGCACGATTCGGGTCTGCTCCCGCATGGAATTTATGGGTGTTTTTCCACCTTGTAGATCCTCTTTCTCCCTCTTCCTCTCTCAGTCACCGACCAGATACATGTTGGCCACAAGAATCTGACTTATAACGTACCTGGCTTAAGTCCAAGGCGCTGGCTCTTTAAGTACTCCCCCTTGAGGGAATGACCTGTCCCCGTTTTGAATGTATTAATGGGGTGACTTCCGGTTATTTGTGTGTGGGGTGTGCAGTCCTGAACCCTCACTCCTTGTAGATGGAATTGAACAAAATAGGAGTATGGGCGCATTCCTGAATGTGAATGTGCCCTATTAGGTCTCTTTGTATGCAATTTTACCCCCCAATCTTGTTTTTAGTGGGAGCCCCTTTGGGGTGGGTCTGATGGGGCGATTCCCCCCTTTTAAGTTTATACTAATAAAGGGTTTAATTTTAAACATACAGTGTTTTAGGATTCCAGGCAGCTAAGCCATAATGCCGGTGTCTATGTATGCCCTTAAATATGCACTGTTGCACTTTAAACTTTATGCACATTAATTTGTTTAATATGTTATGCAGGTAATAGGAGTGATTTTTGGCATGAAATTATGTCCACTAATGTATGTGTGTACTTCACGTATTTATTTTGTTTGCACATGTCACTCCCACTTTGGCTGCATAGCGCAGCCCAGCACGATGATGCAAGCTGTATGCCTGATGAGTCTCCGCCTCTTCACCCCCGACCCTCACTCCCACGTAACTCACACCAATGGGACAGCGCTGGGGGCGCGGCTTTGAGACTATGTAGGAAGCCGTGCAGCGCTGCCCCGTTTTGGACACGCGCACGTGAACAAGCGCCAGACGACGTGAAACGGCTGTAGTGCCGTCCACCTATCCCCTGGTCACTTCTTCCCCGCTCACCCCGGCACCCCCATCGATCCAGGTTTGACAATTCTGTTTTTCTATATCATTCATGCCGGCTGTTGGCTGAAGGATGGAATAAAAACATGCAAGAGTAAGGTGCACAGCGTTCTTTTTGTGTGCTATATGTCTAAGTTTGTGCTCTGCACTGTCTAAAGGCTTGCTGCACTTCTCTCTGCTTGGACTGTGAGCTAACCACCAGGTGCCAATGTATGGGTGAAGTTTTTTGCAGACCTATTGGAGCTAGTTCTACCCCCTATTTGATCAGCTGTGTGCCAAGTGATTTTTTTCTACTAAAGTGTACTACACTTTAAATCTGGTTACGACACCTGGTAAGGTATGTTAGGTAGCAAATGAACAGCTGTACTTCAGGGTGGCATGGTGTTGGAAAGGACAAGAATAAGGATTTAAGCAACTCTGAGGCACGCCAAATTGTGTGCTAGACTGCTAGAGGACTGAATCAGAGCATCTCCAAAATGACAGGTCTTGTGTAAGTGTTCTCAGTGTGATACAAAAGATTCAAAATAATTCAGAGTTGATCACCTGTTTCCCCTCTCGCTGCAATCCCTCTCCTATCGTGTCACCACGCCCTCCCTTTAGATTGTAAGCTTTTGGCAGGGCACTCCCCCCTTGTGTATCCTACCTGATCATGCACACAGAATAATATGAACTTGTATTATTAGGACTACTCCAGTGTATGATCTGGCATTGTGCATCTAATCGCCTATTACCCGCAGGGCAGCCATCAGGGGGGGGGGGGGGGGGGGGCAACTAACACTGCAGTGAGGGGCCCAGGGCTTCTGGGGGCCCTGGGCCATCACCCCCAAGCACTGGAAGGGCCGCATGTGCTGGCTGCGGGCCTGTGGCTCACTGACCAGCACACCGCGTTCCAGCACTGAGAGAAGAGTGACATCAGCGCTTGAATGTGGGGAGCAGATGGGTGAGCCCGCTACAGCGGACTTTCTTTACTGGGGCACCACCTATATCTGTCTACAGGCTACCTATACTGGGCCTCCACCTATACCTAGCTACCTATACTGGGGCTGGAACCACCTATACCTAGCTACCTATACTGGGGCACCACCTATACCTGGCTATCTATACTGGGGCACCACCTATACTTGGCTACCTTTACTGAGGGCACCACCTGTACTTGGCTACTTATACTGGGGCGCCTATAGCTTGCTAATTATACCAGGGGCAACTGTACCTGGCTAACCTATACTGGTGCACCACCCATAGCAGGCTAACTATACCGGGGGTAACTATACCAGGCTACCTATACCGGGGCACCACCTATAGTTGAATACCTATACTGGGGCACCTGTATCTTGCTGGCCTCTACTGGGGCACCAGCTACACCAGGCTACCTATACTGGGGGCATATACACCAGGCTTCCTATACTGGAGCACCGCCTATAGTTGGCTACTTATACTGGGGGAACCTATACCTGGCTACCTATACAGGGGGCACCTATGCCTGGATACCTATACTGGGGACACCTATACCTGGCTAGGGCAAGGGGACGAGCTGAGACAGAAGGGGACAAGAGGTAACACAGGGGGACAAAATAGGCACAGGGAGAAAAGAGAGGAGACGGGAACATGAGGTCACACAGAGGGACACAAAAGAGGCACAAACTGAGGTGAGACAGAGGGGGACAAAAGAGGCACATGAAGAAAAGAGGGGGGCAAAAGAGAACTGTTAAGGATAAGAACGGACCTACAAGTCCCTATCTCATTTGTTAACCGGGGACTACTATTTGGCTACCCCCACAATATGCCATAGTCACGCGCACTTTTTGCCGCATCATGCTGTACATGCCGCTTTCTTCAGTGTCGGTGCCATGCACATATTTCACTACAGCGCACTTCGCGCACAGGGGTGGGGTGGCTAGTGAGCGGGCACAGCAACCAGTGGGTGGGCCCAGGGAGGGGGGCCCAGGCCTGATGATGTGTGAGGGGCCCCAACATTTCCGATGGCGGCCCTGATTACCTGTATTGTGTTGTCTGTAAGCCCTGTAATAATTTTCTGTAACCTTATTTTTCGTCCAGCGCTGAATATGTTGGCACTCTATAAATCCAATAAATAATATTAATCTACTGATTACCGTAACTGCTGCCTGCCCTTTCTCCAGCCTATTTGCTGATTTCAACTTGTCCGTTTCCTGGTTTGACTTCTGGCCCATAGCATTGAAATCCTTCTGCCTGCTCTTCCTGTACAACACACTCATTATTTTATTATTTATACTCCCACTATTATCAGCTGTTGCCTACATCATACCAAACAGCTGTATGACACATGGGATCTATCTACCTTCACCGATCTGTGAACAGAATGAAAATTTTAAAGAGAATTTGTAAGGGGAAAAAATGCCCTTATAGGGTACTTACCTCGGGAGGGGGAAGCATCTGGATCGTAATGAAGCTTCCCCCATTCCCTTTAGCCTCAGGGATCCAGCGCTGGTAGCCCCTGAAAAACACAGACAATATTTTCCAATCCTCGCTCCGGCACAGTACAACCTTCCCCTCGGGCTCCAGCAGAAATAGCCAAACCCGATCAGGTTTGCTCTACTGCACAGGTGACTCGTGCCTGGGCAGGAGAGCGGACCCAATCCACCTCAGCTATTTCAAACAGTGCTCGAGGAGAAGCTTGTACTGCATCTGCGCAGGCGCAAGGATTGGTGAATATTGCCGCCCAATGTTCAGTGCCAGTCAGCGCTGGATCCCCGTGACTGAAGGACGGGGGAAGTCTCATTAGGATCCAGAGGCTTCCCCCACCTGAGGTAAGTACCCTGCAGAGGCAGTTTTTTTCCTTACAGGATTGCTTTAAGGGCCCATTTCCACTAAATGCACATTCGTATTGCGATTTTCCACATCAAAATCGAAACCAATGCATGTCAATGGAGCAATTTCCATTAAATGCGAATTTTCAGATGTGATGCGATGCAGAAAAATTATGAATTGCATGCTGTAGGTGTCTGCAGCCCGCACAGGGCCGGAGGCGATTCGCAAATAATGAGTCAATGGGATTGCGTTAGCAATGCGGATATCTGCATGTGTAATGCGGAAATCCGCAACTGATCCACACATCATAGCTGGGCAGAAAAAGCAGCAATGGTTGATGGGAATTGAGGTTGCTAGGTTTGAAATCACAATGTGAAGATTCACATTAAAAATTGCATACAAACATGATTTTAAATCCCATTATGAATTTACGGATGCACATCGTTCCGTACACTAGTGGAAATAGACCCTAAATCTGAAAATTAACAACCTCCCATAGCCTGGTCTCTTTAAAAAAATGATAGCTGGGTCCTAACATCTAACGGCTTCGCCACATGTTAAAACAGAACTGGTACCCAATGCCCGTTGGCTCCTGGATTTAAGCTTGACTTGGAACAAAAAGTTCCTTTTTTTCCCTAACTCGAGGCTCTGAAAAAAAGAGGTAATTGGTACTTAACATTCAATAAACCATAGATTGGTACATATGATACAGTTCAAGGAATTCTGGAAAAGATAAGACAAAGCAAAAAAAAAAAGTAATGACTTGTAAAGCAAAAATAAAGGCACGGCGTCGAGGGGAGGATTATCAATCGAGCCCGATGGCTCGATTGATAATATCCGACGTGTCCGATCACCGCGGGGATCGATTCCACGCTCGATCCCCGCAGGCGGACAATAGCGGCGAATCGAGCGGGTGATAGGAAGCGCCAGCGGGGACGAGCGGGAATCAATCCGCGCGGACGAGCGGGGACGCGGCGGGGGTCGATCCGGCGGCTAACCGGCCGCCGGATCGACCGGGTATGCCCAGCATTAGACTGATCAACACAATCTGAGAACATCAAAAAACAGATTTTTTATTTCCATGAGGCAAATAATCCATTAGTCAGATTAGATGTAACCTGAACTGATGTTTAATTTGCGTCACTGAAAAACATGAAGCCCAATAATCTTAATTTCCTGGCTGTCATCAAGCGGATCAGCTGACAAGGACCAAAATGAATTAACTCACACCAAACTGCAACTAAACTTGTAAGCCACATTTGCGCATTTCATATTTGGAAGAATGCACGTAGTATATTGCTAAAGGCACAGGAAGCTAAATATTTTGTCAAAAGGAAATATCACATACAAACTAGAATGCCTCGGTAATTAATCTACAAAATGTGCGTAGTCTTGTCAAAATTCACATGGTCTCATAAGACAATTTTACTTTTGTGTAGGAAATCCTGGTGAATAATTATTTCCAATCACATTTTATATTGATGCGCCAAATTAAATAAAAAAGAGAGAGAAAGCTCACTTCCCGTGACAAGTAGTTAAAAAGACGCATTCTGTAACCAAGTACGTGACAAGTTATTTAATGAAATTGTAGATTCTATGCTCGAGTCTTCCGTCATCATTACTATTTTCCTGCAAAAGTTAGAATTTGCCTTCAATTTTTAGTTTAGTTGAGCCATAAAGGAAACCTAAGGTAAGAGACATATGGGGGCTGACATTTATTTCCTTAACAATACCTGGCAGTCCTGCTGATCACTTTGGCTGCAATAGCATCTGAATAAAGCCTCATCTACACGGTACAATTTTCCATCAGATAGATGGATCCATATGTGTGTTGTACATAAAGAGAAGACTGAGCAGTCAAAAATGAAACACAGAGCAGAGTAGGTGTTTACTGTCAAGTTCCCAATGATATGTATGGTAAAATATATGAGGGTGCTTCGTCTCTGGTGCTCTTTAAGTTCTCCTGCAAAATATCTTGATAAGAACTTTGGAATTCATTTTTCCTTTGACGATCGAAATCCGTTCAGGCCCTGACGCAGCAAAGCAGCCCAAAACCATGATGCCCCCATCACCATACTTCACAGTTGGTATGAGGTTTTTATGTTGGTGTTCTGTGCCTCATTTTCACCACACAATGTTGTGTGTTTCTCTCCAAACAGCTCAATTTTGGTTTAATCGGTCCACAGAATATTTTGTCAGTACTGCTGTGGAACATCCAGGTGCTCTTTTGCAAACATTTTACGTGCAGCAATGTTTTTTTTGGACAGCAGTAGCTTCCTCTGTGGTATCCTCCCATGAACTCTATTCATGTTTAGTGTTTTACGTACTGTAGATTCGCTAACAGGGATGTTAGCATATGCCAGAGACTTTTGTAAGTCTTTAGCTGACAGTCTAGGATTCTTCTTCACTCCATTGAGCATTCTGCGCTGTGCTCTTGCAGTCATCTTTACAGGATGGCCACCGAGGGAGAGTAGCAGCAGTGCTGAACTTTCTCCATTTATAGACTATTTGTCTTACTGTGAACTGATGAACAGCAAGGCTTTTGGATACTTTTATAACCCTTTCCAGCTTTATGCAAGTCAACAATTCTTAAAGGAGTTGTCAGGGAAATTATAATAAAAAAAAACGCTACTTACCGGGGGCTTCCTCCAGCCCAAAGCTCCCAGGACCTCCCTCGCCGCAGCTCTGCCTGCAGCAGTTTGCCGGAGCTCCGACCCGGTCCCCGGCGATGACGTCAGAACGATACTGCGCCATCGGCGCTGTCAATCATCGCCACGTGGGCCAGAGCGGACTGCGCAGGCGCAGAACTACTGCGCCTGCGCATTCCGCTTTGGCCCACGTGGCGGTGATTGACAGCGCCAATCGCGCAGGCGCAGTACAGAGCGACCTCCTGGTCGCTCTGAAGTCATCGCCGGGGACCGGGTCGGAGCTCCGGCAAACTGCTGCGGGCAGAGCTGCGGCGAGGGAGGTCCTGGGAGCTTGGGGCTGGAGGAAGCCCCCGGTAAGTAGCGTTTATTTTATTATAATTTCCCTGACAACTCCTTTAAAGGATACCCGAAGTGACATGTGACATGATGAGATAGACATGTGAATGTACAGTGCCTAGCACACAAATATCTATGCTGTGTTCTTTTTTTTCTTTCTCTGTCTGAAATAATTAAATATCAGGTATGTAAGTGGCTGACTCAGTCCTGACTCAGACAGGAAGTGACTACAGTGTGACCCTCACTGATGAGAAATTCCAACTATAAAACACTTTCCTAGCAGAAAATGGCTTCTGAGAGCGAGAAAGAGATGAGAAGGGGAATTTCTTATTAGTGAGGGTCACACTGTAGTCACTTCCCGAGTCAGGACTGAGTCAGCCACTTACATACCTGATATTTAACTCTTTCAGGCAGACAAAGAAAAAAAACGAACACAGCATAGTTATTTGTGTGCTAGGCACTGTACATACATATGTCTATCTCATCATGTCACTTCGGGTATCCTTTTATCGTAGGTCTTTTGAGAGCTCTTTAGTGCAAGGCATCATTCACATCAGGCAATGCTTCTTGGGAAAAGCAAATCCAAATCTGGTGTATGGTTTTTTATAGGGCAGGGCAGCTGCCCTATAAAATTCATCTCATTGATTGGACTCCAGCTGGCTGACACATATATATACACACACACACACACACACACACACACACACACACACACACACACACACACACTAAAAAAACAAAACAAATAGTTATCTATCTTAAGGAATGAACTTATTATTTGTGTGGTATTAATTTAAGCAGACTGTGATTGTCTATTGTGACTTTGATGAAGATAACATCCCATTTGGTGTCCAATTTGTGCAGAAATCCATATACAGTGGCTTGCAAAAGTATTTGGCCCCCTTGAAGTTTTCCACATTTTGTCATATTACTGCCACAAACATGAATCAATTTTATTGGAATTCCACGTGAAAAACCAATACAAAGTGGTGTACACGTGAGAAGTGGAATGAAAATCATACACGATTCCAAACATTTTTTAAAAATAAATAACTGCAAAGTGAGGTGTGCATAAATATTCAGCCCCCTTTGGTCTGAGTGCAGTCAGTTGCCCACAGACATTGCCTGATGAGTGCTAATGACTAAATAGAGTGCACCTGTGTGCAATCTAATGTCAGTACAAATACAGCTGCTCTGTGACGGCTTTAGAGGTTGTCTAAGAGAATAGTGGGAGCAACAACAACATGAAGTCCAAAGAACACACCAGACAGGTCAGGGATAAAGTTATTGAGAAATTTAAAGCTAAGCCTGCTGTAGCCTCCGGCTACAAAAAGATTTCCAAAGCCTTGAACATCCCATGAAGCACTGTTAAAGCGATCATTCAGAAATGGAAGAAGTATGGCACAACTGTAAACCTACCAAGACAAGGCGGTCCACCTAAACTCACAGGCCGAATAAGAAGAGCGCTGATCAGAAATGCAGTCAAGAGGCCCATGGTGACTGGACGAGCTGCAGAGATCTACAGCTCAAGTGGGGGAATCTGTCCATAGGACAACTATTAGTCGTGCACTGCACAAAGTTGGCCATTATGGAAGAGTGGCAAGAATAAAGCCATTGTGAACAGAAAAGCATAGGAAATCCCATTTGTAGTTTGCCACAAGCCATGTGGGGGACACAGCAAACATGTGGAAGAAGGTGCTCTGGTCAGATGAGACCAAAATGGAACTTTTTGGCCAAAATGTAAAACGCTATGTATGACGGTAAACTAACACTGCACATCACCCAGAACACACCATCCCCACTGTCAAATATTGTGGTGGCAGCATCATGCTCTGGGGTTGCTTCTCTTCAGCAGGGACAGGGAAGCTGGTCAGAGTTGATGGGAAAATATATGGAGCCAAATACAGGGCAATCTTGGAAGAAAACCTCTTGGAGCAAAAAAGACTTGAGACTGGGGCGGAGGTTAACCTTCCAGCAGGACAACAACGCTAAACATAAAGCCAGGGTAACAATGGAATGGTTTAAAACAAAACATATCCATGTGTTAGAATGGCCCAGTCAAAGTCCAGATCTAAATCCAATTGAGAATCTGTGGCAAGATCTGTAAACTGCTGTTCACAAACGCTGTCCATCTAATCTGACTGAGCTGGAGCTGTTTGGCAAAGAAGAATGGGCAAGGATTTCAGTCTCTAGATGTGCAAAGCTAGTAGAGACATTCCCTAAAAGACTGGCAGCTGTAATTGCAGCAAAAGGTGGTTCTACAAAGTATTGACTCAGGGGGCTGAATAATTACGCACACCCCACTTTGCAGTTATTTGTAAAAAATGTTTGGAATCATGTATGATTTTCGTTCCACTTCTCACGTGTACACCACTTTGTATTGGTCTTTCACGTGGAATTCCAATAAAATTGATTCATGTTTGTGGCTGTAATATGACAATGTGGAAAACTTTAAGGGGGCCGAATACTTTTGCAACCCACTGTAATTCCAAAGGGTTTACATACTTTTTATTGCTACTGTAGAGTGTGAGAAATGCAAATTGAAACAATAACTTGTTTAACCATTTGCTCTCATGTCCCTTGCTGATGTGCACTCCCACTTGCTCCTGCACTCGTTTTCGCCACCGACCTTAAGGCTCCCTGCACACTGCAAATCCGTTTTGCAATTCCGATTCAGATTTTCAATTCTGATTTACCCTGAATACATTCAACAGAAAAACGGGTCAAAAAATGCAGCATGCAGTAAAGATTAAAAATCTGAATCGGATGTAAAAACCGATTAAAAAGCGGAATCTGAATCGGAATCGCATGCAGTGTGCAAGGAGCCTTAAAGGGAGAGACTCCGTAACAAAAATTGCATCCTGTTTTTTATCATCCTACAAGTTCAAAAAGCTATTCTAATGTGTTCTGGCTTACTGCAGCACTTTCTGCTATCACAGTCTCTGTAATAAATCAATGTATCTTTCCCCTGTCAGACTTGTCGGCCTGTGTCTGGAAGGCTGCCAAGTTCTTCAGTGTTGTGGTTCTGCTATGAACGCCCCCTTCCAGGCCCCTCTATGCACACTGCCTGTGTATTATTTAAATTAGGGCAGCTTCTCTCTTCTCTCTTATCTTTTACAAGCTGGATAAATAGTCCTCTGAGCTGGCTGGGCTTTCACATACTGAGGAAATTCAGACAAGGGCAAAGCTGTTTGCAGGAAGAGAAGAGCAGCCTGAAACTTCAGTGCATGAGAGATGCAGGGGAAAGAAACACACAAATGATCTCTTGAGATTCAAAAGGAAGGCTGTATAGGGCCTGCTTGTGTATGGATGTATTTTCTATGTGTGGACATGCTGTACATCAACCTACTTCCTGTTTTGGTGGCCATTTTGTTTGTTTATAAACAAACTTTTTAAAACTGTTTTTAACCACTTTTAATGCGGCGGGGAGCGGCGAAATTGTGACAGAGGGTAATAGGAGATGTCCCCTAACGCACTGGTATGTTTACTTTTGTGCGATTTTAACAATACAGATTCTCTTTAAAGGGGAGATCAATGAATGGGAACACAATTTCCATTCATTATTCTAAGTCTCCGTGTGAATGATTGCTGGCATCAAGAGATGCCGCGTCATTCACTAAAAAGACGGTACTTACACGTCCACGCATTACTACCTGTTTGCGTAGTAATAGTACGCACAGGAAAGTTATGTGAAAGGACATCTTGTGGCCAATAGTAATAACTCATTACCTCCCAAACTCCCCAGTAGTTACCCAAATGATTTTTTTGCAAAAATTCTATATAGATAGATAGATAGATAGATAGATAGATAGATAGATAGATAGATAAAAAAAAACAAATAGTTATCTTAGGGACTGAACTTTTTTAATATGCATGTCAAGAGGGTATATTACTGTTACTTTTAAATTATGGGCTTGAAATTAGTGATGGATGCAAAACTGAAAAAATATTGGTGCCATACATTGTACTAGGGAAATATTTTAAACGTTCCAATAACTGGTACAAATGGGCAAATACAATGTGTGGTTTTTATCCACAGTAGAACATTTCATTTTAAAACTATAATAACCGAAAATTGAGAAATAATGAATTTTTTAAAAAAAAATTTCTTAATAGTCACATTAAAATGCATTTATAATAGAATAATTCTAGGAAAGGAGTACCACCCAAAGAAAACAATTGGTGGCGGAAAAAAAAATATATAGATCATTTCAGTGTGATAAGTACTGATAAAGTTATTGGCAGATAAATGGACGCAGCCCTGAAAGGTGAAAATTGCTCTGGTTTTAAAGGTGAAAAACCCTTAGGTGAAGTGGTTAAATGCAAATGAGACAGCTTCCGATGAACTTTGAAGTAATGTTTCTGCCTTTTTATCCATTGGGTCTTTAAAACCCCTGCTTCTTCAGGTCTCCTTTCCACAAACTGTTGATAGGCAGTGAAATGCCTCTTAAAAACTCTCTCAACTGCTCACTTCTGCCTGGTAACTGCTTGTTGCTACATGATAACTGCTTACTGCTGCCTGTGAACGGTTTGCTGAGCACACAGCTCAACAGTTTGTGGAGGCCTCAAAAGTTAAATCCGAGTCCCTTGAATATTGTGCTAAAGCAGCATCTGATCTAGGACATTTTTCCTATAAGGAAATTTCGTCATCTTAAAAGGAGTTATCCTTTGGGCTGGAGCGGACTGCGCAGGCGCAGTAGTTCTGTGCCTGCGCAGTCCGCTCCAGCCCACAAGGCGGTGATTGACAGCGCCGCTCGCGCAGGCGCAGTACAGAGCGACCTGGAGGTCGCTCTGACGTCATCGCCGAGGACCGGGACGGAGCTCCGGCAAACGGCTGCACGCAGAGGTGCGGCGAGGGAGGTCCTGGGAGCTTGGGGCTGGAGGAAGCCCCCGGTAAGTAGCTTTTATTTTCTTTATATAGCCCGGATAACTCCTTTAAAGAGAACCCGAGGTGGGATTTAATAATGTTAGTATGGCACAGAGGCTGGTTGTGCACACTATTACCAGCCTCTGTTGCCCTATAGTGTGCCCCAGGACCCCCCTGTGCTCTGCTGTCCCCTGTAACAAAAACCACCGTGCAACCGACACACAGCGTGTCGCCAGCAGGCTGTTTACCTATGTGGTGCCTGTCACCGCCACTCCCCCTCCTCCTCTATATCGGCGCTCCCCGCCCGCGTCCCTTCCCTCCCGCTGATTGGAGGGAAGGGACGCGAGCGGGGAGCGCCGATATAAGGGCGCTTTGGCTTTTTTTTTTTTAAACAGTTTTTAAAATCGCTCTAAAAGCCCTTGCGCAATGATTCCCTACGAGAGTGTTCACATGAGCGATTTGATTCCAATCCGCTCACCAAAGTGCTGCTTGTACCATTTTCGGGGCAATTTGCCTCAATGTAAGGTATAAGGAAATCACAAAGCACTTAAAAAAAAGCACTTTGTATAGCGATTTCCCCAACCCTTTCATGAATAAATACATTCAATTTGCGCAATTTGCCGCTCAAAAGTCCGCGATCGCGCAAATCGCGGCACTTTGCGCGCGCAAAAGTCCGCGAAAAAGTTTGCACCGCTTTGTGAATCAGACCCATTGTATTTATTCATTTCCGGGTGAAAAAGTTCACTTTCTGACATCAAGAAGTGATAAAACAGAATCGCTCGGCAAAAGCGATTAGAAAAGCGCTGTATTAAAAAAAATAGAAAAAAATCGCAATGCGCAGGTATATACGGCAGTGTACTTCCCAGAATTTTTTTTCCAGCCTGGGTGGCATGAAAAAGTAGTCGGGTGGGGTGCAACCGGGGTAATGCAGGGGCGGCAACTCTGCTTACAGGATAGGACATCTCTGCACACCCTATCATGGCCTATGCATCCCTGCACCCCTATCAGATCCCATTCATCCCTGCACCCATCACGTGCCATGCATGCCTTCACCCCATTACATTACTGCAGCACCCCAAATCTCCCAGGAAAAAACTCAAACAGTATTGGGTCCTATTTCCTTATAAAATAGGTATTGCCCTCTCAAACATTTCATACCAGTGTTCTTCCCAGGGTCTCGGGTGGCATGAAAAAGTAGCCGGGTGGGGCACGGGGAAATTTGGCGGTGTGGAAAATTAAATGTGGCTGGGTCTTGACGACTTGACTATTGACGTTTTGACGACTTCTGCTAGTCTCGAATTTCAGCAGTAATCTTAAGGTGGCCATGTTTATCCGATAATCAAATCGGATGAAAATAGAGTCCGCCAAGTGCATGCCCAATCGACGATGCGGCCAATTGGTCAGATGAATCGGTCCGACATGCTGCAAGATGTAGAGCCAAGCTGCTTGATCGGTTGTGCAACGGGAAAGGTGAGAGACACGAACACGATAAAACCCCCGACGCTGTCCTTCCTAATGTGCAATGTACACCCCCCGAGTCACTATACATTATCTGTCCTTAATCGCCGCTCGCTCTCAGCTATGTCCACACATGTCCCCCACGTGGTTGCCAGAGTAACATGGGCACATGTGTTATGTCCCACACATGCGCCCATGTGTATGCTGGCAACCACGTGGGGCACATGTGTGGATAAAGGACGAAGCCTGGAGCCAGCGGTGCACACAGACGGGTAAAGTATAGGGGCGGGAGTACATTGCACATTAGGGGGGTAGGCGGTGGACGCGGCATCACAGGGCCAATTCCTGATCGATTTCTGCATGAAATCGATCAGGAATTGGCCTGCGGTGTATGGACAGCCGACAGATCTTTCTCTAATCCGATTCGATTAGGAAGAGGTCTCTTAGTCTATCTGACCATCATCTCTAGATTTACGGCTGCCTGAAGGATCCGTTCACATCACAAACGCGGATGGCCATGCGTGCGGAACGCAATGCATGCAAACGCACGCCATCCGCGTTTGTGTGCGTTGCGTGGCTGATCCCATCACTGAAAAGTGAATGGGACAGCCACGCGTTTTTGCAAAAAATGCGTGCAGCATGCGTTCCCGGACCGCGCAGGTCTGAGAAACGCATGCAGTGTGAACATCAGACAGTGCACTCTATGCACTGTCTGATGTCGTGCGTGTCAGCATCCCGCACGCGTTTCCAAAACGCGGCTGGAAACGCGTGCAGTGTGAACGGGGCCTCACTGTTTGTTACAAAGGGAAGGGCTGAATTGTCAGTGACAGTGATTTTACCACAGCCTCACTCCTTATACGCTGTCCCAGGGGTATTAGTGTGATTTGCTACTTATATGTTTTTGCTGTGAAGACTAAAGTTTACCACAGCTGTTGAATTGGCTTTATTTAATATGACTCTATGGGGTTGATTTATCAAAGGAAATAGCACAAGCAACCTCCAATTGGTTGCACTAATAAATCAGCTCAACTTAATTTGTTTCCTTGCATGCTACGCACATTAGTGTTCGCGTAGCGTACATAACTAAGCAACTGTAAGCCGCAGCCGTTGCTTAGTTATACACACAACGATGTCACTAGTGCGCGTAGCATGCAAGGAAACAAAATTAAGTTACATCGATTTTTTTTAGAGCGAGCAACAGGAGGTTGCTTGCGCTATTTCCGTTGATGAATCACTTATAGGTACTTTATGTTACTTCCATATATATTTGCTGTTTTCAGGGGGTGGGTGGGGGTGTTTAGCAGTTTTTTTTTTTTTTTTCCTGCAATACCATGCAGCTCCCAACTAGCCCCCGACAACCCGCCCGCCAGTAACATCATTCATATTGCTTTATATCAGCCGCCCTGTCAGCCTGTTATGTGCGCATACTTACAGGCTTGACAGTGTCCGTGCATGCAGACAGCCTCAATGTGCGCCTCTGAAGACCGTCGGCTGCCTCGCGCACTGGTCCCGCCTCCTGCTACTGCTCTTCACGGAGATAGCCTCAATACGCATCTCTGAAGAGACAGTCTTCAGCCTCGCGGGCTGGTTACACCTCCTACTACTACCGTTCAGCCAATTAATGCACGAGCTCGCCGGGAAGCGCAAGATCTCATGCACGGAACTGTGTAGCTTTAGGAGCAGCGCTTGCATTTCTTTTTTTTGCGATAGCCGGGCACGCGGTGATGACAGCTGGAACGCAGATAGCCGGTAATGGATTTTACCTGGGCGTCCCATCCACTTGTTTGATCCTGGGGAGAACACTGCATACACTACTGCACCACTATCACATTCCACATATTACTGCGCTTCAGTATGACCCCATACAGCACCCACCACACTACATATTTTTGCACCGACCTACAGGCTACAAAGCTTATTAGTGATCACATCCCAGCACCCTCCTTACAGCACAGCACAATACATTATAGCACATACAGTACATTACACATTATAGAACATACATTATAGCCCATGCATTACTATAACCATTCTATTTATCAATACACAACCAATTTATACCACTAACAACAACACTTCCCAAATGTAAACCCCTCCCCCTGCTCACCCCATTAGCAGCCACGATCTGGAAAATGAGCTGGATGGCCTCCTTGATGTAGTAGCACCCGTCCCCCGTCAACTAGCACACCATCATCCTGCTGCTCGCTGCGCTCCATGCACCCCAGGATGCTCTGACTATCTTCAAAGCCATGATCGGCTGCGAGGACACAGACGGGAGACTGGATCGGCTGCAGCCCAGGGGAGTACTGGCCAGGCCCATGTACGGACGGACGGGAGGGGGGAGGGAGGTACTGGAGGGGACCGCAGGATGTGCTCCCTAGTTCCGGTTGCGCTGCCTGTGCTCGCCTGTAGAGTTTAGTCAGACCTACAGATCAGCGGCAGCCCGCAGGGATAGGTGAGAGAGGGGCGATGTGCGGTAATGCGCCATAGACTTCAAATATAGGAAGTGACGTCACATAGTTTCCTCTCTCATTTCCTTACGGGCTGCCGCTGATCTGAAGGTCTGACTGAACTCTACAGGCGGGCACAGGCAGCACAGCTGTAACTAGGGAGCACATCCTCCAGTACTTACCTCCCGCCCCCCCCCCCCCCCCCCCCCCGTCCGTCCAGGGGCCTCGCCAGTACTCCCCTGGGCTGCACAGCCGGAACTAGGGACGGCTATGTACAGGACCCGCTCTGTGCAAGCGGACGGCAGCGCATATAAGAACTGTGTGTTAAATGCGGGCGGCCTTGGATAGCACCCGGGTGGGGTTTCAAAACAGCAGGCGGCCCGCCCACCTAATTAGTCCTTGGGAGAACACTGTACAGTGCTGCTCATAATTATTCATACCCCTGACAAATTTTGACTTAGGCCTCTTTCACACCAAGACGTTGCGTTTTAGGGGACGTTAAGGTCGCATAACGTGCCCCTAAAGCAACGCATGGTGGTGTTGGACGTCAGATTGAGCCGCGTTATGCAGCACTTGGTGCGCTGTTTTCGTTCAATCTATACTGATAGAACAGCCGCTCCAGCATAGTGATGGGAAGTCCGGATCTTTTCAAGGATTCAGATGATTTGAATCAGATCATTGAAAAGATCCGGATCTTTGAACCGAATCATTTGAATCATTTTACTAGGGAAGCAGACTGGGGGTTAAATGACTAGCAGGACAGGACTTTCCCTGCACTGTACATTCTGTACGTTCCTGTTTCTTCCAGACAGACATCCACTGTGAACCGAATCGTTCATTGTGATGATCGTGATGATTCGATTCACAAAAAAGATCCGGATCAAATGCACGATTCATTCATGATCCGGACAACACTATTAGTCCACCACAGTGCAGTGAATTAGCCATGTGGCTAGTCACTGAGCATGTGCAAGCAGTCTAACGCAGCTAAAGCCCAGTATAACGCACACCATGCTGCACTTTCATTCAAAGTGAAGCGTTACAATGTAACGCAACGTGGGCACTCTGAACAGCACATTGATTTTTCATTACTGTGAGTTGGGCTGCTTTAACTTTAACGTCCCACTGTGAAAGCAGCCTAAAAAGTTACTTTTATTCAACCAACAAGTCATTTGCAAATCTCCATCATTCAAGCAGAGATTTGCAAAACCCCGCCTCAGGACTTTACGCCAATTGGTATGGAGTGGTTCTGGGGCTGCAGCCGCATTCATGCCAATCGGCAAGGGGTTAAGGTGGCAACACACGATATAATAAAATGATACGATTTTACAGCGATTCGATAAATATGATCGGCTCTCCCGAAAAAAATTTAAAGCTTTTTTTTTGTCCAGGTTTTTTTTTTTTATTAATTTTTATTGATCCGGAATGCTGGAAAGCCTCGATAGGATCCAGAGGCAGGCCCGTTTCTTGGGCCGTGCCGCCGCCCGGGGCGCTGTTGGGAGGGGGGCGCTATAATGGAGGGGGGAGCCGGAGCCACGGGGAGGGCAGCCCGACTTCTCCCTCTCTCTCCTCTCCCGGGCCGCCCTCCGTGCTCCCCCCTCCAGACTGCAGAGTAATGAGCAGGGAGCGCTGTATACAACATACCTCCCTGCGTTCCAAGCGCTGCTCTCTCGCCGCCGGTCTCTTCCTATCTGCCGCCTATACGATGATACACACGCTGCTTTCGGCTAACAGGAAGCAGCGTGTGTATCATCGTATAGGCAGAGAGGAAGAGACCGGCGGCGAGAGAGCAGCGCTTGGAACGCAGGGAGGTATGTTGTATACAGCGCTCCCTGAGCATTACTCTGCAGTCTGGAGGGGGGAGCACGGAGGGCGGACCGGGAGAGGAGAGAGAGGGAGAGGTCGGGCTGCCCTCCCCGCGGCTCCGGCTCCCCCCTCCATTATAGGGGGGCAGCTACCTATCAAACCTATACTGGGGGGCACCTACCTAATCTAACCTACGCTGGGGGGCACCTACCTAATTTAACCTACACTGGGGGGCACCTACCTAATTTAACCTACACTGGGGGGCAGCTACCTATCTAACCTACGCTGGGGGGGGCAGCTACCTATCTAACCTACGCTGGGGGGGGCAGCTACCTATCTAACCTACGCTGGGGGGGGCAGCTACCTATCTAACCTACGCTGGGGGGGGCAGCTACCTATCTAACCTACGCTGGGGGGGCAGCTACCTATCTAACCTACGCTGGGGGGGGCAGCTACCTATCTAACCTACGCTGGGGGGGGCAGCTACCTATCTAACCTACGCTGGGGGGGGCAGCTACCTATCTAACCTACACTGGGGGGGCACCTACCTAATCTAACCTACACTGGGGGGCACCTACCTAATCTAACCTACACTGGGGGGCAGCTACCTAATCTAACCTATACTGGGGGGCACCTACCTAATCTAACATACACTGGGGGGCAGCTACCTATCTAACCTACACTGGGGGGCAGCTACCTATCTAACCTACACTGGGGGGCAGCTACCTATCTAACCTACACTGGGGGGCAGCTACCTATCTAACCTACACTGGGGGCCAGCTACCTATCTAATCTATACTGGGGGGCAGCTACCTAATTAACCTACGCTGGGGGGCAGCTACCTATCTAACCTATACTGGGGGGCACCTACCTAATCTAACCTACACTGGGGTGCAGCTACCTATCTAACCTATACAGGGGGGCAGATACCTATCTAACCTACACTGGGGGGCAGCTACCTAAACTAACCTACACTGGGGGGCAGCTACCTAATCTAACCTACACTGGGGGGCAGCTACCTAATCTAACCTACACTGGGGGGCAGCTACCTAATCTAACCTACACTGGGGGGCAGCTACCTAATCTAACCTACACTGGGGGGCAGCTACCTAATCTAACCTACACTGGGGGGCAGCTACCTAATCTAACCTACACTGGGGGGCAGCTACCTAATCTAACCTACACTGGGGGGCAGCTACCTAATCTAACCTACACTGGGGGGGCAGCTACCTAATCTAACCTACACTGGGGGGCAGCTACCTATCTAACCTATACTGGGGGCACTTATCTAACCTGTATTGGGAGCACCTACCTAGCTAGCCTATACAGGTGGCAACTATACTGGCTACCTATATTGCAGGCACCTACCTAAATAACCTATACTGGGGGCACCTACCTATCTAACCTATGCTGGGGGCAACTATTCTGGCTACTTATATTAGAGGCACCCACCTAGCTAACCTGTACTGGGGCACCTACCTATTTAACTTATACCGGGGGCGCCTGCCTATCTAACCTATACTGGGGGCAACTATACTGGCTACCTATACTGGAGGCACCTACCTGGCTAACCTATAGCGGGGGCAACTATACTGGCTCACCTATGCCTGGCTACCTACACTGGGGTACCTATTCTTAGCTACCTATACTGGGGGGACCTATACTAAGTGCAACTAGACCTGGCTAACCTATACTGCAGGCACCCATACCTTGCTCGGGGGGGGGGGGGGGGGGCGCAATTTTTACACCCTCGCCCTGGGTGCATTTTAACCTAGAAACTGCACTGTCCAGAGGCTTCCCCCACCCGAGGTGCGTACCCCCCAGGGGAACTTTACTTGTTACAGGTTTTAAGTCTTATACAACACTGTAAAAATAATTCATACATTATTAAGAATCTATACAGAAGTGTGTATTTCGGGTGCTAGCCTACAGGAAAACTTTGGCTGTAGTTAAACCACTTCCTATCCCAGCAGTAGTGCACTGGCCAGGGAAAGGAAATACAGACTAGAGCAGACTATATACCGTAAGCAGCCAGCAGTACAGAAAGAATACCGTATAGTATATAATAATAACCTGCACAAGAGGCTGAGCTCTGCAGCAGTCTCCTCACTACAGCGCAGCTCTGCAGCGAACTCAGCATCAGCCACGTCGTGCGGCGTCTCCTCCTCCGCCAGGCTCAGGTCCGCCTCACACAGCTTGTCTCTCCACAGCTGCCCGAACGCACCTATGTGGATTATCCGCGTGGTGACATGGGTAACCTCATACACAGGGACATTCTCCTCCTGCTCCACTTCCATGGCTGGCGTACAGTCTATTCCTGCCCCGCTGCATGCCGGGAACTGCCGCCTCCATTTCCCACAACCCTCTGCTTTCACTGCGCTGCCGCGCTAGAAGTGTGGGCTGCCTTGTTGTTATCCGGATGGTGTGGTGGTGGTGCTGTTGTGTCCCTCGCTGTGGAATGGAATGGTTACTTTAGGTCATACAGAAGGGGCAAATGAAGCTAGTACATCTGTTGCGTATACTGTATAGGCTAGTAAAGGGAAACGTACACTTTTTTTTTCATTTGGGTTCAATGCATCAATTAATGGCAAGCTTTATTTCAATTTAATCCTACTAAAGGTGCCCATACAGTTAGCGATGATGGGCAGATCTATCTCATCGAATCTTATTAGATTCTTGGTAAGGGGGCTTTTAGGACCATTGTAGTCCCTTACACACTCCAATGAGTTCTGGGTCACCATGAGCTTGCTGGTTAGTCTGTGCCTTATTAGAGAGAGAAAGAGCTGTTGTCTGCCCATACACCCTGCAGGCTGATCCATGTATAAACTGATCCGTGGAACAGATCGGTTTTTAAAGGCATCAATTTTCGATCTGAAGTGAACAATGCGACACAAGCGTCAATCTGGAAAAATTGCTGCAGACCCAAACTGCAGCGGAACGAACCAATGTGTATGGATCTGTTAGTTTAACCACATAAGGACCGCCCCCAGCCGATGGGCGGCGGCAAAGTCCGGGCCCAAACGACCGCAATACGCCCATCGGCGGCTGCGGGAGTGGCTATGCGGCGATCGCGTCATTCGTGACGCGATCAGCCGCCGGGGACTGGCTCCGCCCACCGTTCGCTGTAACCCGCCGGCCGTTCGGAAGCGCCGGCGGGTTACTAGCACCCGGATCGCCGCTGACACATTGTATAATAGGCTTTGTAATGTATACAAAGCCTATTATACTGGCTGCCTCCTGCCCTGGTGGTCCCAGTGTCCGAGGGACCACCAGGGCAGGCTGCAGCCTCCCTAGTCTGCACCCAAGCACACTGATTTCCCCCCCCCCCTGCCCCCTGATCGCCCACAGCACCCCTCAGACCCCCCCCTGCCCACCCCCCAGACCACTGTTTGCACCCAGTCACCCCCCTAATCACCCATCAATCACTCCCTGTCACTATCTGTCAACGCTATTTTTTTTTATCCCCCCCTCCTGCCCACTGCCCCCTCCTGATCACCCCCCACCCCTCAGATTCTTCCCAGACCCCCCCCCCCCCCTGTGTACTGTATGCATCTATCCCCCCTGATCACCTGTCAATCACCTGTCAATCACCCGTCAATCACCCCCTGTCACTGCCACCCATCAATCAGCCCCTAACCTGCCCCTTGCGGGCAATCTGATCACCCACCCACACCAATAGATCGCCCGCAGGTGCGACATCAGATCACCTCCCAAGTGCAGTGTTTACATCTCTTCTCTCCTCTAAACCCCCACTAATTACCCATCAATCACCCATCAATCACCCCCTATCACCACCTGTCACTGTTACCCATCAGATTAGACCCTAATCTGCCCCTTGCGGGCACCCAATCACCCGCCCACACGCTCAGGTTGCCCTCAGACCCCCCCTTATCAATTCGCCAGTGCAAAATTTACATCTGTTATTCCCTGTAATAACCCACTGATCACCTGTCAATCACCCATCAATCACCCCCTGTCACTGCCACCCATCAATCACCCCCTGTCACTGCCACCCATCAATCACCCCCTGTCACTGCCACCCATCAATCAGCCCCTAACCTGCCCCTTGTGGGCAATCTGATCACCCACCCACACCAATAGATCGCCCGCAGGTCCGACATCAGATCACCTCCCAAGTGCAGTGTTTACATCTCTTCTCACCTCTAAACACCCACTAATTACCCATCAATCACCCCCTATCACCACCTGTCACTGTTACCCATCAGATTAGACCCTAATCTGCCCCTTGCGGGCACCCAATCACCCGCCCACATGCTCAGATTGCCCTCAGACCCCCCCTTATCAATTCGCCAGTGCAATATTTACATCTGTTATTCCCTGTAATAACCCACTGATCACCTGTCAATCACCCATCAATCACCCCCTGTCACTGCCACCCATCAATCACTCCCTGTCACTGCCACCCATCAATCAGCCCCTAACCTGCCCCTTGCGGGCAATCTGATCACCCACCCACACCAATAGATTGCCCGCAGGTTTCGACATCAGATCACCTCCCAAGTGCAGTGTTTACATCTCTTCTCTCCTCTAAACCCCCACTAATTACCCATCAATCACCCTTCAATCACCCCCTATCACCACCTGTCACTGTTACCCATCAGATTAGACCCTAATCTGCCCCTTGCGGGCACCCAATCACCCGCCCACACGCTCAGATTGCCCTCAGACCCCCCCCTTATCAATTCGCCGGTGCAATATTTACATCTGTTATTCCCTGTAATAACCCACTGATCACCTGTCAATCACCCATCAATCACCCCCTGTCACTGCCACCCATCAATCACCCCCTGTCACTGCCACCCATCAATCACCCCCTGTCACTGCCACCCATCAATCAGCCCCTAACCTGCCCCTTGCAGGCAATCTGATCACCCACCCACACCAATAGATCACCCGCAGGTCCGACATCAGATCACCTCCCAAGTGCAGTGTTTACATCTCTTCTCTCCTCTAAACACCAACTAATTACCCATCAATCACCCCCTATCACCACCTGTCACTGTTACCCATCAGATTAGACCCTAATCTGCCCCTTGCGGGCACCCAATCACCTGCCCACACCTCAGAACGCCCTCAGAGCCCAGCCCTGATCACCTCGCCAGTGCATTGCTTGCATCTATTTCCCCCCTCTAATCACACCTTGAGACACCCATCAATCACCTCCTGTCACCCCCTAGCACACCTACCCATCAGATCAGGCCCTAATTTGCCCCGTGTGGGCTCCTGATCACTCGGCCAAACCCTCAGATCCCCCTCAGACCCCCTTCCGATCACCTCCCCAGTGCATTGATTGCATCTATTTTCCCCTCTAACCACCCCCTGAGACACCCATCAATCACCTCCTGTCACCCCCCTAGCACTCCTATCCATCAGATCAGGCCCAATACATCCTGTCATCTAAGAGGCCACCCTGCTTATGACCGGTTCCACAAAATTGGCCCCCTCATAGACCACCTGTCATCAAAATTTGCAGATGCTTATACCCCTGAACAATCATTTTGAGAAATTTGGTTTCCAGACTACTCACAGTTTTGGGCCCGTAAAATGCCAGGGCAGTATAGGAACCCCACAAGTGACCCCATTTTAGAAAGAAGACACCCCAAGGTATTCTGTTAGGTGTATGATGAGTTCATAGAAGATTTGATTTTTTGTCAAAAGTTAGCGGAAATTGGATTTTTATTGTTTTTTTCACAAAGTGTCATTTTTCACTAACTTGTGACAAAAAAATAAAATCTTCTATGAACTCACCATACCCCTAACGGAATACCTTGGGGTGTCTTCTTTCTAAAATGGGGTCACTTGTGGGGTTCCTATACTGCCCTGGCATTTTAGGGGCCCTAAACCGTGAGGAGTAGTCTAGAAAACAAATGCCTCAAAATGACCTGTGAATAGGACGTTGGGCCCCTTAGCGCACCTAGGCTGCAAAAAAGTGTCACACATGTGGTATCGCCATACTCAGGAGAAGTAGTATAATGTGTTTTGTGGTGTATTTTTACACATACCCATGCTGGGTGGGAGAAATCTCTCTGTAAATGGACAATTGTGTGTAAAAAAAATCAAAAATGTGTCATTTACAGAGATATTTCTCCCACCCAGCATGGTTATATGTAAAAATACACCACAAAACACATTATACTACTTCTTCTGAGTACGGCGATACCACATGTGTGACACTTTTTTGCAGCCTAACTGTGCTAAGGGGCCCAAAGTCCAATGAGTACCTTTAGGATTTCACAGGTCATTTTGAGACATTTGGGTTCAAGACTACTCCTCATGGTTTAGGGCCCCTAAAATGCCAGGGCAGTATAGGAACCCCACAAGTGACCCCATTTTAGAAATAAGACACCCCAAGGTATTCTGTTAGGTGTATGATGAGTTCATAGAATATTTTATTTTTTGTCACAAGTTAGCGGAAATTGATATGTATTGTTTTTTTTTTCACAAAGCGTCATTTTCCGCCAACTTGTGACAAAAAAAAAATCTTCTATGAACTCACCATACTCCTAACAGAACACCTTGGGGTGTCTTCTTTCTAAAATGGGGTCACTTGTGGGGTTCCTATACTGCCCTGGCATTTTAGGGGCCCTAAACCGTGAGGAGTAGTCTAGAAAACAAATGCCTCAAAATGACCTGTAAATAGGACGTTGGGCCCCTTAGCGCACCTAGGCTGCAAAAAAGTGTCACACGTGGTATCGCCGTACTCAGAAGAAGTAGTATAATGTGTTTTGGGGTGTATTTTTATACATACCCATGCTGGGTGGGAGAAATCTCTCTGTAAATGGACAATTGTGTGTAACAAAAATCAAATAATTGTCATTTACAGAGATATTTCTCCCACCCAGCATCTGTATGTGTAAAAATACACCCCAAAACACATTATACTACTTCTCCTGAGTACGGCGATACCACATGTGTGGCACTTTTTTGCACCCTAACTGCGCTAAGGGGCCCAAAGTCCAATGAGTACCTTTAGGATTTCACAGGTCATTTTGCGACATTTGGTTTCAAGACTACTCCTCACGGTTTTGGGCCCGTAAAATGCCAGGGCAGTATAGGAACCCCACAAATGATCCCATTTTAGAAAGAAGACACCCCAAGGTATTTCGTTAGGAGTACGGTGAGTTCATAGAAGATTTTATTTTTTGTCACAAGTTAGCGGAAAATGACACTTTGTGAAAAAAAAAATTAAAATCAATTTCCGCTAACTTGTGACAAAAAAAAAAAATCTTCTATGAACTCACCATACTCCTAACGGAATACCTTGGGGTGTCTTCTTTCTAAAATGGGGTAATTTGTGGGGTTCCTATACTGTCCTGGCATTTTAGGGGCCCTAAACCGTGAGGAGTAGTCTTGAAACCAAATTTCTCAAAATGACCTGTGAAATCCTAAAGGTACTCATTGGACTTTGGGCCCCTTAGCGCAGTTAGGGTGCAAAAAAGTGCCACACATGTGGTATCGCCGTACTCAGGAGAAGTAGTATAATGTGTTTTGTGGTGTATTTTTCCACATACCCATGCTGAGTGGGAGAAATATCTCTATAAATAGACAATTGTGTGTAAAAAAAATTAAAAAATGTGTCATTTACAGAGATATTTCTCCCACCCAGCATGGTTATATGTAAAAATACACCCCAAAACACATTATACTACTTCTCCTGAGTACGGCAATACCACATGTGTGGCACTTTTTTGCAGCCTAACTGCGCTAAAGGGCCCAAAGTCCAATGAGCATCTTTAGGCTTTACAGGGGTGCTTACAATTAGGCACCCCCCAAAATGCCAGGACAGTGAACACACCCCACAAATTACCCCATTTTGGAAAGTAGACACTTCAAGGTATTCAGAGAGGAGCATAGTGAGTCCGTGGCAGATTTCATTTTTTTTTTGTCGCAAGTTAGAAGAAATGGAAACTTTTTTTTTTTTTTCCTCACAAAGTGTCATTTTCCGCTAACTTGTGACAAGAAATAAAATCTTCTATGAACTCACCATGCCTCTCACTGAATACTTTGGGATGTCTTCTTTCCAAAATGGGGTCATTTGGGGGGTATTTGTACTATCCTGGAATTTTAGCCCCTCATGAAACCTGACAGGTGCGCAGAAAAGTCAGAGATGCTTGAAAATGGGAAAATTCACTTTTGGCACCATAGTTTGTAAACGCTATAACTTTTACCCAAACCAATAAATATACACTGAATGGTTTTTTTTTTTTATCAAAGACATGTAGCAGAATAACTTTTGCGCTCAAATGTATAGGAAATTTTACTTTATTTGAAAAATGTCAGCGTAGAAAGTTAAAAAAGTCATTTTTTTGACTAAATTCATGTCTTTTTTGATGAATATAATAAAAAGTAAAACTCGCAGCGGCAATCAAATAGCACCGAAAGAAAGCTGTATTAGTGACAAGAAAAGGAGGTAAAATTCATTTAGGTGGTAGGTTGTATGACCGAGCAATAAACCGTGAAAGCTGCAGTGGTCTGAATGGAGAAAAAGGCTCTGGTCCTTAAGGGGCGAAAAGACTGTGGTCCTTAAGTGGTTAATGAACCAGAGATGAAAATAAACTAATGAGATATACAGTTGGATCTGTCCTCCTACTCCTAAAAATGACTCTAAGGCTGCATTTCCACTTGTGCGGTGGGAATTGTCGGGGGAAAAATTCACATGCAGATGCGAATTTCGCATGCGGGTCTATGCGAATTCGCACGGATGACGATGTATGCGAATTTAACCATGGCAGTGCTGGTGTGATTTTCCATTGTTTCTATGCAAATTCGCATGAAAATTCGCATTCCCAAACCGCATGCGAATTTCCTATTAAATACATTGTATGCGATTCGCATAGCGGTATGCAAATTCTGATGGCTCTGCCATGCAAATTTTTCCTGCACAGAAAAACGCAAAGGAATCCTGACAAGTGGAAACAGTCCTATTCACTTGTATTGCTATGCGAATTTGCATGTGAAAAACGCATGCAAATTCGCGATAGTAAAAATGGGCCCTAAGGGCTCGATCCGGCGCATAATTGCATCCAGAAACGTGCCGTGTATGCCCAGCTTTAGATATCTCAAGGTTTTATTTTATGTATAAACATTTACAAAGCAGATGTAATATGTTATAGTCTTGGCTCAATTGCAGTGTCTCAAGAGTCCCAGAGTGAAAATACATGAGCTATTGACCTTTTTATAGTTTCCTATTACAGTAAAAAGCCGAGAGATCTGCTTAGAAAACTGTTTTATAGCTGTAATGTGTTATTAGTGAGCCAACTGGGTCCTGACTGGAGAAGAACTGTCAGTTCCATAGCTAATTATAAACTCTTTGAGGCAGAGGAAAAAAGAAAAGTAGCACAGCATAAGTGTCTGTATGCTTGCCATTGTATATGCACATGGAGCAGCACGGTGGCGTAGTAGTTAGCGCTCTCCCCTTGCAGCGCTAGGTCCCCGGTTTGTATCCTAGCCAGGTCAACATCTGCAAGGAGTTTGTATATTCTCCCCGTGTCGGTGTGGGTTTCCTCCGGACACTCCGGTTTCCTCCCACATCCAGATAAGTTGATTGGCTTATACCTAAAATTGGCCCTAGACTATGATACATGCACTACATGTTACATGCATAGACATATGACTATGGTAGGGACTAGATTGTGAGCCTCTCTGAGGGACAGTTAGTGACAAGACAATATACTCTGTATAGCGCTGTGTAATATGTTGGCGCTATATAAATACTTAAATAAATAATTTCTATTTCATCATGTCACGTCATCTCTGGTACACTTTGCATCTGTTCTCTTCCGTTATGGTCCTCTAAACCGTCCATTTCTTAGGCCAATGTGAACCAGACCTAATGCTAGTACCTGTATGGTGTGTACCACACCATACCATTTTCTGGCAGAATTACCTGCCAGATCGATTATTTCCAACATGTCCGATCTGAATTTCGAATGATTTTTCGATTTTTTTTCAGTTCTATGAAAATCGAAAAAAAACCTGACCCAAAAACAATTTAAAAAAAGATTGAAAAATCAAACTAAATTCAGATCGGACATGTTGGAAATAATCGACCTGGCAGGTAAATCTGTCAGAAATTTGTATGATATGTACCTAGCATTAGGGAGAATTCTCCTTGGTCCAAGGCAGGGTGCCCTGGCAGGATATATAAAGATGCTTTTGTTAGGGCTTGTGTATTCCTATTGTGGCATTAGTCTGGCATGTAGTGGTAGTGATGTTGACAGTGTTGTGTTTAAAGGAGTCATCAGGGCAAATCGATTAAAATGAGTGGTACTTACCGGGGGCTTTCTCCAGACCCAAGCTCCCAGGATCTCCCTCGCCGCAGCTTTGCCCGCAGTCGTTCGCCGGAGCTCCGACTCGGTACCTGGCGATGACGTCAGAGCGACCTGGAGGTCGCTCTGTACTGTGCCTGCACGATCGGCGCTGTCAATCACCGCCGCATGGGCCGGAGCAGACCGTGCAGTTTAAGAACAATGATATCAGAGCAGGGCCAGATTTAAGGCAATGCCACATAGGCCATGGCCTAGGACACCACAGGGTCTAGGGCGGGTGGGCAGCAGGCTATACTGGGGAGGGTCACCTGGCTACCTATACTGGAGGAAGGGGGGTCATCAGGCTATCTATACGGAAAAGGGGTAAGGGCTTATACTAGAGGGAAGGGGGAGGAGTCATCAGGCTACCTATACTGGAGGGAAGCAGCTCCAAGGGGGGTCACCAGGCTATCTAAACTGGAGGTCGGGGGGGTTATCTACCTACCTATACTGGGGCAGGGGGAAAGGTCATCTAGCTGCCTATACTAGAGGGAAGGGTCAATGGGCTACCTATACTGGAGGGAGGGAGAAGGGTTCTCTGGCTATCTATACTTGGGGTGGAGGGGAGGGGTCATCTGGCTACCCAGTAAAGAGTATAAATCCGGCCCTACATATGTATTTGTGCATTTTCAGTGCGTTTTGCATGCGCTTTTAGTGCGTTTGTGTCTTTGTTCCACACATGCGTTTTCTTTGCATTCTGCATGCGTTTTAATGTGTTTGCGGTTTGCATATATATATCGCATATGCATTTTGCATATGCGTTTTATGCTAATCACTAGGAAGTTAACAGGAAGCGGAAATACATCATCAAACTTGTTTTTTGTTTTTAAAAAAGGCATAAAAACACACTAAAATTCTCTAAAACGCAATACCTCTGCGTCACCATTGACATTCATTATGTGCGTTTTAGATGTGTTTTGGAAAATTATGCAGCAAGTCCTGTGTTTTAAAAAACGCACATTGCAGAACACAAACATGCGTTTTTCCATGCCGCCCATTGACTTGGATTATGTGCGTTTCTGCCTAGTGTGTTCCTACCCTGTGGCAGGCAGTAGATGATCACGCAATCAAGATTTTAGAAGAAAAGAAGGTGAAGGTAGTATTCAGATAATAAGAGATTTTATTTCTCTGTAACAAAAAAAACAAAAAAATTTTTACCTTCCACTAGGGTCCTCGTCCACTAGGCTGCAGTCTGCTTCAAAAACAGGTTGTGGCCATTTTTCCGATCGCAACAGCATTACAATTAACATGTAAATTGCGGTACTGTTTTTCACTAGTGTGATTTTTTTTTCGCCGCGAATTGCAATTGCCGACCTGCGTGATTTTTGGTACGGTTGTGCTTGTACCCGACATATTGTGAAAGTGGAAATTGAAGGTTACCTTGTGGAAAAGGGCTGTTAAAGTGTACCTAAACTCACTGCCATATACTTTACATTACACTAGCGCTTTTACAGTTGCAGTGAAGCATACTTCTGTGTACTGTATGGTTTACTGTATGCGTAAATACGCTTTGCACTTGTACTGCGTGATGCAACCTTTCATTATCCTATTGCCACGCTTGCATAGTGTGAAAGAACCCTACGTCATTGACACAGACTTACATAAGAAGCAGGTGCTGTGATTAAAGTCTGGCTAGACTTGCTGCATGCTTGTATTAGGTGTGGCATTCAGACACAAAGCCAAAAAGATCAGTAGAACTTCCAGGAAATTGGCATTGATGCCCTCACCAGTTTCAATGAAAGAAAGTTTGAGCAAAGCTTAGAGCTAGAGGCTTAGAGCGCTTTTGAGTACTTTTCAGAGTGCATGAGTATCTAAAAGTGCTTTGCTAATGTAACCCAGTGAGGGTGTTCCCACAGCAGCAAATGTCCTGCATGTAACATTCTTTGGAGCGATTCAGCTTAAGTTACAGTATCTGTACTATGCAGATATGCTGACAATCGTATAGGTGTCACACACAAGCCAGGGCTGGCACTACCATAGGGGCAATCTTGGCAATTATCCCAGAGACCTGTGCCAGTTGCCGGGCCCCCCTAAATCATAATAACCAATTTCATTGTGGTCCCCGGGGCCCCTGAAAAGTTTTAGGCAAAGTAGTGGCTCACCTGTCCCATCTGGCATGCTATTTGTGGCTCTGTGCGCTCCCGTCTTCATTCCTGCTGGCTGCATCTTCTCAGTGACACGGTGGCATATTATATAATACCATGCACCAGGTCACAGAGGAGAGGTCGTCCTTGTGAGAATTAAGAGTAAGTTCACACTTGTTTTAAAAAAAACCGAGACACGGATACCAATGTTAAAAATAACACCTGTCTTCACTCATTTAAAAAAAAAAAACTGATCCAGGGGATCCGTGAAGAAAAATTGAATGCAGAGTCCGGATTTGCGGGACTTCACTGACCCCGGATCGCTCCCGGATACACAGAGGGGTATTGAAGGCAATACAAAAGCGGATCTCGCTCTACACAGGCTACAGAAACGGAGGGAGATTCGGATTGCCTTGCTGGAAGGGGTAGCAGATAAGAAGGGGGCCAGCGGGCACAGCAGTGGGGAGGTGCGACGGACCCCCCCTCCCCCCCTCACCTTGGTGCCCCCTTCCCGGCTCCCACTCCAACTACTTTTGTTAAAATCATTGCCTGCGGGGAGCGGGGAACTCACTCACCTCCTTGTTCCACCGCTTGCTGCGTCACTTCCTGCAATGCCGCCCTCTGAAGTATAGAAGTGGAACTCAAGGAAGTGAGTGAGTTCCCGCTAGCCACTCCCCGCAGGCAATGATTTTAACAAAAGTAGCTGGAGGGGGAGCGTGGAAGAGGCACCCAGGTGAGGGAGGGGGGGTCCGATCCCCTTCCCCACTGCTGTGCCTGCTGGCCTCCTTCTTGGCTGCTACCCCCTCCAGCATGGCGTCCTCCCCCCCACCCGGACATGGAAAATTTTTAAAAAAACGTAAACGGACTGGAAATGTGCTGCAAAGATGCAGCAAGGACCACAATAAAGTTAGGGGAGAGACTTAAGGGAAGGGGGGGGGGGGCGGCGGCGGCAGCTGAGCCTGAGGGAGATTTAGCAGCAAAAAAAGGGGGGCCTCATGTAACTAGAACCGGTACTGGCATGACCACACAGTTCTATGGGCATATTCTCACCTGTGCATTGTAACATAATACATTCTCCTGGAGCACTTTCTATACTGCATTTCTGTATAACAAGTGAAAACATGCATGGTATATACAATTTTCTTATGATGTGAAAATAATGTGTGCTTTTTAATAAGCACAGTGTATGTGTTGCCTTATGAAGGTGTTGTATTGTGGGTGTTATGCAGCGTACATAGATAGGCCCATATTCTATTGCCTTTTCTCTTAACCTCCTTGCCGGTTATCCCGAGCTCAGCTCGGGGTAACCTGCCGCGGAGGATTCCTCAGGCCCTGCTGGGCCGATTTGCATAATTTTTTTTATACACGCAGCTAGCACTTTGCTAGCTGCGTGTCACTTACAATCGCCGCTACCCGCCGCATCAGAGGGTGCCCCCCCACCCCCCGAGACTCGTACGCTGCCTGGCCAATCAGTGCCAGGCAGCGCTGAGGGGTGGATCGGGACTCCCTCTGACGTCGATGACGCCGCTCGTCTTTGGGAGTACTCAGAGACCGGAAGACACAACCAGTGGGACATTTGGACGGGGGCCCAGCGGGGGAACGAGGGGACACAGAGAGGATGGGAAGGCTCTAAGGGCCTTTGCACTTTAGCTGTGCTGCGTTTGCGTTTCTGCAACGTCTCTGTTGCATTTGCACTTCACAAAACACATTTCCATTCACTTGAATGAGAATCGTGGTAAAATTGTGATAGAATTGTGGTAACATTTTGTTGCGCTTTTACCCCAATTTTGCCACGATTCTTATTCAAGTGAATGGAAAGTTATTCTTTAGATAAGATGAAATATTACCTCTTGGTAAAGTTAAAGACACATTCTTCATTGTCCAATCTTACCATTTCTGCCCAATATGATGGACTACCTAAAGTACCCATTAAAAGTATATATTCCCTCAGTTTACCTTTCTACTGCATACATTTGGTAAGCTTGTACAATCAAGATTGTATCATTTGTGGGCACATTTAAAGTTAGTCTGAAGCGAAAATTAAAAAAACAAAAGCAAATAAAAAAACATAGGCTCTGGGTCCTCCAAAGCCTTCCCGTTCCTCTCCTGGTTCCTGGGTTTCACTATTGGCTCCCCGATGGGTTGGAGACTCAATGCCGGTATCAGATGTCACTGCTGCTGATCACGTGCAGTAATTTGGCCCAATGACGGTGCAGTCCTGTCTGCAAGACCATCAACACTAGTTAGCAAAAGGAGCAGCTGGCAGCTGTGATTGGTTGGTCTGGTGCCAGCACGCCCGCCTGATTGGTTGCGTGCCAAAGCTTCCCCTCTGACTAGTCTTGGTGATCTCTCACTGGTGACGCATGTTTTAAAGGGAAGGTCCAAGCAAAAAAAAAAATGAGATTCACTTACCTGGGGCTTCTACCAGCCCCATGCAGCCATCCTGTGCCCTCGTAGTCACTCACTGCTGTTCCAGTCCCCCGCTGGCAGCTTTCTGACCTCGGAGGTCAGGGCCAAATTGCGTACATTTTTACACATTCCCACTAGTGCAGGATCATTAACACATACATTTTTACGCGTTAGTGGTGAAACGCGTAAATTTTTGTTCCTGCACTAGCTGGAATGCGTAAAAATGTATGCAATGTGGCCCTGACCTCCGAGGTCAGAAAGCTGCCAGCGGGGGACTGGAGCAGCAGTGAGTGACTACAAGGGCACAGGATGGCTACATGGGGCTGGTAGAAGCCCCAGGTAAGTGAATCTCTTTTTTTTTTTTTTGCTTGAACCTTCCCTTTAAAGAGGCATATATCAACACCTCACCTGCTTTTGAGGTCATAGTGAGGCGTGGCAGGTGCCACCGGGCCAATGAAGACCAAATGAGAAGGGTAGTGTGTGTACCCGGAAGGAGAGGGGCAGGTGCCAGGTGGCCCAACATGTTTGTCCAAACGCCGCCTCATAGCTTTTGATGCCTGAGGTGGCTTCATTGTAGGTCCACCCCTGCTATTAATCAACTCTCCTGGCTCTTATGACCTCAGCCTATAACTGTAAGGGCCCATACACACTGCTGCGTTTGCGCTGCGTTTTTAAAATTGCACGCGTTTTTAAATTGCAAGGTCTTTTGAAAAATCATGAAAATCGTGATGACCTGTACACACTGGTGCGATACACAGGGGGTAGCAATAGGGGTTGCAGATGTTGCGACCACATCTGGGCCCTTGGGCCAGAGGGGCCCTGCAGGGCCCTCCTTCAACTACAGTATTAGCTCTCTATTGGTCCTGTGCTCATAATAATCACTTCTATAGATACTTTGAATAGTGGTAATCATTAACAAACTGTTCCACACTCCCTTCTTGCACCTCTGACACTATGGCTGTCCTTAGCAGGTTTTGGTGCATTGTATCAATTATTTTTTTAGAAAACCACATTTTTAGAAAAACGCAATCGGTGTGACTGCTGCGTTTTTTTAAGCGCTGTGTTTGAAAATCACAAAAAAATCACAGTACATGCGATTTTGTTTTTTTATGTAATCAATCAGGAAACCAGGATAAGATAGCCCCAGCAAAATTTCAAGCGCATTGCATGTGCACAAAAATGCAAGTAGAAATTTGATTAAAAACGCAATCGCGCTTGCGATTTTATGTACAGGCCCTAAAGGATTGCCAAAGCTCACTGATGACATAGAGTTTTGTTTTTCCATAATCAGAAGTGTTTGAGTGCAAAGTTACCTTAGCATAGCTCCCAACTGTCCCTCTTTCAGGGGGACATTCCCTTTTTGGGAGCCATGTCCCTCTGTCCCTCTTTCCCCCTCATTTGTCCCTCTTTCAGGACTTTGTCCCTCTTTCAGGACTTTGTCCCTCTTTCTATATAAATATATATATTTGTATACTAAAAATGTGTTTGATTGACTCTAAACTTTATTTCCATCCTTTAAATTGATATATTACTAATTTTAAAATGTTACTAAGAGGGACAATTAACCGAGATAGAAAGGACCAGTGTGGGTTGAATTATAAAACAACATATTTTCTTATGAAACCTTTATGGTTTGCGTGACTAGGGCCGTGGTGGGGCGTGACCAGGGGTGTGGCATGGGCGTGGCTTAAGTGTCCCCTTTTCTCGTTTCAAAAAGTTGCTTAAACATTCTCAGAAACTAAACAAAGGGAAAGCAAGTAAATGCAAAACATGCAGGGGATGAATAGGGTTCCGTAGCAATAGCAGTAGAGTCCTTGGTGGTGAAAGAATGAGGCAGACGCTGCTATAGCTAAGTAATGTAGCAGAAGCACGAGTACAGCTGAGCCCTGTCTGTATGTTTAATATTTCATGAAAAGGCGTGCTTGGAGGAGGCACGTCGCCAGATTGGATCTTCTTACACAGGGAGGGAGGGGACTGAGGGTAGGAACAAGAGCCTGAACCCTTTCGCTGTGCATTTAGCTACTCTTCTCTTCCTTATAACTCTGAACACCAGCAGCAGCAGCAGTAGTCCATCCGTGCGCCGCGTACAGCGAGGAGAGCTAACATCCAGGAGACATGGCGCGTGTCAGCAATGGCACAGAGAACGAAGCTGAGGAGGTACATGTGTGTGACTGTCATGACGAGCTCTCCTTGTATGGTGCTGTGTTTGCAGTACATGTACATAGCAGGTCCGAGCCCTATATGTTTGCAGGGCTATGGTAAGCCATCATCTTACAGTGGTAGCCGACCACAGGGATATTTTTCCATTCTTGTGGCAGCAAAGAGGTTAATAGTGAAAGGTGTTTCTGGGTATTGGGCAAGAAGCTGTCATCTTGGTAATAAAGCACACCGGACGCTTCCTCCCACACCTCTGTGTCGCCACCTGATCGCTGCTGGGAAGTGCTGCTGTGTTGGTAGCCATGGGAGATGCAGGAGGATAACAGGTGGTTTCCTAGCATAGTGAAGGAGGAGGACGGACGGGCAGGTGTTATTGCTCAGGATGGGAAATGTGCAGCGTTGCTTGTAGCCTGGATCGGAGTGAACCGTGTAATGCCCTACTATTGTCATAAGGATGAGGGCTCGTTTCCACTATCGCGAATCCGCATGCATCCAACGCATGCGGATTCGCACATGGTATGCAAGTGAATGGGCCTGTTTCCACTGTTGCGTTGGTGATGTGCGTTTTTTTGAGCGGTGAAAAAACGCACAAAAGAGCCAACGAATTCGCCTGAGAGTGGAATGCATGCGAATCGCATGCAATGTATTTAATAGGGAAATCGCATGCGTTTTCCCCATGCGTTTTTTGCCGCGAATTCGCATGCGAATTCGCATAGGTACCGATGTAAATTCACACAGGCAGTGACATGGTTAAAATCGCATATACCCTCACCTATGCGAATTCGCATGCGAATTCGCGGCAAAAAACGCATGGGGAATCGCATCCGCATGCGATTTCATCAGCGGTGGAATCCAGGCGATTCTGCACCGCAACAGTGGAAACGAGCCCTGAGAGTATACTCCTGTCGGGCAGGGTCAGATTTCAGCATAAAGAATACATGAAATCCACTAAGCAGAGTGCTGATGACACTTTTTTTTTTTTTGCGTTGTAACAGTAAATCTGCAAGCTATAGAAACCTGCGGAATGCTACGTGTCTCTGGAAAAAAATGATCGGATGATGACCAAAGCAAATGTGTATTTTTAAAATGCACGGCAACAGGCATCAGGTGCTCTACCAGGCAAATGCTGTACAGCCTTTTGCCTTGGTGTGCTGTTTATAGCGGAAGGACTCATGGCTAGGGACAGTGGTAGCCCTCTTGGGATGACGGCAGAGCGGGCACATATGTGTGTAGGAGATAGAAAGCGTCTAATATTAGATGGCTGGGAGCAGCCTTCTGCTCCTGGTTGTCAGGGTGACGGGCACAGCGGAGATGTGATCATCCCATGTAGTGGCAGCGCTGTACGGAAAGACTTGCCTGCTCTCACTCTCTACTGTAGCTTCTCACAGCATTATGATTATGATTTTTTCAGAACGGACATTGGAACCTCCTTGTTCCAAAAGTAACGGTTGTGCCATGTGCTACAACCAGTTTGATACCTTGTTGTTTTTTTAAAGTATACTAAAATGAAAATCTGTATCTGAGCTTCCTACAATAGACTCTATTCACAAAACCTCTCATAAATGACTTATCAGCTAATTGATAAAAATAACTTTTCAGCACATTTACAAGCAAAATAATCACGTAATGTAAGTTGTTCCTAATTAGCTTTATTTCAATATTACTTTTCTTACCTTAATTATTTTTGCTCTTTGGATGCTTAAAAAAGTAATACAGATAAGGTGAAAACAGAGGAAAACAGGTGAAAAGCTTTGCGAATCATGCCCATTGTCATATCTCATCTTTTTTAAAGAGATCCCGAGGTAAGCTCAAAAAATTAAAAAAAGTAGGATGCCTGATCCGCAGGGCTGAGTGGCTCAGGTAGCCGCAAAAAACGCCGCTCCTGTGGACCGCAACGGCCCACTTCCACGACCCCTGGGTCATGACGCTGCACTGAGAGACTGTGTTGTCTCTCATAGCGTGTGGGGGAGCAGCAGGAGGCGGGACCATGGGGAGAGAGCTGCCCAATGGCAGCTCAGGAAACTCTGTAGGAACGTGTGAGAAAACACGGAAAGGCAGCCGTTTGCTCTCAGAGCAGTGCGGCTGCTTCCGCGTCCGGCATGGCGGCGCAGCATGGAGAAGCTGTCGCATGCCGCGAGAACTGCGGCGAACGCGGAAAAGCCGCCGCGTGCAGTGCGACAGCTCCCGCAGCTGGCAGAGACAGTGCTGGTGTGGCTGGGACTCATAGTCCCTCTGGGTTTAGGGTGACGCGCGCGCGCACTGAGGCAGGGATTTTATGACACCCAGAAATGAGTCAGCTGACCAGGCTGGTCAGCTGACTCTGGCTCCACTCCTGATTGGTCCAGCACTTAGGGAGGTGCTGGGATGATGCCTGTGTGTATATATACTGCTGGCTGTTCAGTTGCTGGTTGTCTGGCGTTGCGAACACAACGTGGTAGCACTCAGACCTTAGTCAGATCCTTAAATATGCCGGGACCAGCTGGAGCTGTAATCCTACACTTAGCTAGATTCTGTTGATAGCTTAAAGTACTAGTTTGATTGTGATTATCTGTTATGACCTCCTGCCTGCCTGACCATTCTCCTGAACTCTGATCCTGTACTTTGTCATTCTGTTACTCTGTTGCCGAACCCCGGCTCGTCCATAGACTCTGCATCTGCCTTCTGATTTTTGTACCCCGATATTTCTGATACCCTGTTGCCGAACTCTGCCTGTACTTTAGACTCCGCCTTTGCCTTCTGAATCTGTACCTGGTCTGTCCGTGTGGTTACAACCTGATCTGTCCAACCTCGAGAACCGACCTTACTGTTAGAGGCGGTTCCCAGTCTTGATAGTGACACTTCCTTTAGAGTGTCACTCTCGTTCTGTCACTCCTTCTCTCAGCCTGACTCCTCCCTCCGGGAGAGTCCAGAAGGAATTGGGCAGTACTCCTTACTGCTCTGAGGCCCAGTCCTCTCATTTTTACTGTTTGCACCAAACACTCTACTCAGGTGTCCAGAGGTTAGCTTGTATATCTGATTATCGGGGATACTGCAGATCATCAATAAACAGGTATATATCTGTATTTCCAGTGATACTGCAGATCACCGGTAATCAGATCCTCTGTGTTACACCGATCGTTACAGAACGCCCCTGGGGGACGTTTTAAACAGTGAATTGCTCTCCCCTCTGTCTACCTCCAAGTTGGCGACAAATCTTGTCGCTAAACTCGGGGCTATAGAGTGGTGATGGGGGGGGCAGAGAGCGGCCGTTGGGGGACACAGAGCCATGTCATTAGGCAGAGAACATGGCTCTGTGTCCCAACTGCCCCCCGAAGATCCACCTCGGGTTCTACCTAGTATCCACCTAAATATTGTTTGAACTGGTGTGTGATGTCATCTCACCTTGCTGGCCGGACCCTTCAAAATCTGCTTCATCTGTTTGTTATAAGAGTGGTCATTTTGGGGGGAAATTGCCTAACCTGTAGAGCTGGTAGTCTTGAGTAATATATGAAAGATGATGTAGATCCTAGATGGCTCTCTTTTTCTAATGTCCTCCTTTTAAGAGTTTTTAGGGCTGGTTTAGACAGGCGTCTGAACCAGCTGCAGCGGTATCTTGTGTAGACCCTGTAAAATGCATGCCTGCTAGCGAGCAGAAAAGCACTTGACAACTTTTGGCAGCACTTCCCATGGTTCGTTGTGTTGGGTTTTGACCCTCACAGGGGAACACAGAAGCTTGGAATGTAGCCGGTAGCATCCAGGAGGAAACAAGAGGACGGGATCTAGCGCGGCATTTGCAAACAATGGGAAATAATGGTACTGTTACCTTAAAGCTCTTTTTATTCATTTAAGTGGACAGTGCTTGAGTGCCAAACACCACAACTGTCGTTTAAATCCTGTATGAACCCGTGTTTTATTTACACTAGTGCAGTGGTTCGCAACATTATTTTAGTATGTTCTAAACCACAAAACTTCTTACATTTGTTTAACTTGGTAAAGCCCAAGTACTTTAGGGGTACCCATACCACATGTTGAGAAACTAGACACTAGAAGACCCAGCAGGGTTGTAGACCATACACAGAACTAAAGTGCAGACACATGCTTAACGATTGTAGCCTGTAGGGAGTCAATCTTTTGGGTGACAATTATGGACCGAAATAGCATACCTTATCCCTTTTGTTATTGGGAAGGCGAAAACAGAGCACAACAGAGCGATTTCCAGTGGGCAGGTAAAAGAGACTCCGTAACAAAAATGTAATCCTATTTTCTACCATCCTACAAGTTCCTATACCTATTCTAATGTGCTCTGGCTTACTGCAGCACTTTCTTCTATTACCATCTCTGTAATAAATCAGCCTATCTCTCCCCTGTCGGACTTGTCGCCCTGTGTCTGGAAGGCTGCCAAGTTCTTCAGTATTGTGGTTCTGTGATGCATCTCCCCCCTCCAGGCCCCTCTCTGCACACTGCCTGTGTGCTATTTAGATTAGGGCAGCTTCTCTCTGCTCTATTATCTTTTACAAGCTGGATAAATCGTCCTTTGAGCTGGCTGGGCTTTCACATACTGATGAATTACATACGGGCAGAGCTGTCTGCACTCTGCAGTAAGAAACAGCCTGTCACTTCAGTGGATGAGAGCTGAAGGGGGAAAGAAACACACAAATCATCTCTTGAGATACACAAGGAAGGCTGTATACAGCCTGCTTGTGTATAGATGTATTTTCTATGTGTGGACATACTGTACATCAACCTACTTCCTGTTTTGGTGGCCATTTTGTTTGTTTATAAACAAACTTTTTAAAACTGTTTTAACCACTTTTAATGCAGCGGGGAGCGGCGAAATTGTGACAGGGGAATAGGAGATGTCCCCTAACGCACTGGTATGTTTACTTTTGTGCGTGGTTTTTTTTTTTTTTTTTCAATGCGTTCAGCTGAGATCCTCTGCCACTTTGGGTCTTGTGGTGAGACATTGGGGAGCCCTCTAGACATATGCTTGATTCTCAGCAGAGATGGCCCTGACTAGCCACCTTGGCCACGATCTTGCTAGTGTGTATACCAGCCTTTATGCTCAGTACACATGCTAGATTTTAGTCATTAGTGTGTTGTTAGAGACAGTTGTTTGTGAACATAGTGTGCAAAATGTAGCTTCTGTAAAGCTGTCACCAATAAATGAAAGCTGTTAATTTGTACTCTTCTTCCTGCTGTTTGGTTGCTCGCCATTTGTTGCTGGGTGTCTAGGGCAGGGGTCTCAAACTCAATTTACCTGGGGGACCGCAGGAGGCAAAGTCAGGATGAGGCTGGGCCGCATAAGGAATTTCACAATCGCGGCGCATCGCCGCCTCTGCCCGCCCCTCTCACTCTTCCTTCACAGAGAGGGGCGGGGAGAGGCGGCGATTGACGTCAGGAGGGGCAGAGCTGAAGCTGAAAGCTCTGCCTCTTCCAGGAAATGCCAGTGGATTGTCCCCCAGGTGATTTGGGGGCTCTACAGCCCTCGTTTAGCGGCGGGGATGCGGCAGATTACTTGGGAGCACTGAAGCGAACTATAAGGAAGCTTTTGCCGGCGAGGGCCACAAAATATTGTATCGAGGGCCGCAAATGGGCCGCGAGTTTGAGACCCCTGGTCTAGGAACAGGATGCTTGAGCAATGTGTCTGTACAGTACTTATGTATGCCACATACGCTGTGGTGTGTTGACGTGTAATGACTGCTTTTTATCACGCTGCTTATACAATGCAGTGCACCATCTATTGCGACCTTCAGGGCTGTGGAGTCGGTACAAAAATCCACCAACTCTGACTCCTCAGTTTAGGATTCCACCAACTCTGACTCCGATTCCTCGACTCAGACTCCTAATTTGCATATTACAATCTTGTTGATTAAAAGTATGTAACATGAAATTCGTCTCTTATCTGCCAACACTTAGGAATTTTAAAAGACAACTGAAGTGAGACAGATATGTAGACTGACATATTTATTCCCTTTAGACTAAAACAAGTCCTTGGTAAGAGTACTTGCAAAAGGTGCAGACCGGAACAAAGAACATCTATCAGGCAGTGGCGGCGCTACACTGGGGCTTACCCAGGCTTGAGCCCCAGCTGACAAGCTGTCAGCCCCCCCCCGCAGGGTTGCCAAAAAGCAGGTGGGGTAGCAGCGGGGAGAGAGGAGAGAGCTGTGGGGAAGGGGGGACTATCCCCCCCCCCCCCCCTTCCCTCACCTTGGGACTCTCTCTCTTGCTCCCCCTCTAGAAATGAGCGGCGAGCTGACTGCAGAAGACTTCCTCTCTTCCCAGCGCGGCTGATCTGTGCACCGCTACTCTGGTCTAGTCTAGACCACTGTAGTGGCGCACAGATCGATATCTCTCTCCGGCCCCCCTTCCCCACTGGCCACCGCTGTCCCCATGTCTCCCTCCTTCCACCCCTCCTGAGTCCTGGGGAATCGATACACCTGGCTATACTGGGGACAAGGTAAGTCCTCCTACCTACCTATGCTGGGGACAACTATACACCTGGCTACATGAAACGCTGTCATTACATGCATCTACAGGTGAAAGGCTGTCTGTCATTATGGTGCGTTTACTGGTGAAAAGCTGTCTGTCATTATGGTGCGTTTACTGGTGAAAAGCTGCCTGTCATTACGTGCATTTAGGGCTGGTGCACACCGAGCGGCTTTTTGGGCGTTTTCAGATCCGCTTGCGGCTGCGGATCTGCTTGGTCAATGTATCTCAATGGGGTGGTGCACACCAGAGCGGCAGGCGTTTTGCAGAAACGAAAAATGCCTGGGTGAGGCATTTTTTGGATTGCGGATGCGTTTCTGCCTCAATGTTAAGTATAGGAAAAACGCAAACCGCTCTGAAAAACGGCACTTCAGAGCGGTTTTGCAGGCGTTTTTGTTACAGAAGCTGTTCAGTAACAGCTTTACTGTAACAATATATGAAATCTACTATACTGAAAACCGCAGCAGCAATCCGCAAAACGCTAGCAAAACGCCTCATAAAAATAAAAAAAAGCGTTTAAAAATCTGCTAGCATTTTGCGGATCTGCTAGCGGGTTTTGGTGTGCACCAGCCCAAACTGGTGAAAAGCTGTCCGTCATTATGTGCATTTACAGTATACTGTATTCGAGATAAAATTGTGTTTCTGCATGATTTATTGCACATAATTAATTGGTTCCTGCAAACAAAAAATATTTTATATGATGGCAAAACACACACACTATGAAAGTGCATAATTTGTTACATGTACTATTCATTGCTGTGGATGCAGTTTATCTTACCATGATGTAACTAAATTGCTGCAGTGTGGGAACTAAGGGAAATCCCTTGGCTAACTGGGACTTGTATTAGCATGTTGATCTCAGAAACCCAAGGCGAACCTTGGTTCTAAAACCAGATTCTTACCCAGAAGTAAGCCTCTGGATCATGTAGGTAGAGGCTTCCCACACTTTCCTCCAGACCACCGCTGCAGCTAGCAAACCCCACCAGAGAAATCCAACAAGTCCTTGTCTGATTGAAGATCTGGATCGTGCTCCACTTCATGCAGGAGCGGCTCCATGCTACTGTGCAGGCACAGCCATGCTCCCATGAAGAGGAGTGTGGCCTGGATCTTCTAGACCAGCCTTTCTAAACCTTTTTATCCTGGAGGAAACCTGCAAAGACTTTTTGGATCTCAAAGAACCCCTGAATTCATTGTGCATGTGGCATGGTCTTTATTTAAAAGCTGGTATGCCCTATTACAGTGCCCTTGATTATAATGTCTCTTTATTCTAGTGCTTTTTATTAATGTGCTCATTATTATTCTGACCACCACTTTAGTGCTTTTTACAGTACCCCCTATTACAGTGTGCTTTTTATCATACCTACTACCCCAGTACCCACGATGGAGGAAAATGCCAAGGAACCCCTGCAGAGTACTCAAGGAACCCTGGTTGAGAAAGCCTGCTCCTAGATGGTTCCAGTGAGTGGTGGCAGGGTTGAGGAGGACACAGGAAGCCTCTACAGGATCCAGAGCCTTCCTTCTTCAGGTTCACTTTAGTTTACACAGATTTTTCATTATTTGTAAAGGTGGATAGGGGAATGTGCCATTTCTCATCACATTTTTTTGAATTTGATGTAGCTATTCCAGAAAAATTACCATTGGAAAAATCAATCACATGAGATCCTTGCAAAAAGTATAGAGCTACCAGTTAAAGAACAAGCGACATGCTAACATAGAAATAAAAAAAAACACGTAGATAAATACTAGTTCTACTTACATAACTGATGTATTGCACTGTCCAAGGAAAAGCAGAGAATCTTATTCTAGACAGTTTCCATCCTGGTTACCTATGAATGAAGCTAATCCTGACATCATTTCCTCTCTCACTCTTTTTTTTTTTTTTTTTTTTTTTTCTCCTCTTGCCAATTGTGTAATTATTACCCGCCCTCCTCCCAGAGTCTTCAGACACTCCCACTGAGGTCTATACTGGGAAGTACACTGTCTTATGTCATTAGAAAAAGGGGGAAATACAGGGGGGGAGGTGGAATATATTATAGATAAAAAGATCCCCCAACATGCAACTGTTTGGCAATTAAAGGGCCAGTGCTCATAGGGTATATGATAACTCCAAACCATAACAGCAGATAAAGTTTTGAATGCAGGATTAGCAACTTTATCACTTAATACACTCAGACCAGTTGCTGTTGAAATTTGATTTTTATGGTGACAATCACTCTTTAACCTCCCTGGCATTCAATTTCCCCAGGATTTCTGTGCAAACAGTGATCCAATTAATTTTCATAACCTTTTTTTTTTTCCTGTAACTTGCCAGAATGTGTCAATCAAGGGTCTAGTATACAGTGCAGGAAAGTATTGACGTGTACAATACGATTTGCAGCATATTTCGTATTGACATGCATAACTGTGAATTTCGCCAGGGAGGTTAAGCGGCGGTTTCTTCTTCTACACAGAAAGCCTCTACCTAGCCTCCCTCACATAGCCATCTTGTATAGTACATGTGGGTGGGGTCATCTGTGTTCACAGAAAGACTGATCCATTTCCATACTACAGTAAAACCCCCATTATCCGGCACCAACGGGGATTGGCCGATGCCGGATAAGTGTAGTTTCTGGTTGCATAAGAGTCAATATTAAAAATGGGCCTAGCTAAAAAACAGTACTAGACCCCACACTGTATACTTACAATAAACTGTATTAATGTTGAAATACAGTAATTAAAAGCAAATAAGACAAAGGACAGCCTTAACTTAAAGAAACAGAGGTTTATTACTATATAAAGAGGTGTAAGAATAGATTTATGCATTCTGTTAGTCCAGAATTTTTCTTTTTGGTTGCGTGAGTCTTCTGGTTAACTGAGTTCTGGATAACAGGGGTTTTACCTACTTAGGTTTTAATGGGATAGGATGGAAGTCAGTGTTGCAAACCTATCCAGGTATGTTCAAATCTTTGCATTACTAATTATGATGTATTCCACTTAATGGCTTCAATTCACACATGGTCCATATAAAATAAAGGGACGGTCAAATACCACATTTGGAGTTTTTTGTTTTTTTTTACCAAATTCACTACGATTTTCACACACACAGTATGTTTGGTAATGTAGAAAAATAACTGCATGACCATTCAATAAGATTTTTACCATCTGCGTTTAGTCACGGGGGCATAAAGGAAAGAGTGGTTGTTCTGTCACCAGAAGCCATGCATCTGCATACCTCCCAACTTTTTGAGATGAGAAAGAGGGACACTTAAGCCACTCCCCTGATCACGCCCCTGCCACACCCCTAGTCAGGCATACCATAAAGATTTCATAAGAAAAATGTTGTTTTATAATTCAAACCACACTGGTCCTTTCTCTCCTGGTTCATTTTCCTTAACGTTTTAAAATGAGTAATATATCAATTTAAAGAGTGGTAATAAAGTTTAGAGTCAAACACTTTTTTTTTTAGTAGATAAATATATATATTTACATAGAAAGAGGGACAAAGTCCTGAAAGAGAGACAAATGAGGAGGAAAGAGGGACAGGGCTCCCAAAGAGGGACTGTCCCTCAAAAAGAGGGACAGTTGGGAGCTATGCATCTGTGCTGACTGACTATTATGGCTTGAGGCTGCTGGGAGGTGTGTGAGAGGGAGTGAGCAGGGAGCTGGCGATTGTTGAGAAACAAAATGTGGCTTGGTACAGCAGGTACTTTGCTATAATAAGGGGGGGGGGGTCGTCGGGACACTTGTGCATACATTTATACTACCATTCTATTTACTGACTACACAACTTTGCCTAAACTTGAGCCTTAATGTACAAAATAATTTGTTGTTTTAAATTGGGAAATTGCTTCTTAATAAACACTGAAAGGCTCTGTTTAATGAGAAAGTACAGCCTATTGTTAAAGGCCCCGTCTTAGAGCAGCTTACAGTCCTAATATTAATCAGCAGCAGCTTATGCAGCACATGACTATAATCGTAGATAATGTGCAGCTAGCCCTGGTACGGACATAATAATAGAGGGCAAAAAACAAGCTTCTGTTAGCTTCATCAGGACGATGTCTTTACTTTTTGAGTAGTTTGCTATCACATGTAACTCTTGTGTGTTGTATGCCTGAATTGCAATGTAATCTGTGTGCTGAAAGAAAGAGAAAAGGTATTAGCTATCCTAAGATAGATTTACTATGTTTAAACAGGTGTGTCCAGCAATATGTCACTAACTCTGCCTTATTGCTGTAGGTTAATGGTTAAATCTATTATTGGTGTGCTAGATTTCATAGATTTGTAGTAAACCCATATTAATTCCCTTTACATTACTTTAATTAAAGTGACTTTGAGACAAACAAATATAAAAGTTTTATACATACCTGGGGCTTCCTCTAGCCCCCTCCACAGCCATTACTCTCACACCGTCTTCCTCCACTTCCTCCTTCTCCCGTTTTAAAAGCTCTGTAAGCTTGGCCAGTCTGGGTGCTCTGTACATGCGCAGCCCAGTCGCGTGCGTGTGCCCGACCGCGCTCCCATGATCGGGAGTGATCTGGGCCTTCTCAGTACTACTGCACAGGTGCAGAACGCTCCCAGCTGCAGCAGTGAGATGGAGGTGCGTGTGCAGCCGTACTGCGCTTGCACCGACCGGCTTCGACTTGCCAAACTTACGGGCCTTGCAACAGGAGAAGGAGGAGGCAGAGGAAGACGGCTGGGAGCGATCGCTGGGAAGGGGGCTGGAGGAAGCCCCAGGTATGTATAAAACTTTTACATTTCTTTGTCTCTGGTACACTTTACAAGTTATAAAATTAACAAGTTCTAAGCACAAAAACAAAAGCTCCTTTCCACCCTTTGGCTGTGGTGGGATTTTTTTCCCCCACCTTCTTTATCTACTATTCAACAGTATACTCCTGTATATTAGAAGTGATTAATAACCAGGGCTGTGGAGTCGAGGAGTTAGATCAGTTATGGGTACCTGGAGTCGGTGGATTTTGTACCAACTCCACAGCCCTGGTAAATATAGTAAATTCCATAAGGCTCAGTTTCCATATTCCACACCCTGATGAACCGTTTAATCGGGCCGTGAAACGCGTCGGTAGGCGGAGTCAGCGCAGCTGTCTGTCACGCAGCTTCCATAGACTTTATACTAGTGAAAGGATATATATAGCAAAAAACTGAAGAAACTTGAAGAATTTATATGCAAAAATACAAAAGATTTTTATTGAAGACAACACTTGTGCAAAAAATATTTATAAAAAGTATCCATCAGGAAACATTTTCCATAGCAAAGAATGGCAAAAATGCATCAGTTGTTAACATCAAGATTAGTGCAGTTGTACACATTGAGGCGACAATGTCTACTTGTTTCGGGATAGACCCTTCATCAGGCCTCCACAAATAGAGACAAATCTGTATAGTTAACACATGTTCTTAATAAACATCTGGACAACCAGAAGCCAGGTATAACCACTCATCCAATTTTCAAACACGGGAACCGCACATGGCAGGAGCTGGAGGAGAATGGCCATTCTCCTCCAGCTCCTGCCATGTTGTCCAGATGTTTATTAAGAACATGTGTTAACTATACATATTTGTCGACATTGTCGCCTTAATGTGTACAACTGCACTAATCTTGATAACTGATGCATTTTTGCGATTCTTTGCTATGGAAAATGTTTCCTGACGGATAGTTTTTATAAATATTTTTGCACAAGTGTTGTCTTCAATAAAAAATCTTTTGTATTTTTGCATATAAATTCTTCAAGTTTCTTCAGTTTTTTTTTTTTTTTTTTGCTGTATATATCCTTTTTAGTAGTATAAAGTCTATGGGCTTTATTCACAAAGCCATGCTATTGCGGCAAATTTCGCGCGCAAAAGTCAGCAATCGCGCGAATCGCGGCACTTTGAGCGCCCAAAAGTCTGGCGAACAGCACTTCACGTGCTAACTGTTTAGCACACCCATGCTATACAGTTAGCACGGCTTTGTGAATCAAGCCCTATGTAGGTGTTGTGGCACACCTGAGAGGATATTATTATTTTTGTTTCCCTGTTGTCTCGCAGCTTCCCACACCTTCTGTTGCCGTGCGATCCCCGGCCTGCGTCTCCCGCCGCAACACTGACATGCTGCTCAGTTCTAGGGATCGCTTACAATCTACATGTAACAAACGTTGGAGAGGCAGCCGCGGTGTACAGCGCTACCACCGCAGCTGCCTCCAGCTCCCTGTTTAGCAATGTTTCCGTGCCTCAGGCGTCTAGCACGCCGAGGACGGGTCTGTCAGTTGCACATAGGGTAACTTTGTCACGTGCGCACGCGCACGACAGGACCTTTTATGCGGGGAGGAGGCGCATCAGCTGACCGGCCGGTCGGTTGACGTCAGAGGAGACGCTCGCCGCTCCTCATTGGCTGATAGGAGGGGGCGTGCCAGAGGGGTCTCCTCTGCTTCATAAGCCTGGCTGAATCACTCGCAACTTGTCTGCTGATGCGAATACTCTGTGTTAGCGCTCAGACCCTTAGTTCCGGTGTGCTTTGATCCGGGAGGAAACCGGGGATTTCACACAAGATAGGAATTGTTTGATAGCCTTAAAGATTTACATTACTGTGTTATTTGTGCATGACTCTGGCTCGTTCTGACTACTCTTCTGCTCAGTGATTCTGTACCTCTGCCCATCTGATCTTGCTGCCGACATCTGATCTTGCTTATACCTTCCTGTCTCTGCCTCCCGATTTTGTACTGCATCTGTCTGTCTGTTGCCGAACCCGATCTGTCTGACCACTCTACTCTCACCAGAGGGCCCTTGACTCTGGTAAGGGGCACAGTACTGCTTGTACCCACCAGCTCCTCTGGTGAGGTATTGCCAAAGCTATCAGTACTACTGTTGCACCAATCACTCATTGCATTTGTTGTCACATCAGCTTCTTATATACCAGTATTATAGGTGATTCTGCAGATCACCATATAATCGGGTATATATCTGCATTATAGGTAAAACTGCAGATCATCTAATAATCAGAATTCTGTTTGTTGCTGACACAAATCGTTACACTACAATCCCGGGTGAGAGCCATCCATACACACACATATATATATATATATATATATATATATATATATATATATATATATATATATATATATATATATATATATATATATATATACACAGGATCTTCTCAAAAAATTAGCATATTGTGATAAAGTTCATTATTTTCTGTAATGTACTGATAAACATTAGACTTTTATATATTTTAGATCCATTACACACAACTGAAGTAGTTCAAGCCTTTTATTGTTTTAATAATGATGATTTTGGCATACAGCTCATGAAAACTCAAATTTCCTATCTCAAAAAATTAGCATATTTCAACCGACCAATAAGTGTTTTTAAAACAAAAAAAAGTCTACCTTCAAATTATGTTCAGTTATGCACTCAATACTTGGTCGGCAATCCTTTTGCAGAAATGACTGCTTCAATGCGGCGTGGCATGGAGGCAATCCGCCTGTGGCACTGCTCAGGTGTTATGGAGGCCCAGGATGCTTCGATAGCGGCCTTAAGCTCATCCAGAGTGTTGGGTCTTGCGTCTCTCAACTTTCTCTTCACAATATCCCACAGATTCTCTATGGGGTTCAGGTCAAGAGAGTTCGTAGGCCAATTGAGCACAGTAATACCATGGTCAGTAAACAATTTACCAGTGGTGTTGGCACTGTGAGCAGGTGCCAGGTCGTGCTGAAAAAATGAAATCTTCATCTCCATACAGCTTTTCAGCAGATGGAAGCATCAACCCACTTTTGAACCAGAAACAGCAGCAGAAGCGCCTGACCTGGGCTACAGAGAAGCAGCACTGGACTGTTGATCAGTGGTCCAAAGTACTTTTTTTTTGATGAAAGCAACTTTTACATGTCATTCGGAAATCAAGGTGCCAGAGTCTGGAGGAAGACTGGGGAGAGGGAAATGCCAAAATGCCTGAAGTCCAATGTCAAGTACCCACAGTCAGTGATGGTCTGGGGTGCCATGTCAGCTGCTGGTGTTAGTCCACTGTGTTTTATCAAAGGCACGGTCAATGCAGCTTGCTATCAGGAGATTTTGGAGCACTTCATGCTTCCATCTGCTGAAAAGGTGTATGGAGATGATTTCATTTTTCAGCACGACCTGGCACCTGCTCAGTGCCAAAACCACTGGTAAATGGTTTACTGACCATGGTATTACCGTGCTCAATTGGCCTGCCAACTCTCCTGACCTGAACCCCATAGAGAATCTGTGGGATATTGTGAAGAAAAAGTTGAAAGACGCAAGACCCAACACTCTGGATGAGCTTAAGGCCGCTATCGAAGCATCCTGGGCCTCCATAACACCTGAGCAGTGCCACAGGCTGATTGCCTCCATGCCACGCCGCATTGAAGAAGTAATTTCTGCAAAAGGATTCCCGACCAAGTATTGAGTGCATAACTGAACATAATTATTTGACGGTTGACTTTTTTTTGTTTTTGTTTTTTGTTTTAAAGAGTACCCGAGGTGGGATTTAATTATGCTAGTGGGGCACAGAGGCTGGTTGTGCACACTAACACCAGCCTCTGTTGCCCCATGGTGTGCCTCCAGGACCCCCCTGCGCGCCGCTATAGCCCCCGCAGTGCTGGCGACACACAGCGTGTCGCCAGCTCAGCGCCGCTCCCCCGCCTCCTCCGCATCGGCGCTACCCGCCCGTGTCCCTTCCCTCCCGCTGATTGGAGGGAAGTGACACAGGCGGGTAGCGCCGATGCGGGGGAGCGGCGCTGACAGACAGCGCATAGGTAAACATTGAGCTGGCAACACGCTGTGTGTCGCCAGCACTGCGGGGGCTATAGCGGCCTGCAGGGGGGTCCTGGAGGCACACCATGAGGCAACAGAGGCTGGTGTTAGTGTGCACAACCAGCCTCTGTGCCCCACTAGCATAATTAAATCCCGCCTCGGGTTCTCTTTAAAAACACTTTTCTTTTATTGGTCGGATGAAATATGCAAATTTTTTGAGATAGGAAATTTGGGTTTTCATGAGCTGTATGCCAAAATCATCAATATTAAAACTATAAACAGCTTGAACTACTTCAGTTGTGAGTAATGAATCTAAAATATATAAAAGTCTAATGTTTATCAGTACATTACAGAAAATAATGAACTTTATCACAATATGCTAATTTTTTTAGAAGATCCTGTGCAGCAAGCCAAACAATGAACTTTAAAGAGAATCTGTATTGTTAAAATCGCTCAAAAGTAAACATACCAGTGCGTTAGGGGACATCTCCTATTACCCTCTGTCACAATTTCGCCGCTCTTCGCCGCATTAAAAGTGGTTAAAAACAGTTTTAAAAAGTTTGTTTGTAAACAAACAAAATGGCCACCAAAACAGGAAGTAGGTTGATGTACAGTATGTCCACACATAGAAAATACATCCATACATAAGCAGGCTGTATACAGCATTCCTTTTGAATCTCAAGAGATCATTTGTGTGTTTCTTTCCCCCGTGCACTGAAGTTTCAGGCTGCTCTTTTCTTCCTGCAAACAGCTTTGCCCTTGTTTGTAATGCCTCAGTATGTGAAAGCCCAGCCAGCTCAGAGGACGATTTATCCAGCTGATTAGAGCAGCTTCTCTCTTCTCTCTTATCTAAATAACACACAGGCAGTGTGCATAGAGGGGCCAGGAAGGGTGAGTTCATAGCAGAACCACAACACTGAAGAACTTGGCAGCCTTCCAGACACAGGCCGACAAGTCTGACAGGGGAAAGATACATTGATTTATTACAGAGACTGTCATAGTAGAAAGTGCTGCAGTTAGCTAGAACACATTAGAATAGCTTTTGGAACTTGTAGGATGATAAAAAACAGGATGCAATTTTTGTTACGGAGTCTCTTTAACATGGTGGAACATTTACTGAGTTCAGCGGTGGGATAATGCATGCATTATAAAGGGGGCCCCCCTGGACTTTATCAGTTTATGGCAGTTGATTGGTGGGTGCATGCGCAGACAAATGTGGTTTGATTAGCTATAAATGTCTCTGGCCAAAGATATGCTTACTAACTACTCATTTTTGCCCTATTATTGTGGTATTGTATTTTCAACCACAGGCAGCCGATGCGCAGTGTGCACTTCACAAATTCTTGTTTTTAAATTATGTGGAGTATGTTATCTCTTCCTGCTTACATTTTGTAAGGGGAGATGTTTTAGATGTATGGATTATTGAATAAAGAAAGTAATGGTACACATGAGGAGGCATCGTGACCAGCATTTTTTCATGGTATAGTAGTAATTTTTATTGGTTAAAGCTTCCCCCCCCCCCCCTTATCTGTTTTGGGGATAAGTAACCAATTACAGTAGATCAAAACATTGCTTAAATAGTAGTATTATATTTCAGTTTCCGTATGGCAAGATTTCTTGCAGTGAGTGACCCCACACGTGAATTCTGATCCAGAATAACAGCCCATTAAAATCAATTGGCTGCTTCCGAATCACATGTGGTTGAAAAAATTTGCATCTGCTTTATTTTCCACAGATCACATACGAATCCTCATTGCCATGCACTGGAGCAGAGGGGGGTTTGGGGTCCGTATGCAAATCCTTATTAGCACTGATGACACCATTTTGGAGAGGGGCGCAGCAGGCACATTTCAGCATGTCGAAACGGGACCAGACAAGCAACACTGCTGCCCATGCTTCTTCTCCTTCACTGTTGTAGCAGTGCTGCCTTCTGGAAAGAGAAGTGGCCTAGTGTACTGTTGCTTTTATACTGTCCAGAAACTGCCATCTTCCTGCAAGTAAAAGGCCTGGATCCACTAGCAGGGCTTTTCTGAGCCTTTTATAAGGACTTGTGATTTGAAAAGCTCTTGCTAATGTAATGTTATGGAGGATTAGAGATGTAGCGAACGGTTCCAGGCGAACTTTGGGGGTTTGCGTTCGCCTGGACCAAGCAAACTTTTGCGGAAGTTCGATTTGCCCCATAATGCACTATGAGGGTCAACTTTGACCCTCTGCATCACAGTCAGCAGGCACATTGAACCCATTCAGGCTACACTAAGCCCTGGAGCCCCACCCCCTTTATATAAGGCAGGCTCCGGCGGCCATTAGCCTCACTCGTGTGCCTGCTAGAGAGTGAGACAGACTAGGGACCGCTGCTGCATACTTGTTCTTCTAGGGACAGATTAGTTAGGTTCTTGGCTGCTTAGCTTGCTTCTGGCTGATTATTATTGCTTTTATAGCACCCCTCAACAGCTCTTTTCAGAGCTCATCCTGTACACTTTTTTTTTTTTGTTTTCTGTGTGTCAAACTGACACTTTTATTGCATGCACAGCCTTGCTAATTCATAGTGTGTGTGCCACTGCCAGCAGCCCAGCACATTCAGTGACTACCTGTGTGTGTGACAGGGAGCTGCACATTGTACTACCCAGTACTGCAAATACCCAGTACCTGTTGTGTTTACTTAACCCACCTCATCACTGCATATACCCAGCTTTTTTTTGAGTGAACCCACCTCACTGCATCTAACTACCTTTACTATTCAGTGAACCCAGCTCACTGCATATACCTAGCATCCCCCCGAGATGGACAAAATGGACAAACCAGGTAGAGGCAGACCCAGAGGAAGGCCACCAGGCAACGGCAGGTCTGTGCGAGGTGGTCTTGCTGTGATTTCATGCGGACCTGTCCCAAAATACAGTGCTCAGAAGAAGGCACGTGCCATCACTTCCCAAAATTGTGAGGACGTGGTTGAGTATTTAACACAGAAGTCCTCATCTCCCGCAGCCAGTGCCACCAGCGCTAGTACAAGCACCACATCCGCTGCATTTGACACTTCGCAGGAGTTATTTGGTGGTGGTGAAATCACTGATTCACAGCCACTACTGCAACAACAAGAAGAAGGCGCAGGTACACCACCTCATACGTCTGAGTTAGGTGGCGATAGTATGGACGTAACGTGTGAGGAGGGGGATGATGAACCACCTGAAGTTGGTGCAGTTGAGGAGGTGTCTGAGGAAAGCGAAGCTGGGCAGGAGGATTATGATGACGATTATACGGATGCCACGTATGTTCCCAGTAGAGGAGATGACCAGGGGGACAGTTCAGAGGAGGAGTAGGAGGAGACGACTCCATGATAGAAGCAGAGGGAGCTCGTCCTCAGAAACAGCTGGGGGCAGTGTTCGGTGCCATGTATCGCCAGCTATGGACAGCCAGCCAACATGCCCTTCAACGTCAGCTGCTGATGCCACTGTAGCGCCATCACCCCAGGGGGGGGCTCAGCGGTTTGGAATTTTTTTAACATATCGGAGCAAAGCCATCTGTTGTCTCTGCCAGCAAAAATTGAGCCGTGGAAAGGCCAACTCTCACGTAGGGACAAGTGCCTTACGAAGGCACCTGGAGAGAAGGCACAAACAGCTATGGCAAGAACACCTGAGGAAAAGCAGCACCCCTCAAAAGACAAGCCACCCTCCTTCTCCTCTTCCTCCTTCAGGTGCATCGTCTTCATCCACTTTCTCCCTTGCACCTTCACAGCCACCCTCCTCCACACCGCCTCTTCCCTTGAGCGGTTCCTTCTCCCCTGCCCACAGCAGTACCCAGCTGTCCGTGAAGGAAGTATTTGAGCGTAAGAAGCAAATGTCTGCCAGTCACCCTCTTGCCCGGCATCTGACAGCTGGCGTGGCGGAACTATTAGCTCGCCAGCTATTACCATACAAGCTGGTGGAGTCGGAGGCTTTCCGTAAGTTTGTGGCCATTGGTACACCGCAATGGAAGATACCAGGCCGCCATTATTTTTTCACAAAAGGCCATACCCAAACTGTACCGTGCAGTTGAGAGGCAAGTGGTGTCATCTATTGCGAAGAGCGTTGGGTCAAGGGCCCACCTGACCACGGATGCCTGGTCTGCCAAGCACAGGCAGGGCCGCTACATTACGTACACAGCCCATTGGGTCAACCTGGTGACCGATGGCAGCAAGCAGGGAGTACGTGGCTGCGCAGCTGACCGACTTGTCACACCTCCACGGCTTGCAGGCAGGCCTCCAGCCACCTCCTCTTCGCCTGCTACCACCTCTTCTGTCATCCTCCTCCTCCTTGGCTGGTGCCGCAATCTCCTCTTCAGCTACACAGCCCCCGCACCCCTAGGCCTATGCTGCATGCCAGGTACGACGGTGTCACGCAGTCTTAGACATGTCTTGCCTCAAAGCGGAGAGTCACACGGGAGCAGCTCTCCTGGCTGCTCTTAACAAACAGGTGGATCAATGGCTGACCCCACACAAGCTTGAGATCGGCAACGTGGTGTGTGACAACGGCAGCAATCTCATTTCTGCGTTGAATTTGGGAAAGCTGACACACATACCCTGCATGGCACATGTGCTGAATCTGGTCGTGCAGATTTGTGTCCAAGTACCCAGGCTTAGAGGACGTCCTGAAGCAGGCCAGGAAGTTGTGTGGGCATTTCAGGCGCTCTAACACGGCCATGGCATGCTTTGCGGACATTCAGCGTAGAAACAACTTGCCGGTGAGATGCCTGATTTGCGATAGCCCGACTCACTGGAATTCCACCCTGCTGATGTTCTCTCGCCTGCTAGACCAGGAGAAAGCCGTCACCCAGTACCTGTATCATTACAGTACAAGGACACAATCTGGAAGGATGGGGATGTTGTGGCCCAACAACTGGACACTGATGCGAAATGCATGCAGGGTCATGGAGCCCTTTGAGGAGGTGACCAAACTGGTGAGTCACGCTGAGGGCACCATCAGCGACTTGATCCCCTACGCCTACTTCCTGGAGCGTGCCGTGCGTAGAGTGGTGGATACAGCTGTGGAGGAGCGTGAACGAGAACCGTTACGGCAGCAGGAATCGGAGCGATTTACATCCGAACCCGATGTTTCCACAACACCTTCAGAAGCACAGAGGGGGAAGGAGGAGGAGGAGGAGGAGAAAGAAGAGGAGTCGAGTGGGGAAGGAGTCAGACTCTGATCATGGTGATGAGGAAGGTGTTTCTGTGGAGGAGGAAGAGGCGGTGGAAGAACAACCGCGGCCGCCGTCACAGGGGGCTTCTGCTGCTCCACGTTCCCGTGGTATTGTTCGTGGCTGGGGGGAGGAAGAGGAGTTGCGTCCCGTCACTGAGGAAGAGCAAGAGGAGATGGAGAGCACGTTTAAAAACACACGATTGGTTCGCACGATGGCCAGGGGCCCCGGACCTCTCTCACTGGCCGGGGCCCCAAGGCCATCGTGCGAACCAGTCGTGTGTTTTTAAACGTTTTCTTTCAGCTCTAGGACATGGCGGACAGGTGAGCGGTTAGGGAGGGACCCCTGTGGGAGGGATGCCTGCACGGGGCGGTCCTGCTAGCAACGCAATCTTGCGATAGCGTCCAACTGAAACCTCCCACCTGAATGCTAATGGCTGCTAGATTTGGTATGGCAGGTAAAGGGTGTATGATGGTGCATCCTGATTGGCAGACGAGCACCTGCTGACCACTTAAATGTAGCTGGATGCATGTACTGCTGCATTCTATTGCTTGTGTGTGTTGAGATGGAGTGTACGTCTGCATCCAGCTTTGTGCAGATGGTCTCTTTCATGTTGTCCAGCCTGTTGAGGGACCCCTGTATCAATAAACTCAAGGCGAATGACCTGTACTGGGTGGCCACGCTACTAGACCCTCGGTACAGGCACAAAGTGGCGGACCGGTTACCAACTCAACAGAAGACGGAAAGGCTGCAGCACTTGCAGAGCAAGCTGTCGATGTTTTACAATGCGTTTAAGGGTGATGTGGCTGCACAACGCAATCAAGGTACCACTGGCAGTAACCCTCCTCCTCCCAAGTCCACGCAGGCAAGGACAGGACGCTCCAGCGATCTCAGGGTGATGTCGGACATGCAGACATTCTTTAGTCCAACTCCTCCCATAGTCCTTCTGGATCCACCCTCCACCAACGCCTGGACCGACAGGTAGCCAACTTCCTGGCCTTGAGTGTGGATGTAGACACTGCGAAAAGCGACGCTGAACCCTTGGACTACTGGTTGCGCAGGCTTGACCTGTGGCCAGAGCTGTCCCAATTTGCCATACAACTGCTCTCTTGCCCTGTCGCAAGCGTCCTGTCAGAAAGGACCTTCAGTGCAGCTGGAGGCATAGTCACTGAGAAGAGAAGTCGCCTAAGTCACGACAGTGGTCAGTACCTGACCTTTATCAAAATGAATGAGGAATGGATCATGGAGGGCTACTGCATGACCAAAGACTAAGTCAGTCCCCACACAGCATCTCTGCCTGCAGGCCGCTTGCCTTCTCCGCCACCGCCAACAAGGTCCAGGACTCTAGGCGGATTCCTGAATTTTTAAGGCCGCTGCTAGACTAATTTTTCTGGTGCGTGTACATGCCTGCCTAATTTTTCTGGCTGCACTGCGGGCGGCTGCAACAAAAAAAAACAAAAGGCATGTACATGTGCCCATCCCCCTTCGTGATCATTACCTTGCCGCGGTGAAGGGGCTTGCATATCACAATGAAGCAATGCCCGCCGGCTATTTGAGTGTCTCAGGTGGGGGTGGGACACAAAAGATAATAAGGTCATTGCTTCATTGTGGTCAGACCAAATTTGATCAGCTGGACAGTCACTGTTCTATCATTGAGCTACCACAGCTCGGCGACCATATGGGCTTGAAAACCGCCACGGCCTACACTTTCGCCACGGTGCGCACCAATCCAGCACGGCCTGCGTTACACAGTGAGTTTGGTGCATCAGTGTGAAGCAGAACTCTAATTACACTCCCTGATTGATGTATACACATGCAAGATGTTTGAAAGCATTTTAGGCCTGCAATTTATCCTTCAATGTGATTTCTGCCCTTAAAACGCTGCTTTGCGTCACTTCCAGATTTTTCCCCGGGACTTTGGCCATGTATCCCACTCGGCCATGCCCCCCTCCAGGTGTTAGACCTCTTGAAACATCTTTTCCATCACTTTTGTGGCCATTTTTCAAAGCTCGCATTACCATTGAAGTCTATTGCAGTTCGCGAACTTTTCCGCAAACCGAAACTTCCGCGAAGGTTCGCGAACCGAAAATCGGAGGTTTGCGACATCTCTATGGAAGATAATTAAAAAATCACATCCCTCAAGTGGGATCACACCCATAGCATTACATTAACAAGAGCTTTTCAAATCACAAGCGCTTACAAAAGGCTTAGAATAAAGCTGCTAGTGGGTTCCAGGCCTTAGTCTTAGTTCGCACTTGTGCAGAACTCGTTCGTTACGTTTTCTGCACCTCCTCTAAACGCAGGAAGCAGATTCTAGTGTTAAATGATATATCCGAGCTGCCCAAACAAATGAGATCTACTTACCCGGGGCTTCCTCCAGTGCCTGGCAGCAGATATGTCCCTCGGCGCAGCTCTGGTGTCCCGGGATCCCCTACTTTCCAGATGCCACCTCGCGAGGTCGACGTCTACTGCGCCTGCGCAGAACACTCCAGACTATGTGAGGTTGGCACTACCATAACAATTGAAAGCTTGCCAGCTGTTGCCAACCCAAATTATAAGGCTGCAACAATTGCTCATGTCACGCTACCCATTCTCGATTTCAGGCAGCCAGTACTAGGACAAAGGTTGCAATTGCTTTATTATTGCCAAGACTGTCATCAGCCCACATGTATCTTTCTTGTTCCGCAAATCACCATGTCCTCATGCGGTCCATAAACATCCATCCAGTAAAGAAAGCAACTAAACTCCTCTGTGTAAACCACTTTAATGTACTTAAATGCATGAAATTCAATTAAACAAATAAAATGGGGGAAAACGGTCACTTCTATCTGGGATCCCATGGCCAAGGGTATCCCGTTAGTAGATGGTCTGTGATAAATTAGTTCAGGTGCTGCTAGTATCCCACCTAGGATGGTGATTGTTATTACTACTTCTTTTATTTTTTTTTTATATTTGGATTTGTCAATAAACAAGCAATTTTGACCTCTGTCCTGGCACTGGCTACCTGAAATCAAGAAAGGGTACCGCAACTTGAGCGATTGTTGCAATCCTTATCTTATTTGGTTTGGCAACAGCTGGTAAGCCTTCAATTGTTATGGTAGTGGGAACACCGATGTGATAAAGCACGTGGTGGCTTTTACCATCTATTGTGCTTTTTTACCCGATTCAACGAATATGAAAGGACTTGTAGACTCCAGCAGCATTGTTTTTGTGATTTAGTTGTTGTTTTATCAGAGTGCTGTTTCTTATTGTTTTAATTTACTCATGATATATGATTGCCTCATACTAAAGTGGTAACACCGTTGCCCCCAAAATACTGTTATGTCAGTTATATGTGAAAATAACTGCACATGTGGGATTTTGTTCCAAAATTGAGGCTTTAGTGAAGAATTTTCAAATAAAACATGTCAAGTACTGTACTTTTGGGCCTATTTCCACTAGCTGCATTAGCCGCACGCAAATTCACGTACGCAATGTATTGTAATGGGTCTGCATAGGTCAATATTAATGAATGACGACAGGAAAAAAAATGACATTTGCATGCATGCGAATTTGCATGGAAAAACTGCCACAAACGCACGTGAATTCGCATGTGCATGCAAATTCACAAGCATTTTTTTTCTATAACGATTTGCCTAGGTATATTGGAAACTGGCCCTTAATCTCCATTGTCTGAAGTTGTTTTATTGTATTTCTTGTGGCCTGAAATTATCTATTCATGAATGAGTGATAGGAAGATGTCACCAGAGAGAACTAGTACAACTGGTACATTTCTGATCTATTTCTAGACTTGAGCAATCATAAAACAAACACACAGTTTAATGCAGGTCACACCAGTGTTTTGCTCAGTAAAAAAAAAAAACTACTATGTGTTCTCTTTACGGTGAGTAAATATGGGTACGCTACAGGCAAAGTTTACAAAGTGCTGATAATTTAGAACTTTAATAACAAATGCACCTTGCTGTAAATTTTAGGTGTATAATTTAGTCACGTTAGAGATGGCCACATCCTAAAAGCCTTATCAGGGCTGGTTCACACTACTTTCAAAAACGCTAGATTTTCGAAAAGCACTTGGCCAATGTCTTTCTGTGGGCTATTTCATATCAGCGCAATGTGTTTATTTTTTATTTTTTTTTGCAATCGCGGGTCATGCAGCATTTTCGGAGGTGATTGGGACTCAATGTAAAGTATAGGAAAATTGTAAAGTCGCTTGAAAAATAGCGGACCTGGACACGTTTCAAAGCATCGTTTTTTTTTTTTGTTTTTTTTTTTTGCCAAAAGCTGTTCACTTCCAAGCTAAAGTATACTTCCTGTTTGCAACAAGAACTACAAAATCGGTAAATACAAACACTTCAAGGGCTTGATTCACTAACTGGCGCTAAGCCGGTTAGTGAGCCTAAATACATTGTGGGCACAAACCAGGGCGATAGGAGTTTTGCGCCCACATATCGCGCACAGCCCACATATCTTGCGCCAGTGCAGCCGCGGAGCGGGTGCGACGATAACGTCGCACCTGCTGCCCTGTGAACGGCGCACCCATTCCCCCGATAACTGAGCATCGGGTGCCCCTGAAGCGGCACTTTGATGCATCATTTCGTACGCATACAATGCGCAATTATCGTCGCACCGCGCACTATTACCGGCGCTGCACGCGTAATGAGCACGGCTGTGCGTGAAGTAGCTTTGCGCGGCTGTAAGTGCGCGCAAAGCTACTAATGGGGCAGTAAGTGGCTTTTCACTCCGGCGCTAGCACATAGCGCCAGTTAGTGAATCAAGCCCCAAAATTGCTATGCATAAATACAAAAATTGCTAGGCACATGTCGGGAATAGCTGCAGCAAATCGTTAAGCGTTTGCAATTACGCTTAGCAATTTTTGGTGTGAACTAGCCCTCAATCTGGTTGTATATTGTATGAGTGCCTTAAAGGGAACCTGAACTGAGTACAATTATTTAAAATAAATACTAAAGGAAACTTCAAATAAACATTACATAGTTACCTTGCCATCAGTTCCTCTCAGAAGCTCACCATTTTTTTCTGGCAACCATCCCTTCCAGTTCTGACAAAATTTTGTCAGAACTGAAATATATCAGTTGCTGTCAGTTCTATATCAGTTGCTGTCAGTTATAGCTGAGAGGACAACTCATGTGCCAGGTAATGTCCATGTTTTTCTTTGGCTCAAGTGGGCAAGGTTACAGTTTAACAGTTTTCTGACCAGAAAGCTGTTATGGGGTAATGACCATTTTCAACATGGAGGACGGAGAAGTCCCTTGATCACAGTGGACAAACAGGATGCAGGACAGGAGAAAGAGATTGAGGAGTAGACTACACTGGAGGTAAATATGACTTGTATATGTTTATTTTGACTTTTAATTTTCAGTTCAGGTTTTCTTTAACGTGAACCTAAGGTGAGAGTGATATGGAGGCTGTCATATTTGTTTCCTTTTAAACAATACCAGTTGCCTGGCAGCCCTGCTGATCTATTGGGCTGCAGTGGTGTCTAAATCACGTACCTGAAAAAAGCATGCAGCTAATCTGGTCAGTTCTGGCAATATTGGCAGAAACACTTTATCTTCCTATGCTTCTTCAGGGTCTATGGCTGAAAGTGTTAGAGGCAGAGGACAGCCAGGCAACTGGTATTGCTTAAAAGGAAATATGTCAGCCTCCACCTTGGGTTCACTTTAAGGGTCCTTTTACACTTAATCAGTTGCTCTTGCAGGAGGTAAGTCCACCACTGCCTCCTAAGCATTTTTAAACCTTTTTAACCACTTTGTCCTCCTTGACGTAGTTCTACGTCAAGGACATGTGCGCTCCCGCGGGTGATCTCACTTGTGCACACGCGCTCCCGGCTGCGGATTCTTTAGCCCAGGAATCAATAAATCGGGCCATGGTGCCCGATCACTGATTCCTCTCCCCCGCAGAAAAAGCGACAGCTTCTCTCGGAAGCTTCGCTTTTTCTGACTCCTATGTCCCTCTAAGCATACATGTTACGCTTTGAGTGGCGTCATGTAAACAAACTCAAGGTTGTCATCTTGTGGCCAAAAAGTAAAACTACATCTAAAAGTAAAAAAAATTAAAATACACATATTTACCCAAATCGCGCCTCTGTTCTCCTTACGTTATAATTGATATCCACCTCTGGTGGAGGGGGATACCCCTTTCTTTCTGTCTACAGAGAGCGACTTCTTAATCCTGAGTAAGGACAGGATAATCTCCTCACCTGCCTTTACAGTGGTTGCCTGGAGGTAACCCTGGTTTGTGAGTATAATATTTGTACTCGTTACAATAACCCATTTATGAATAACTACTACACTATATAGGGCTCTCGGTTCTCTCTCTTTACATATGTATGTGTCGTGTAGTGTATGTATCATAGACTAGGGACAATTTTGGGGAGTAGCCAATTAACTTATCTGCATGTTTTTGGGATGTGGGAGAAAACCATTGAACCCAGAGGAAACCCACGCAGAAACGGGGAGAACATACAAACTCCCTGCAGATGTTGACCTGGCTCAGATTTGAACCAGGGACCCAGCGCTGCAAGGCAAAAGCGCTAACCACCGTGCTGCTGGGAATCTTAAAGAAAAACATTTATTTAATCCAATTGAGTTCCACAAGTTTTAAAATAATACCAAACTACTGGGCATGTAGGAGCTCATCTGCGCAACTCCTCGATCATGCTCCTATGCCAGGAGCATTCTGTGCATATGCAGTTTATCTCTTTTTGAGCAGCGCAAAGCACATGATTGAGGAGGTATGTGGACAGACCCACAAGGCAGGGTTTCTTGGCGCACATAGCATGCTGCGTAGCGCCTGAGTTTGGCGCTGCTATAACAGCAATGATTCAGTCCGCGCCATGTGTAAAGGTAATTCGGGGTCCAGCAATTGCTACAACTCGGGCGGGAGATTAGTAATTGGCGGCACCTGGAATTTGTGCACCAGCAGGGTGAGCCAAATGCGCTAAAATGATAGGTGCCCACGCGTAACCTACGTTGGGCCCATGCATGCGCAGAAGCCTCCTTCCAACACTGGGTGGCGTTGGATCCTTTGGAAGAGCCAGTGGCACCATGAAGGGGAGAAGAGCCCAATTATAAAAATGTTACCAATCAATGCATATATTTAGAAATTTGTGACTGCGGCAAACTATTGAGGCACTCTTATGCTGCGTACACACTATGAGATTTTCCAAGCATCTTCTGATCGATTTTCTTATTAAAGTGCACTGCAATCGATCGGAAAATGCTCGGAAATCAATCTGAAAGCAAATCGGACATGTTGGAAACAATCGATCTGACAGTAAATCGGCCAGAATATCTCATAGTGTGTACCCAGCATTAAAGGACAACTGAAGTGAGAGGTATATGGAGGCTGCCATATTTATTTCCTTTTAAACAATTCCAGTTGCCTGGCTATCCTGCTGATCCTCTGCTTCGAATACTTTTAGCCATAGCCACTGAACAAGCATGCAGTAGATTCAGGCGTTGCTGACATTGTCAGATCTGATCAGTTAGCTGCATGCTTGTTTCTGGTGTGATTCAGACACTACTGCAACCACATAGATCAGCAGGGCTACCAGGCAAATGGTATTGTTTAAAAGGAAATAAATATGGCAGCCTCCATATTCTTCTCACTACAGTTGTCCTTTAATGCCATTCACGGCAGCCACAGGCACTGTATTGACCTGAAAAAGAAAAATTTACTCTCATGAAACACATTTTAAGATTGTGCTCTATCAGTTGCTTTTTGCCCACATTAGTTATCTACATTATTGAGGTAAGCCAACACTTGCCTCCTTTTAAATGATTATTTTATATACAGTATTTTTATGTGTTGTCGTTTGGATTTAATGGGGAAAAAAATCATGCTGGATATCTATAGTGATATGGACTGGGTAATGTGTCATTTGATGCTTTGTCATTTGATGGAAATGAAAATTATCAACCTACAGAAGCATAAATTTAGACACCACAGAAATCAAAGTGAAAAAAACTAAAACGATGCAGCAGATTAGTCCATTTTGCTGAAATGTATTTGCAGCAATTTAAAATTATACTCTGTAGTTTGCATGGCTCCCATCCCATGTGCTTGTATGTAGTCCTTACAATGTTGGGGCATGCTCCTAATGAAGAAACAGATGTGTCCTGGGGGTTCCTTTCTCCCAGATCTGGACCAGGGCATCACAGATGTCCTGGACAGTCTGAGGTGCAACCTGGTGGCATCCAGTAGACCAAGGCATAATGTCCCAGAGGTGTTCTGGTCAGGCTAGCATGGGGACCAGTCAGTAGTGTCCATTCCTTTTATCCTTTAAGAACTGCCTGCATAATCTCACTACATGAGACCAGGCATGGTCATGCACCAGGAGGATCCCATGACCCACTTAACCAGGATGGAGTCTGACAGTGGGTCCTAGGATCTCATACCGATTTCTAATAGCAGTCAAGGTGTTGTTGTTTAGCTTTTAGAGTTCTGTGTACGACTCCATGATTATGCCTCCCCAGTCCATCACCGATCCAACACCAAACTGGTCATGCTGAATGATTCTGCAGGTAGCCAAATGCTCTCCAAGACTTTTCCAGACCCTTTTACGTCCATCACATGTGCTCAGTTTGAACCGACTTTCATCTGTGTACTGCCTAGCCATTGATGGGCTTTCCAATTCTGGCATTTTATGGCAAATGCCAGTCAAGCTTCTCTGTGGTGACGGTGAGCACAGGGCCTACTATAACAGTGTTTCTCAACATTTTATTGGTATGTACCGCTTATAAAACCCTGTACTCACCAAGTACCCCCTAGCATAGTAAACATTATCACAAGTACCCCTTGACAAATATATATTTAATCGTACTACATGATAATTGGTTCTAAACAATTCCCAAGCATTTATTTTTGCTTTTAATTAGCTAAAACACTAATTTTGATGTTTTTAATTAAGATTGATCATTTTCTAAAACTCTAAATTTGTAATTCTTTGTTAAGTATATTAAGCCTGAGTACCCCCTGGGGTATGCATACCACACGTTGAGAACCTAGGTACTAGAAGACTTTATGCCATCAAGCAACCCTCATCTAGATGTTTCTGATTGTTAGGTCACAGACATTCACACCAGTGGTCTGCTGAAGGTCATTTTGTAGGGCTGTAGCAGTGCTCATCCTGTTCCTCCTTGCTCAAAGAAGCAGATACCTGTCCTACTGATGGGTTAAGGACCTTCTATGGCCCAGTCCAGTTCTCCTACAGTAACTCCCTGTCTCCTGCACTCTTCTCCATGCCTTTTGAGAGTGTGCTGGGAGACGCAGTGAACCTTCTATCAATGGCACATAGTTATGTGCCATTCTGGAGGAGATGGACTACTTGTGCAACCTCTATATGGCCTATGCTATAATTCGTCATACTAGACCATAGCCCAATTCAAAACTAGTGAAAACATGAGGAAAAAATGTCAGTGGTCTTCACCTGTTAAAACTGTTCCCGTTTTGATGGTCGTCATCTTTGTTGCCCATCTAGTGTGCAACTATTAATCAGTTTGAGCTGCTTTGGCGTTAATGAAATAAATAACCCATCTGCTCCTTAACTGACCAGATTAATATCCAAAACAATTTTTTTGTTTTTTTGAGTCTCTGATTACGGTAAGTCTTTCTTTGTTTTGAGTAGTTTTCATAATTTGTGGCAAAAGGTATACTTCTAGAATTCTAATTTATTTGTAGGCAAGTCCTTCTTTGTTTCAATCAGTGAGTTGATAATCTGGAATGGGGGTGTGCACCATATTAAACACTTGTTATAAAAGATGTTTGAGTGCACATCAGTCAGTTTTGTGTGTGTGTGTGTGTGTGTGTGTGTGTGTGTGTTCAAATACTTAGATTAAGTGAAATTTGTGTTTGAAATGCATACCATTTGACTGCATTAAAAAGCAGCTAAATAGCCGCAGTTTTTAAAAGACTCTAACAAAATTTTCATCCTTATTTCTTTTATCTTGTAAGTTCCTGTACCTGTTCTAATGTGGTCTGGATTACTGCAGCCTTTTCTAGTTGCACTGTCTGTGATATATCTAATCTTCTTTTCTTTGCCAAACTTTGTCGACCCAGGGAGGAATGGGCTGGCTTTGTTGTAGTGAATACAAGTTACGCACGCCCTCTGCAGGCTCTGTGTGCTTTGTTTACTCCTCACTCTCTGCACTCAGTTTCAGACAAGACTGATGCAGCTTGTGAGGCTGAGTGGGGAAGGGAGCTGCCTGTCACATAGCCTCCCACACTGTTACTAATCCCAGACTGAAGTGCAGATAATTCCCTAAGTAATAAAAAAAAAAACTCTCTCTCTCTCTATATCTATATCTATATCTATATCTATATCTATCTATATCTATCTATCTATCTATCTATCTATCTATATATATATATATATATATATATAATCTGTGTATACCTATGTAGTGTCACTCTCGCCGCTCCCCCCGCCTCCTGCATAGCTCCGGTCCCCGCCCGCATCCCTTCCCTCCCCGCTAACTTGTGACAAAAAATAAAATCTTCTATGAACTCACCATACACCTAACGGAATACCTTGAGGTGTCTTCTTTCTAAAGTGGGGTCACTTGTGGGGTTCCTATACTGCCCTGGCATTTTAGGGGCCCTAAAGTGTGAGGAGTGGTCTACAAACCGAATGCCTCAAAATGACCTGTGAATAGGACGTTGGGCTCCTTAATGCACATAGGCTTCAAAAAAGTGTCACACATGTGGTATCACCGTACTCAGGAGAAGAAGTATAATGTGTTTTGGGGTGTATTTTTACACCTACCCATGCTGGGTGGGAGAAATGTCTCTGTAAATGGACAATTGTGTGTTAAAAAATTTTTTTTACATTTTTTTTTAAAAAACTTGTCATTTAGAGATATTTCTCCCACCCAGCATGGGTATGTGTGACAAGACACCCCAAAACACATTATACTACTTCTCCTGAGTACGGCGATATCACATGTGTGACACTTTTATTTGCAGCCTAGGTGCGCTAAGGGGCCCAACGTTCCGTGTGGGCGGAGCCTATTGCCGGCGGATGCGCGCGCTTGTAGTGCGCGATCCCCGGCCAGCTAGTCCGCAACGAGCCGCCACCGATCGGCGTATTGCGGGCTCCACTTTGCCGCCGCCCATAGGTAGTGATCCAAACGTGTGTCCAGGAGCACCCACACCAGGCTCAAAGATTTCAATGAGGCGTGCCCAAATCCTCACCCTTGTACCGAAGGGTCCACAGATCAGACTTCCACAAAGATAGGCACCGCACTCCAGAAGTATTTATCAGCTCTTATGCTTTATTGCATGAAAAAGTGACAGGCAGCGACAGCCTGCTGTTTCGGCCCATATGGCCTTTATCAAGTTGCCAAAGTTTCATATACACAAACATTAATCAAACACCGTTTATATACCCCCTGTTCCGCCCCTAAGGCGGAACCCCCAAGTGGTATGCAGATAGGGAAGGTAGCGCGGACCTGATGGGGAACTTAGGATACATTCAAATCCTCCAATCAAATCATATGCCAAACGCACACCTACCAGGTATCCAATCCCATAGGGGAACCGCTGGTGTCCTTCCATTGGCTCAATAGACAGTAATGCTCGCATCACGTTTCCAGCACTTCCGCGATCTAAGCGGAAATACGTCATCGCCGGTCATGTGATCCAACCACATGACCGGGCACTGGAGCCTATCATCTGCGCTGAACGTCCCGGCCAATAGAAGCAGCCAGCCTCGGCTCTAAACAGTAGGAGGCGTGTGTAGTAAAGGGGATGCGCTCACAGCCAATCACGGCAGCGCCATCACCTAGCAACCATAAACCTAAATAAAACCACGCCATACTCACAACTGCAGCCGAGTTAAAGGTACCTCCACGTGGATAGGATGTTTCACACTCACACTTCCCTCTGCATCTGTAAAAGTTAAAAAACAAATACAATACATAAATAACCTATAAATACAGATATAATAAAAAGCGCAAGCAGCAGAGACCAACACCTTATTATTCAATAATGTTAAATACAGAAGCTTAGATCATATTCTTCATTTAAACCTGCTGGTCCAGTGGCATTTAATCTTTTGATCCACCCCGCCTCCCTGCGTAGTAATTCCTTCTGTCTATTGCCCCCTTTCCATGTATGGGGCACCCCATCAATTGCCATAACACGTAACTGGGAAACATTATGATTACATCTCGTAAAGTACTCTGCAACAGTATGCTCAGCCGATTTACCCCTGATAGTGGATTTATGTGAAGAGATGCGGTCCTTTAAACGTTGTGTTGTCATCCCAACATAAACAAACCCATGGATCACATGACCGGCGATGACGTATTTCCGCTTAGATCGCGGAAGTGCTGGGAGCGTGATGCGAGCATTACTGTCTATTGAGCCAATGGAAGGACACCAGCGGTTCCCCTATGGGATTGGATACCTGGTAGGTGTGCGTTTGGCATATGATTTGATTGGAGGATTTGAATGTATCCTAAGTTCCCCATCAGGTCCGCGCTACCTTCCCTATCTGCATACCACTTGGGGGTTCCGCCTTAGGGGCGGAACAGGGGGTATATAAACGGTGTTTGATTAATGTTTGTGTATATGACACTTTGGCAACTTGATAAAGGCCATATGGGCCGAAACAGCAGGCTGTCGCTGCCTGTCACTTTTTCATGCAATAAAGCATAAGAGCTGATAAATACTTCTGGAGTGCGGTGCCTATCTTTGTGGAAGTCTGCCCATAGGTAGTGGGCGGTCGGCAAGTGGTTAAACTATATATTTTGTTATTTTGAGCATTAGACTACACAGTTTTTGGGTCAATCTGACAGATAAAATCTGAGGACAAATATGATTTGATGATATGATGTGCATCAGCATCTGACCCCGAAATGCAGAAGAAAGAATTGTTGATAAACTGAATATGACTAGGAGGCTTTGCAAGGCTGTGTATGAACCAGTCAAAGCCTAGACAGCTGCATATAATTACAATTGTTTATCTGAACGCTTCTTCTCTCAAGCTTGATCTTGTCAGTAGATGCAGGTGTGAAATGGCTCTTCAGGAAAAAATATACATTTGATACACGCTTGATCTGCAGACTTGATATTCCTATTGTTTGTAGCACTACTATCAGAAAACAAAGTTTGTTTAGTTTCTGGAGGAATATAAAGTAAAGGCTGCTAAACCATTGCCAGGAGATGATTGAGGTCTCTTACAGGTGGGCAGCTGACATGCGGTGAATTCACCACCTGTCAGCTGCTCTCATGCACTGGCGGAGCACTTGTTAGTGCTCAGTACTGGTGCAAGACAGGCAGCACCCCCATAGAGTCACGTCTGAGTGCTGTTGCAGCCATGTTGCATGTGGCATGTTGTGGTCCTCTGCTACCCAGTAACACCACTGCATGTCAGCGCTTGACACGCATGGTGTTACAACTCCTACAAATCAGCTGTATTAAAATTGCATCTGAATTGCACTGGCGGGTCGCGGGCGGAACGCTGAACTGCTCAGCAAGCGCACACCTTAAGCTTAGCTTTAAAAAAAAATTTTTTATCTATCTATCATACACATGCACACACAGTGGGATGCAAACGTTTGGGCAGCCTTGTTAATCGATTTTACTCTGTGTGAATGTCTTAGTGGATTTTGAGTAGTGTTTAGGGTCGTTGTCTTGTTAAAAGATCCAGCCCCGTACAGCTTCAGGTTTGTCACTGATTCCTGGACATTGGTCTCCAGAATCTGCTGATACTGAGTGGTATCCATGTGTCCCTCAACTTTAACAAGATTCCCAGTCCCTGCACTGGTCACACAGCCCCAAAGCATGATGCAACCACCACCATATTTTACTGTAGGTAGCAGGTGTTTTTCTTGGAATGCTGTATTCTTTTTCCTCCATGCATACCACCCTTTGTTATGCCCAAATAACTCAATTTTTGTTTCCTCAGTCCACAGCACCTTATTCCAAAATGAAGCTGGCTTGTCCAAATGTGCTTTAGCATACCTTAAGTGGCTCTGTTTTTGCTGTGGGTGGAGAAAAGGCTTCCTCTGCATCACTCTTGCATACAGCATCTCCTTGTGTAAAATGCGTCACATGGTTGAACAATGCACAGTGACTCCATCTGCAGCAAGATGATGTTGTAGGTCTTTGGTGCTGGTCTGTGGGTTGACTGTGACTGTTCTCACCATTCGTCGCTTCTGTCTATCCAAGATTTTTCTTTGTCTGCCACTTCGAGCCACGCTAAGAGTCTGCAAAACCTCCAAGTACAAACTTCTGGATTTGTGCCTCTCTTCCTTAGATTCCACATGGGTATTAGCGCATAGAGTTTCCCGGGCTCTCCCCCGTTATGCAGGCCGGTAGGCAAAGCGATCTCTTGATCTGGAGGGGCGCTACCACTGCGCGCAGGGTACCGCTGATTCCCTTCACTCCTGGTCACGCCGTCCTCCACGTGTAGATCTCTTCTGTGTCTGACTCCGCCCTACTAGTTTCGTCGACTCATTACGCAGCACTGTACAGAGTATATTGTCTTGTCACTAACTGTACTGCAATCTAGTCACGGACCGCAAGGTCTTTGTTAAAGATCGCAAGTGCCGATCCAAGACTGGGTTAATCGCTTAGAGTCAGAAACTCGGTCTCTCTGTTCCTTTGCGCATAGATGCACATATTTGGGTTCGCAATCTATGAACAGACTAGCCGAAAGGAGCGTTCTGACCCCAAAAGATGCACCACACACATACAAATGAAAACATCCAAAATACACTGGCAGCAACTAGACTAACCACACACAACCCTTTCCCAATGTCTTTTACCACCCAGGAGTGGCGGTGCTAGGCTGTTTGATCCGGGGCACCGCCCCCCAAACCTGTTGCCATGGTTCCCCGGATCAATTATGGCCCCCGTGCGCTGCCCTCTCTGGCTATATCCTCAGGCCTCAGATCGTGGCAGCTCGCCCTGCTATATCCCTCTCCCCCCTCCTCCTTCTCCTCCCCCGGCTTATTTACCAACAGTAGCTGCTTACCTCTGCCTCGCGATTCCAGCGTGGAGCGCACAGCCGCAGACCTCTCTTCCTCCTGTGTTCTCCTAGTGACAGGCTTCTGCTAATGACGCTGATCGCGTCATTAGCAGAAACCGAACATCAGGGAACACAGGAGGAAGAGAGAGGTCTGCGGCTGTGCGCTCCATGCTGGAATAGCGAGGCAGAGGTAAGAAGCTGCTGTTAGATGAGTGAGGAGAGGAAGAGGAGGTGGGGGCAGGCAGGCAACACCGATACCAACCTACCTATATTGAAAGTCCCATACCTACTTACCTACCTATACTGAAGGCCCCATATCTACCTACCTATAGTGAAAGCCCCATTACCTACCTACCTACCTATACTGAGGACCCCATACCTACCTACCTACTTATACTGAAAACCCCATACCTACCCTACCTATACTGAAGGTCCCATACCTACCTACCTATACTGAGGACCCCACACCTACCTACCTATACTGAAGCCCTATACCTATACTGAAAGCCCCAATACCTACCTACCTATACTGAGGATCCCATACCTACCTACCTATATTGAAGGCCCATACCTACCTACCTATACTGAAGGCCCCATACCTACCTACCTAATACTGAAGGTTCTATACCTAGCTACCTATAATGAACTAAAGGCCCTTATACCTACCTACCTACCTATACTGAAGGCCCCTATACCTACCTACCTATACTGAAGAACCCTGTACCTAGCGATCTGTACTGAAGGCATCTATACCTAGTACCTATCCTGAAGGCATCTATACCTAGCTACCTATCCTGAAGGCATCTATGCCTAGCTACCTATGCCAAAGTAAAGACCCCAAGCCCCAGCCTGGCAAAGCCTTCAGCAAAGGTAAAGCCCCTGGGCCCCAGCCCAGCCTAGCAAAGCCACCAGCCCAGCCTAGCAAAGCCCCAGCAACGCAAAGCCACCTGTCCCAGCACAGCAAAGCCCCTGGGCCTCAGCCCAGCAAAGCCCCCAGCCCAGAAAAGCAAAACCCCAAGGCCCTAGCCCAGCAAAGCAAAGCCCTGTGGCCCCAGAAAAGCACAGCCCCCAGCAAAGCAAACCCCTCAGTCTAGCAAAGCCCCCAGCAAAGCAAAGTCTCCGGGCCCTAGCCCAGCAAAGCGTACAGCCAAGCAAAGTTCCCAGCTCAGCAAAGCCTAGTAAAGCCTGCAGCACAGCAAAGCGCCCAAAAATGCCCTCACCCCAGTGAAGCCCCCAGCAAATTGCCCAACACCCAGCAAAGCCAGGCTTGCACAGCATCACCCCCAGCAAGCCCAGCATAACTGCCAGCCGAGTACAGCACACAGGCCAGCCAGCCGAAAACAAGACAGAAGCCAGGTGAGGGGCTTATTTATGTGAATACTGCCTATCGAATATATTTAAGTTACACCACGGCTATGTTCATGTAAATTTGGCCTCACCTATGACCACGCCCGCCTTCTGCGGCATGACCACGCCCATTTTTTGCTGCACAATCTTTCCCTATTGGTGCCCCGGATTTCCCAGGGACCTAGAAACGCCCCTGCCACCCAGGATTACTTTTATTGCCCAACTGGATTGTGTTCCTAACCACCATATAGTAAAAGATTGGACAACTTGCAACTGCAAGAGTACACAAACCTTATCAATGTGGGGAGCAAATGCCATCTCCTTGGACTGTCAGGTTGAACCTTGGCTAGATTTTTGGTGATATTTAGCTGCACAGTTATATTGTAAATTCTTACATACCAAACAACCTACTAATTTCTAGCTTGCTGGGTAGTTCTTGTCTCTGAATGATGGACCAAATGCCTCATAAACCAGTGTCTTTTTATTATCCAGTTTGCATGCATTAGTTCTCAGAAGGTCAAAGAATTAAATGATCTAGTGCCTTCTAGCAGTCAGTCACACTATCGCTGAAGGTTTGTTCAGTGTGATGTGCTCTATATCTGAAGTTGCTTTTTAGTGTCCAAAAATACTGTGAAACAGAATTTGAAATACAGAAAATTTTATGTGGTTGATTTTTGTATTGTGTACAAAGTGACCAGAGATGCTTAACTGAACAGTAGCATCCTTGGTCTCTGATTTTGCCTAACCACACATTTGATATTTATTTGCATTGACGTGTTGAAACCCCAGGGACTGTTTTCCACTTTTACAATCCTGTTTCCAAGTATTGACACACTATATTTTTTATTTTGCTTTCGTCAGGCTGTCTGGAAGCAGTGGAGCAGACATTTGCTAATTATTGTTACTGGCTGGACCACTGGTTTTAGCTACTGGCCTTTCCTGACCTCTGTGCTACTACTGTGATTGCTGTTCATTTGTTCCAAACCATGGATATGGGGTGAACATATGCAAGAGGCTGTCCTTGCTTGTATTTGGGAACAATTTGCATTGCAATTTAAAAGGACAGTTTAAAAATAGGTAGCATTAATGCAGTGAAATTATGACTGTTTTTAAAATACACCCACTGTATGTATATACAGTTGTGCTTGTAAGTTTACATTTACATACCCTAGAAGTATTTGTGAAATTTTAGCTTTATTAAAAAAAAATATAATTGACCATGGCCAAAATGTTTTTTCATTCATAGATAGTGGTTGAGCGAAGCCATTTATTATGGCACAAATGAATTTTTTTCTCTTTAAAGTGTACCTGAGGTGGCATGTGACATTATGCTGTATATGAAATACCGTATATACTCGCAAGCAGGCCGACCCGCATGTAAGCCGACCCCATACCCCCCCCCCCAACTTTTACCTGGAAAACCAGGGAAAAATGATTGACCCTCATATAAGCCGGGGGTAGGAAATGCTGGCTGCGTGATTCCCCCCCCCCCCCCCTCCCAGTGTGTCCCAGTATAGCTAGTATAGTGTCCAGTATGGGTAGGTAGTGCCCCAGTATATAGCTAGTATAGTGCCCAGTATGGGTAGGTACATACTAATTTGTTCCACAACCTTGCTTGTAATACAAAGCACTCTTATATCAAAACGAATTTCCTCATAAGGCTTAATAGAAACTCAGATGATTCGTTCCACAATCCAAAAAACATTTAAAGAAAAATATTTATACCAAGTATTACCACACTGTATTTCCAGTAAGTAGAAATGTAAAATATTTTCACTGTAACTAACAATCTTTGCTACCTTTTGGTCCAACTTTTTTTTGTGTGGCTTTATTTATTTATTTTTATTGTATTTATAAAGCACCAACATATTACGCAGGCTTTAACAAGGAACTTATCCAATGACAGTTGCTTTTGGCTACTTTTAAAAGGGAAGGTCCAAGCAAAATAAAAAAATGAGTTTCACTTACCGGGGGCTTCTACCAGCCCCATGCAGCCATCCTGTGCTCTCGTAGTCACTCATTGCTGCTCCAGTCCCCCGCTGGCAGCTTGCCGACCTCGGAGGTCGGCGGGCCGCATTGCGTACATTTTTACGCATTCCCGCTAGTGCAAGAACATTAACACATACATTTTTTACGCGTTAGTAGTTCAATCCGTAAAAATTTGCGCATAGAACCAGTAACGCGTAAAGATGTATGTGTTAATGTTCCTGCACTAGCGGGAATGCGTAAAAATGTACTCAGTGTGGCCCGCCGACCTCCAAGGTCGGCAAGCTGCCAGCGGGGGACTGGAGCAGCAATGAGTGACTACGAGAGCACAGGATGGCTGCATGGGGCTGGTAGAAGCCCCCGGTAAGTGAAACTCATTTTTTTATTTTGCTTGGACCTTCCCTTTAAGGACTTCATGGAAAATGTGATATTGTACAATCCTTGCACTCAGATTAGGTACAATCCTGTAGCGTCAAAGGAAGAAGAACCATTGGCTCAATTGTGGTGAAATGATGTGCGTATACGTCCTTTATTTGCATATCAAGCCGTTGCTCGCTTGTGTCAAAATTTCATAAAAAATGTTAAATGCTTGTCTTGCAAAGCACTCTTAGGCCACATACACACATCAGACCATAGTCTTTTGAAAATGAAAGATCACAGACCAATCTTACCACCCTTCATGTAGTATGAGAGCCATACTCTACACAGTCTTTTCTATGGAGCTGAACTCCACATCAGAAAAAAAATCTTTGCAAGATGCTGCACACACAGATGCTGTACAGACACAAAAGATCAGTATCTGCAAAAGATCTGTTCCTGCCAAGAATCCATTCCTGCAAATTGCAATGATAGTCTATGAGATCTGCAGATCATCATACACACATGATTTAACTGACATTCATCTGCAGATCATATCCACCAGGATGGATTTTCAGATCTGCGGATGATTGCTTGATCTGCAGATGAATGTCAGTTAAATCATGTGTGTATGATGATCTGCAGATCTCATAGACTTTAATTGCAATTTGCAGGAACGGATTTTTGGCAGGAACAGATCTTTTGCAGATACTGATCTTTTGTGTCTGTACAGCATCTGTGTGTGCAGCATCTTGCAAAGATTTTTTTCTGATGTGGAGTTCAGCTCCATAGAAAAGACTGTGTAGAGTATGGCTCTCATACTACATGGAAGGTGGTAAGATTGGTCTGTGATCTTTCATTTTCCAAAGACCATAGTCTGATGTGTGTATGAGCCTTAAGAGAGGATTCACACTACAAGAGCTTTTTAAAGGGCAACAGAAGTGAGAAGAATATGGAGGCTGCCATATTTATTTCCCTTTGAATAATACCAGTTGCCTGGCAGACCTGATCTATTTGGCTGCAGTAGTCTTTGAATCACACCAGAAACAAACATGCAGATAATCTTGTCAGATCGGACCCGCGCTCGATCGCCGCTGCCTGGCCAATCAGTGCCAGGCAGTGCTGAGGGGTGGTTCGGGACTCCCAATGACGTCCCGACGTTGGTGACGTCATCCCGCCCCGTCGCCAAGGGACCGCGTATAAACGCGTGCACTGTTGCGAATGAGTGCGGTGTTCGCGTTTAGCTATCGTTTGTTATTTTCCTTATCTTCTCATTGTATGATTTGCTGTGCCTTTGCTACTCTCGTGCTCTGCCTTGCTGAAGCCTTGTGTCACCTCTGGCAATCGCCTCTCTCGCGATTGCGTTTCTACTTCATATCTGCTGTTGTGTATGCACCGTCGCGGGTTGGCGACTAGTTTGGTGCACACACATACAATCTGTCCCTGTGCTCATTCTCTTCCGCAATCTCTTCTCTTGCGATTGCGTTCTCACTTGGTTTCCTTTGTTGTATGGCCGCCGTCGCAGGGTGGCGGCTAGATTGGTGGACATACATACATTCCTCATCTGTGCTTATTCAGTCTTGTGTCGCTGTTAGCAATCGCCATCTCTGGCGATTGCCTTCTCTCCTGTCCTTCATGGTTGTGTGTGCACTGTCGCGGGTTGGCGACTAGATTGGTGCAGACACATACCCTCCGTCGCTTTGCTTTCTCTCCTTCAGGGCTATCTTGCCCTGCGTTTCTTCCCTTCGTGCAATTCCTGTCTTGCGTCTGTGGCAGGACAGAAGAGCTGTTCCTCTGCACTCCACAGCTCTACCTGCCGACAGGAATTCACCTCTACAGGTGCATTGCACCTTTTGCTGGGTTCCCTCAAATTACACGTTTGTGGAGGATTTCTGCAGTGTCAGCGCACGTCTTGTGCGCTGATCACGGAGAGAATTCCACAATCGTTACACTGGTCACTTGCAAGTTGTCTGCCGTTGCGATCACTACGTGGAAGCACTCAGACCTAGTCAGATCCTTCAGTGTGTCTGAACCAGGTGGGCCTGGGAATTCACACTTAGCCAGATTATTTGAATTGTATTCTGTTTATACTCAAGCTAGTTCCAGGGTGTAGAGACCAAGGACCTCACACCCAGCTTAAGGAACTGTACTACGATCTGTGTTATCTTTCAGACTAGTTCCAGGGTGCTGAGACTACGGACCTTGCACCCCATCTAGGGAACTGTATTATCTGTGTATACTTCAGACTAGTTCCGGGGTGCTGAGAGCAAGGACCTCGCACCCAGAATAGGCATTGTTTGATATATGTTATGACTTATAGCTTTTCTGACTACTCCTCTGTCTTCTGATTCGGTACCTCGCATATCTGATATTTCGTTGCCAGACCCTGCTTGACTTGGATACCGAATCAGCCTTCTGTCTTTGTACTTTACCTGTCAGTGTGTTGCCGACCCGGCTTGCCCGACCTCGAGAGCTATCTCTCCCCTTAAGAGAGAGTCTCCAGATCAGATAGTGACATCCACCTTTAGGTGTCACTCACTCACTCTCTCTGGCCCTTCCTGTCTCCAGCCTGACTCCTCCCCTTGGAGAGCCTCAGGCTGCTGGAAGGTTCCTGCGCTCCCAAAGCAGTGTCTCTTTACCGTTATATTGCCTGCTCAGCAAGTACATCACTCAAAGTATTACAGTTACACCAAACACTCACACTATATAGGTGTCCAGAGGTTAGCAATATATCTGTATTATCGGTGGTTCTGCAGATCATCAATAATCGGGTATATATCTGCATTCTTGGTGATACTGCAGATCACCAATAATCAGATTCTCTCTGCGTGCTGACACCAATCGTTACAGAAGCCAAGGTGGATCTCCCTCCTCCAAGCAGACACAACAAACTGTTGATAGAGTTCAATCAAATATCTATTCACATACTACAGAAAGTGCAACACTTTTCGCAGGCATGTCCGGCTTTCTCAGGCCATGAACGGAGCATAAAACTCATGTAGATCTAGTACAAAGCAAAGTGCCTCTGTGTCTGGGCACGCTCTGTGTGTGGGCACGTTCGGGCGCTTGCATGCGCAAAATCACCAACCTGCCAATGGGTAAGGGATCCTACCCATTGTCAAGGTCAATATTTGGAATGCTGCAGACGTGATCTACTTGGATTTTGAAAAGGTCTTTGATACTTTTCCCCACAACAGTCTGGTGCAGAAGTTAAGGTGGCAAAGATTGGGGAAGAACCTTCGTGCTTAGATAAGAAAATGGCTAATGGACAGAAATACAGAAATCAAAGAGGGGTGGTAAATGGATCATGTTCAAAATGGGTGACTGATAGCAATGATACAAAGTTGTGCAGCGTTTATTAATACACAGAAAGATAGTGACATATTGCAGAAGGATTGGGATAGGATGACTAGATGGGCAAGTAAATGGCAGATGAAATTTAATGTTGAAAAATGTAAAGTCATGTATCTTGGTCAATGCTATGTATCTTGGTCAGCAAATGGTCTAATTAGTACCAAACAAAATAATCGGGATGCAGATGGGGAAATCAAACTGGGAGAGGGACTTGGGAGTAACGGTTAAAAACAAGTAAAAAAAAATCATATTAAAGGCCAAGCAGCTGCAGCTAAAGCAAATAGAATTTTGGGATGCATGAAAAGGAAAATAAAAACTTGGCATAGTAGCACAGTACTGTTAAGGCATGTTAGTAACCATTTATCTGAAGATTAAAAAAAAAAAATTGGCTGTGAGGTTTCCACAGAGAGTGGGTGGGGGCAAAGCTCAATTCATTGTACTGAAACTTGTTTGGTGAGACCGCAATTCTCTAAAAAGGAATAAGGGACACAAACGCATGATGTTGTTTTTTCATTCGTATAACGACAATGATGGTAGATTTTTTTTTTTTTTTTTTTTTTTTTTTTTTTCTGAAAACATACCGTACTTCAATTTCAAAGGCAGTCATGTATCATAAACCTTATTTATAATGGTGATTGGAGTTTTACTTTCATAAAGGGTGCTATGCAATGCAAATCTGTCTGTATCCATGACTTACTGGTAGGTCCATAAATATTGGATGGAGAATTTTTTTTTTTTTTTTTTTCCAAATTTTGATCTGAACATTACCACAATGAAACAACTCAGATGCAGTTGACATGCAGACTTTCAACTTTAATTCAGTGGGGTGATCAAAACATTGCATAAACATGTGAGGCAACTAAAGCATTTATTTAACCCAATCCCTTAGGCTAGGTTCACAGAGGGACATTACTGTTACACATTATAAAGTCTTATAACCGTGCTTACCACACACAAAATTGAAACAGTGTGGCTTGTTGTGGTGCTGGAGCAGACTTCAGGGACTAGTAGTGGAGGACATTTCCACACCAGCCAGGAGCATGTGAGTACAAATTAAACCACTGTCTGCTTGGGCACTGAGGGGAGGTGATAGTTAAAACATTGATCATCTGCATTTTACTATACTGGCCCCTACTATTACAGTAACCCCCCTCCCCCCCATGCCTTATACTATTCCTAGTGCCTAACACTAACCCCCCTTTCTCCCCCATGACTTGCACTATTCCCTGTTAGAAATTGCAGTTCTGAAACACAATGTAAACGTGGTTACTTCACACTTACTTGCCATGCCTTGTTATGATTATTTTTTCACATACCTTTTATTACCAGTGATCGGGTATGTAGATCAGGCTGCTGAATTGTTCCTATTGATTAACTAAGGGTTATAATTCAGTGAGTTCCTCTGGCCTTGAAAGCATCATAGAAATATATCCATATCAAAGTAATTATACTGTAGTTTCAGCTAATTTTTCCCCTATTCTATTAATAGACATACAACAGTACTGTATATGTGCAACGCTATAAGTTTGTCCAAAGTTGTATGTGCCAACATAATAGCAAGCCCAGCTTAAAGACTGCCTCCAGCCAAAAAAGGGTATTAATGGCAATACATATACAGTGGTTTGCAAAAGTATTCGGCCCCCTTGAAGTTTTCCGCATTTTGTCACATTACTGCCACAAACCTGAATCAATTTTATTGGAATTCCACGTGAAAGACCAATACAAAGTGGTGTACACATGAGAAGTGAAACGAAAATCATACATTATTCCAAATTTTTTTACAAATCAATAACTGCAAAGTGGGGTGTGCGTAATAATTCAGCCCCTTGAGTCAATACTTTGTAGAACCACTTTTTGCTGCAATTACAGCTGCCAGTCTTTTAGGGTATGTCTCTACCAGCTTTGCACATCTAGAGACTGAAATCCTTGCCCATTCTTCTTTACAAAACAGCTCCAGCTCAGTCAGATTAGATGGATAGCGTTTTTGTGAACAGCAGTTTTCAGATCTTGCCACAGATTCTTGATTGGATTTAGATCTGGACTTTGACTGGGCCATTCTAACACATGGATATGTTTTGTTTTAAACCATTCCATTGTTGCCCTGGCTTTATCTTTAGGGTCATTGTCCTGCTGGAAGGTGAACCTCAGCCCCAGTCTCAAGTCTTTTGCAGACTCCAAGAGATTTTCTTCCAAGATTGCACTGTATTTGGCTTCATCCATCTTCCCATCAACTTTGACCAGCTTCCCTGTCCCTGCTGAAGAGAAGCACCCCCAGATCGTGATGCTGCCACCACCATATTTGACAGTGGGGATGGTGTGTTCTTAGTGATGTGCAGTTTTAGTTTTCTGCCACACATAGCGTTTTGCATTTTGGCCAAAACGTTCCATTTTGGTCTCATCCGACCAGAGCACCTTCTTCCACATTTGCTGTGTCCCCCACATGGCTTGTGGCAAACTGCAAACGGGACTTCTTATGCTTTTCTGTTAACAATGGCTTTCTTCTTGTCACTCTTCCATAAGAGCCAACTTTGTGCAGTGCACGACTAATAGTTGTCCTATAGACAGATTCCCCCACCTGAGCTGTAGATCTCTGAAGCTTGTCCAGAGTCACCATGGGCCTATTGATTGCATTTCTGATCAGTGGTCTCCTTGTTTAGCCTGTGAGTTTAGGTGGACGGCCTTGTCTTGGTAGGTTTACAGTTGTGCCATACTACTTCCATTTATGAATGATTGTTTGAACAGTGCTCCGTGGGATGTTGAAGGCTTTGGAAATCTTTTTGTAGCCTAAGCCTGCTTTAAATTTCTCAATAACTTGATCCCTGACCTGTCTGGTGTGTTCTTTGGACTTCATGGTGTTGTTGCTCTCAATATTCTTAGACAAGCTCTGAGGCCGTCTCAGAGCAGCTGTATTTGTACTGACATTAGATTGCACACAGGTGCACGCTATTTAGTCATTCGCACTCATCAGGCAATTTCTATGGGCAACTGACTGCACTCAGACCAAAGGAGGCTGAATAATTACGCACACCCCACTTTGCAGTTATTTATTTGTAAAAAATGTTTGGAATCATGTATGATTTTCGTTCCACTTCTCACGTGTACACCACTTTGTATTGGACTTTCACGTGGAATTCCAATAAAATTGATGCATGTTTGTGGCAGCAATGTGACAAAATGTGGAAAACTTCAAGGCGGCCGAATACTTTTGCAAGCCACTGTATTTAGTGTATGCACTGTGTACAGTTAGATGAACATATAAAGTTTACATCTGGTACATCATAGTGGATAGAACAGACTCACATTTATATCTGTTGCAGCACTTCCTTATTTCTCGTAAAGTTGAATCTTTGTGTCCTCCCCTCCAGCCCATTGTCGTCCTCTGCCCCTCCCTCCCCTGCTCTCTGACTGCCTGGATCAAATTACTTCTCTTTTCACAGTGTGCAAGACAGAGGACAGACAGTATATAACAACTGCAGCCTGTCTTATCCTGTCTGTTTGCTATAATTCTTATTTCAGATGTCTGTGTGCCTGGCTTGATTAGCTCACATGGACATGGGGGGTGGAGTTATGACTGGAATGTGGAATACGGACCCTGGGGCTGAGAAAATTGCACTTTATAATGTGTGATCTTGTATATCTTGGCAACTTATTAGGTTTAAAGCAAACTGTAATTTATAATTTAGGTACTCTTTAAAATCTAAGTTAAAGTGCAACTCTACCTAAAAGTCTTTTTTTTTTTTTCTTTTTATTAAACAATTGTGTACACACACACACACACACACACACACACACACACACACACACACACACACACACACACACACACACACACACACACACACACACACACACACACACACACACACACACACACCATATTCCATGACAAAGAACGAATACAATTATGCTAGTGTTAGGTAACAGAGAAAAAGACGTTATAATTAACAGAAGTATTCAAGGGTCAAAAGACCCCAAACTAAATGGTACAGCAGAACTCCAAACTGCCCTCTGAGGTAACAACATCCATAAATGGGGGCTTGAGTTAGACAAGTGATAGAATCGCTGCTAAAACATTTTTTTTTCCTTTTTTTTTTCTTTTTTTTTTTTTTTAAGATTCAAATACACTAAGGGCCCTTTTCCACTAGCAGTCGCTAGCATTCACGCTGAACGCTAGCGATTGCTGAATCGCAATTCCGCCGATTTCCCGACATTTGCGGCCGCGATTTTACTATGCTATGCACTGCATAGCAAAATCGCGGCAAATATCGCTCTGCCGCGCGTTCGCGTTCCTGTCAAACGAATCGTGGTAGTGGAAATGACCTACTGCGATTCCTATGTTAAAAAGCAAACCGTAGCGATTGTAAAATCGCTAGCGGTTTGCGACTTTACGATTCGGCCAGCGCTGGTGGAAAAGGGCCCTTAGGAAGGATAAAAACTAGTGATAGGCTACAAATATGTAAATTCCATTTTGACAGGAACTGGAATTTGGAATAGCTGATTTGCAACTTTTAAGGCCCAAATAATCCAGAATTGAAAAATGTTTCCTAATAACAATCGGGTTAAGAAGTCAACATAAACCATGTAAAAAGCAGAGTGGTAGACAGAATACTTAGTACCTGAGCTTCAGTCCTCAGCATTTTGTGCTCATGAAAAAAAACCAGTCATGTCAGGAATATATGCAGGGCAATCAGATGTGACCATTTTGGTAGACCAGGAACAATTGTTGCTTGTTTACCACACCTGCACAAACTGTCAGCACAGAGTGTCAGGACTTCCTGCCAGTCATTAAACCTGAATACTCACCACCCATTGGGTCCAGTGATGTTCCCTTGATGACGAGCGTTCAGCGATTCCTCTTCCTGCTTGCAATGCACACAACGGGCGCGAACAGAAAGTCAGGCAATCGCGGCACTTTGGACAGAGTGGTCGGGGATCTTAAAGATCCGATCCGCCGTCATGGTCGTTATCCGCAGGTGTTGCTAAACATGATCTGCAGGATCATGCGTTTGTACCCACATTGCATGATTGCGGAAACTACCTTAGAAATTGTCGGAAAAATCACGTGGTGGGTGCGGGCCTTTAGTTGATTTCACTCTTTGTGGGCTGCTCAACATTTGAATTCCAATATACAAAGTTACCAATCTGAAATATGTGAAATTAATTTGTGGAGCTGATCTGTAGGCATTACTACTTTTCTTAAAATGTGAAATTTCACATTAATGGCTAGTTCACACTGCCTTGCATTTTTATAGATTGAACAGCAAATTCTCAATGGACAGGTGGAATGCTGCATGTTTTTGCATTTTTCAGAAAAAGAAAATCCTGCAGCACATTTTTGTAGACCGATCCTTTATCCTGTTATCCAGTACTATTTTTTTTGCCTGTTATAATTGACCGCAACAGGTTTTGAAACATATCAAATGAAAGGCATACTGTGACAGCTAAAATCCATACAACATAGCATGAACTTGCCCTTTAAAGCATACCTATAGTGAAAAAAGTGAGGTAAATACTAACCTCAGTAGAAGAATAGTAGAATAGAATAGTAGAATAGTTCAAAGGCTTCCTGGATTCCTGTAAAGCCCACTGTTCCTCTAAATGCAGACCTTATTCCTCCATGATTAATTAGAGAAAACCATGTGGGTCACAACGCCTCCTAAAGTGTACCAATACTTCCTTTATTATAAATTATATGCATTAAATCTAAAACATTTCCCCTCACACATATACAAACAGGAATATGCAAATTCTTCCCAAACCATTTCAAACCAATAAGCAGCTGCAGAGTACATAGTCAAATGTTGACTGCGTGTTAATAAATACTTAATATATAATCTCTGGCCAGAGAATAATGTTAAATCACCACCTTACATTCGTCCGTGCACATACCCTCCACTCACCTGTGCCATTGAATTATAAAGCATGGGGGCCTCCTATTATTAAGAAGTTTTTGGCTAGATGACTAAACAAGTTGTTCCACTAGGTAACCGGTCAATAGTTAGTCAGTTTGCCAGCAGCTTGTATGATAGTATGTAATCTGGATAGATCTCACCCCATATGTAGTAGGTCCATGGATAAACAATGACTTCACGGGTCCTACAATAGTAGAGTCCTCCATGCCCAGTTTAGATGTACTCATTCACGGTGGGAGTGCAGCCATAAGAAACTTATTCAACAATCTTTTGTCAAATAGGTTTCTGATGGTCGCGCTCCCACCGTGGACTAGTACATCCGGACTGGGCATGCATGAGTTAGGTCTGCACATGCCCAGTAGAAAGTAGCACTTGTGCATGGAGGAAAAAAGCCATGCATGAGTGGTTTCATTGGGCATGTGGGTAATGGATTCACGCATGCCCAGTTTTGATGTGCACATCTGTGGCCAGAAGAAAAGCTGGGTCCTGCGCTGGAATGGTGGGCTCTAGGATGTTTCAGGAATTCTCGGGACCCATCCACAGGCTACACACTACTGGGGAAAGCATTGGTCTTTTGCCCTCCCTTCCCATTACAAGTTTGCTTCAAAGGATATCTGACCCAAGGCAAAGATACATAAGCTAAGCACAGAGTTATGTTCATGCTGGATCTGTTCCTCTCCTCCTTGTTCCCCTATAATCTCACATTGAAAGTTTGACTTTTGGATACATTCAAATTTTATGACAGGAAAAGGAAGACTTGGTTTAAAGTTCCCTTCCACAATTGATGTTGAACACACAAAGGTATGTGGATCCAGCATGAACATACCTCTGTGTTTACCTTAGGTAGCTTTACCTTGGATCAGGTGTGCTTTACAGTTAAACCCTATTTTCATTTACAAAAAAAGTGATTTATAGTTGCAGTAAAAAATCATTTCCTAAAAAGGACAGGAACTAAAGAAGGGAGGTGGGGCAGCACCCATGAACAAGAGAAGGTGTGCCCAAGTAGTCAGCGTTCCACGCCACTGGAGCTGTCACATGCAAAATCCAATTCGGTCAGGCACTACTGTAGTAATAATGGTCTCTTTTTTGGTCGTATATAATATTATATGTGACCAATAAAGAGACTAGAATCGCTACATTGGTGCCTGACTAAACTGGATTTTCCTAAAAAGGACAGAATTTTATTTTCTTGGACCTCCCCTCGGTCTACTTTGGCAAAAAATAAACAGATATGGCTCATGGGAAATGCACCTTTATTACATTATGAAAATATGGAAAATTAAAATAAACTAGAGTTTCCCTCGTTGTTTATAATCTCAACCACTGCCAGAAACTGGCAATGGCAAAGCAATAAACTGTAAAAATTACACTGAAATATTTGCATATCTTTCAGTAGACCTCTCAACATTTAGAAGTGTGTGTGTGTGTGTGTGTGTGTGTGTGTGTGTGTGTGTGTGTGTGTGTGTGTGTGTGGGTGGTGGTTTTTCCTTTGTTTTATGTTGTGTGTGCGTGTGTCTTATTAGGCTAGGTTCACCACCACAATGCAGACAAATCCTATGCTATCTATAGCAATCATTCAGCAGACATGTCCGTTTTGAACATATCTGTTGTCTCAGTTGCAGTAGCTAGAGAAAGTCCTATCTTCCAGAACTTTTCTGGGCACTGAATGGAAAACAGGAAAGACAAGAATATATGTATTAACAGACACCACACCACACCACAAACATGGACAGACACAGTTGATGGCATATCTGATCGAGGTAAGTAATTTTGGCGTATACTCTTCCCCTGCATGACCTGGACGCTGCCATAGACCTAATATTAATATGTCTAAAGCCACGTAGCAGTGTAATTCGGGTGCTGGCAATTGTCAGATCTCAAATTACTTCTCCCTCTGAGTTGCTATGACTTGGAAGGGGAATAGTAATGAATGCTGCCTGGAATTTCAGCAGGCGGCAGGGTAAGCAGTCATTTGGCTCAACCTGTGACAGAGCGGTGAAACCGAATGTATGCATATCTGATCCGCTGTGAATGTCCTCGTCAACTCGGCATAGTGTGGACCCAGCTTTACTTTTGGGTATTATTATAAAAAGGAACAAACCACTGAAAAGTGGTGTAATGTAGTAACAGTTTGGAACATGTACCCTAAAGAGCAGCTGTTTATTTTTGGTAAGAAGGCAAAAAAAGTTATGTGATCTTTGTTAATCAGTCCTAGGTTTTATTTTTATAAAATCTGTATTTAACAGTGTCCTATATGTGAGAAAATATTCCAAAACACTTTCTCGTAAGGAACTTCAGGTGTGACGTTTACAATTGTTGACATTGATAGATGACAGCTGAAGTGTCTTATCGCCTCTGAAATCTAAAGGCTATTGCTCGTATTTTCTAAAAGGTGTTAACTGTGCTTCATATTGACCCTGCAGCAGCAAAGACATTTTGGATATCGGATAGTAATTATTGCTGTTTTTAAACCACGGAGGTGGGAATTGTACTTACCTGGGGCTTCTTCCAGGAAAAGGTGATAAATCATGTTCAAACTAGTTTTATCTGAACTTAGGAGACGTTGGAATATTTTATATACTGTAGCAAGTGAAGTCTGTAGAATAAGTAGACAGTAGTGTCAGTTTGTTGCAATTTTGTTTTTAAACATCTCTGCAAAATGGACAGTTTATAAATGTCCTATTTGTGCCCCTTTACTGCAAATAGGACATTAATATAAATGTCCATTCTGCCAAAGTATATGCACGCATTTATGTACATACCATTCAGCCAACGGCAAGAAGTGGTCAAATGTTTTTATAGCCACTAAAAGGTCCATGAAAGTGTACCTATAGTGGTGTGTACCTTTATGATAAAATATATATATATATATATATATATATATATATATATATATATATATATATATATATATATATATATATATATATTTATAAATTGTATAATGCCATTCCAACTAAGAACTTTTTTTTTACCTATAGGTTATCCCGGTAATGCACACGGCACCAATAGTGTAACGGGAGCTACTTCACTGGTGCAAGCCTCACTGACCGTGAAGCTGGTGGCCACTTTGTACACATGAGACAGCGGGTGTTAGCAATAGTATTTTTATTGAAAATAACATGCAATATACATTTACCTAAAAGATTAGGAACACCATACTAATGTGGTATTTGACCCCCTTTCGTCTTCAGAAATGCCTTGATTCTACGTGGCATTGATTCAACTAGGTGCTGAAAGCATTCTTTAGAAATGTTAGCCCATATTGATAGGATAGCATCTTGCAGTTGATGGAGATTTGTGGGATGCACATCCAAGGCACGAAGCTCCGGTTTCATCACATCCCAAAGATGCTCTATTGGGTTGAGATCTGGTGACTGTGGGGGCCATTTTAATATAGTGAACTCATTGTCATGTTCAAGAAACCAATTTGAAATGATTCGAGCTTTGTGACATGGTGCATTATCCTGCTAGAAGTAGCCATCAGAGGATGGGTACATGGTGGTCATGAAGGGATGGACATGGTCAGAAACAATGCTCAGGTAGCCCGTGGCATTTAAATGATGCCCAATTGGCACTAAGGGGCCTAAAGTCTGCCAAGAAAACACCACCAGCCTGCACAGTGGTAACAAGTCATGATGTATCCATGTTCTCATTCTGTTTACTCTAAATTCTGACTGGCAGCATCAGACCAGGCAACATTTTTCCAGTCTACAACTGTCCAATTTTGATGAGCTCGTGCAAATTGTAGCCTCTTTTTCCTATTTATAGTGGATATGAGTGGTACTGAGTGGGGTCTTCTGCTGTTGTAGCCCATCCTCCTCAAGGTTGTGCGTGTTGTGGCTTCACAAATGCTTTGCTGCATATCTTGGTTGTAAGGAGTGGTTATTTCAGTCAACGTTGCTCTTCTATCAGCTTGAATCAATTGGCCCATTCTCCTCTAACCGCTAGCATCAACAAGGCATTTTTGCCCACAGGACTGCCGCATACTGGATGTTTTTTCCTTTACACACCATTCGTTGTAAACCCTAGAAATGGTTGTGCGTGAAAATCCCAGTAACAGAGCAGATTGTGAAATACTCAGACCGGCCCATCTGGCACCAACAACCATGCCACGCTCAAAATTGCTTAAATCACCTTTCTTTCCCATTCTGACATTCAGTTTGGAGTTCAGAAGATTGTTTTGACGGGGACCACACTCCTAAATGCATTAAAGCAACTGCCATGTTATTGGCTGATTAGAGAATTGCATTAATGAGAAATTGAACAGGTGTTCCTAATCTTTTAAGTGAGTGTATATACAGCAGTGAAAAAAATAATCACACAGATAGTGCAAGCACAGTGAAAAAAAACCAACACACACTGTACACACACACACACACTGTACACACACACACACACTGTACACACACACACACACTGTACACACACACACACAGTACACACACACACACACACTGTACACACACACACACACACACACTGTATACACACACACACACACACACACTGTATACACACACACGTACACACACACAGTACACACACACTGTGCGCACACACACACTGTGCGCACACACACACTGTGCGCACACACACACACACACACTGTGCGCACACACACACACACACACACACTGTGCACACACACACACACACACACACACTGTGCACACACACACACACACACACACACACACGCACACACACACACACACTGTGCACACACACACCACACAAGGTTAAAGGAAACCTGTAAGGAAAAAAAATGCCCCTGGCGACACTTACCTCGGGAGGGGAAAGCCTCTGGATCCTAATGATATTGATAATTATATCCTACTAATAATAATATCCTAATGATAATGTTATTTCCAACAATGCAACAAGGCTCACAGACAGGAAACTGTCAGGACCTAGGTCCTGACTTCACACCATTCAATCTGATCTCTATAGGTCCATCTCATCTTTCTATACAAGAGACATGACAATCTGCATAACCAACTGCTATTATACATTCCTTTTCCCTTGTTAGACAGGTTTAGTAGAAGTAAAGGTCAGCTCTGCCATGCATGCTTTACATTCATCTTACTGGCTGACTGCTAAAGCATTTTGTTTCTTAGGGCCGGTTCACACTTGCGGTTCTCTGCCAAACGGACCGGATGACCTATCCGGATCGGAACCGTACGGTTCTGATCCGGATCCGATCCGGATTTGGTCAGTTTGCATCAGGTGTTCATCAGGATGCGATCCGGATCCGTTTGGCAAAAGATAGTAGAAATAAAATAAAAATGTTGGGGTCTGGGAGGTCAGCAGAAGGTGGACCTGCGGAATCAGGCCCTCCGCTGTTTAGCACTCACCTCCACCTCCGACATACTGCCAACATCTCCAGCACGTTTAAAGTCACTGCTGCTTCACTCCAAAATGCTTGCCCATGTGTCCCCATCCAAAATCGCCGCTACAATACGCATAGGCAGTGGGGTAGAACATCCGGATTTTTAGCCAGTGTGTTGTGCGCTCTCTGGTTCTCATTGGTTTGTATTGGCCGGATGGTGCAGTCCAGCTCCGCTCCGGATACGGCTGCCGGAGGACCGGACCAAAAAATAGCGCATGTTGGGTCTTATGCCGGCGTCCGGATCCGGTCCGGACGAAACGGACGCATGTGAACGGACGCATAGGCTTTCATTGCTATGCCGTGCGTCCGTTCCGTCCGTTCTGCATGCGGTCCGGCTCCGGCACGGCGATTCCGGACGGCGGCCGCTAATGTGAACCGGGCCTTAGTCATTATGTACACTTTTTTTCTCTTCAGCTGACAGTAAAATATTGGAATGGGATAGTAGTGAGCAATGTAGCCTGATCCCATGGGTCTTGTAGTAAATGATTTTGCAGCTTTACTTATAGTATGACTATGGTTACTTGGTCATGTGCATCATGGCAGTTTTCAGTTAATATATTCTGCACTATAGCAGTTTACACTCCACGCTCCTGCTACATGGCAACAGTCCTTATGTCCCTTACTAATTTGTGCAATCCAGATATGAATTTCTTTTCACTTGTGTAAGAACACAGCTCTTTTTTGTCACAAGAAGGAATGTTGCTCATTTAAAGTGTACAGCTTAGAAAGACAACAACTGATTTAAGTTAACTCAGTGTGAAACTCTGAATATTTCTGTGTTGGGGTTATGTGGCTTACACTGAAATCCGACTCCTTAGAATGCATAGGATACAGCATTTAAGGAAGGCAAGGAAAACACTGTAGCAACCTGAGTGGGAGGCCACCTGGTACACACAAGGCTCTCCAGTGAACCTTCTTGGTAATTGACCAATTAGTCGGAAAAACTGTAGGTGTTCAATGGCTTTTACGACCATTCTTTTTGTTTAATACATTTTTCTTGCACAGTCCTGTATAAATCGATCAGTCGATTGTACATATACACAGAGCAGTATGAGCAGGACTGATTGATAATTACCAGGGGTTAGGATCACAAAATGATTAAGCAATTGGTTGTTTATTAATAGTTTCTAATCGATCTGTAGAAGGGTTCACATCCAAGCAGCAGACGATCCAATTGAACAGACCTATGGAAATTAGTGGTTACACCACTTCACCATGCACGGTGGTTTGACAGCTCACTAAAGGACATAAAGAAAGAAGTGCGCAGACTAGAAAGGAAGTGGCGAAAATCTCAGAATTCAAAAGATAAACACACCCTTGTCTCTCACCTGGAAAGCTACCAAAATGCGATCACCAAGAAAAAATCCTCCTACCTATCACAGGAGATCGCAAAGGCCGCCAACAGACCAGCCCAACTATTCCGCACAGTTGATAGACTATGTAATCCATCCTGTCTAAAACCCACTATAACTCCCTCAAAGGAGCTATGTGAGAAATTTGCTTGCTACTTTACTGACAAAGTATCTTCTATTCGGTCTCTCATTCAGTCCACAGCACCCAAGACTCATGCAACTAATGGAAATAGCTGCAAAAACAACCTAACACCCTGGTCTGACTTCAAAAGTATTAGTGAGGAAGAGATCTCAGACATCCTCTGTCGTCTCCGCCAGACAACCTGCGACCTGGACCCTGGACCAACTAAACATATGCTGAAATGCCCTGACCTGCTTGGTCCAGCATTTCACAAAATAGTAAATTGCTCTCTGCAAGCAGGGAGGTTTCCTACCTCTCTAAAAGAAGGAATCATCAAGCCCCTTCTTAAAAAACCTTCCATGGATCCAGATGCTATGAGCAGCTACAGACCTGTCTCCAACCTCCCCTTCTTAGGTAAAGTTATTGAAAAGGCTGTCTATCTGCAACTTGAAACCAGGCTGTCAGTAAACAACATCCTGGACCCTCTACAATCTGGCTTTAACCACTTGAGGACCTAGGGCTTTCTACCCCTTAAGGACCGGCCACTTTTTTCCCATTCAGACCACTGCAGCTTTCACGGTTTATTGCTCGCTCATACAACCTACCACCTAAATGAATTTTGGCTCCTTTTCTTGTCACTAATACAGCTTTCTTTTGGGGCTATTTGATTGCTCCTGCGATTTTTACTTTTTATTATATTCATCAAAAAAGACATGAATTTTGGCAAAAAAATGATTTTTTTAACTTTCTGTGCTGACATTTTTCAAATAAAGTAAAATTTCTGTATACATGCGGCGCGAAAAATGTGGACAAACATGTTTTTGATAAAAAAAAACCCATTCAGTGTATATTTATTGGTTTGGGTAAAAGTTATAGCGTTTACAAACTATGGTGCAAAAAGTGAATTTTCCCATTTTCAAGCATCTCTGACTTTTCTGACCCCCTGTCATGTTTCATGAGGGGCTAGAATTCCAGGATAGTATAAATACCCCCCAAATGACCCCATTTTGGAAAGAAGACATCCCAAAGTATTCACTGAGAGGCATAGTGAGTTCATAGAAGATATTATTTTTTGTCACAAGTAAGCGGAAAATGACACTTTGTGAGAAAAAAAAAAAAAGTTTCCATTTCTTCTAACTTGCGACAAAAAAAATGAAATCTGCCACGGACTCACCATGCCCCTCTCTGAATACCTTGAAGGGTCTACTTTCCAAAATGGGATCATTTGTGGGGTGTGTTTACTGTCCTGACATTTTGGGGGGTGCTAAATTGTAAGCACCCCTGTAAAGCCTAAAGGTGCTCATTGGACTTTGGACCCCTTAGCGCAGTTAGGCTGCAAAAAAGTGCCACACATGTGGTATTGCCGTACTCAGGAGAAGTAGTATAATGTGTTTTGGGGTGTATTTTTACACATACCCATGCTGGGTGGGAGAAATATCTCTGTAAATGACAATTTGTTAATTTTTTTTACACACAATTGTCCATTTACAGAGATATTTCTCCCACTCAGCATGGGTATGTATAAAAATACACCACAAAACACATTATACTACTTCTTCTGAGTACGGCGATACCACATGTGTGGCACTTTTTTGCACCCTAACTGCGCTAAAGGGCCCAAAGTCCAATGAGTACCTTTAGGATTTCACAGGTCATTTTGAGAAATTTCGTTTCAAGACTACTCCTCACGGTTTAGGGCCCCTAAAATGCCAGGGCAGTATAGGAACCCCACAAATGACCACATTTTAGAAAGAAGACACCCCAAGGTATTCCGTTAGTAGTATGGCGAGTTCATAGAAGATTTTATTTTTTGTCACAAGTTAGCGGAAAATGACACTTTGTGAAAAAACACAATTAAAATCAATTTCCGCTAACTTTTGACAAAAAATAAAATCTTCTATGAACTCACCATACTCCTAACGGAATACCTTGGGGTGTCTTCTTTCTAAAATGGGGTCATTAGTGGGGTTCCTATACTGCCCTGGCATTTTAGGGGCCCTAAACCGTGAGGAGTAGTCTTGAAACGAAATTTCTCAAAATGACCTGTGAAATCCTAAAGGTACTCATTGGACTTTGGGCCCTTTAGCGCAGTTAGGGTGCAAAAAAGTGCCACACATGTGGTATCGCCATACTCGGGAGAAGTAGTACAATGTGTTTTGAGGTGTATTTTTACACATACCCTTGCTGGGTGGGAGAAATACCTCTGTAAATGGACAATTGTGTGTAAAAAAATCAAAAGATTGTCATTTACAGAGGTATTTCTCCCACCCAGCATGGGTATGTGTAAAAATACACCCCAAAACACATTGTACTACTTCTCCCGAGTACGGCGATACCACATGTGTGGCACTTTTTTGCACCCTAACTGCACTAAGGGGCATAAAGTCCAATGAGTACCTTTAGGATTTCACAGGTCATTTTTGTTTCAAGACTACTCCTCACGGTTTAGGGCCCCTAAAATGCCAGGGCAGTATAGGAACCCCACTAATGACCCCATTTTAGAAAGAAGACACCCCAAGGTATTCCGTTAGGAGTATGGTGAGTTCATAGAAGTTTTTATTTTTTTGTCACAAGTTAGCGGAAATTGATTTTAATAGTTTTTTTTCACAAAGTGTCATTTTCCGCTAACTTGTGACAAAAAATAAAAACTTCTATGAACTCACCATACTCCTAACGGAATACCTTGGGGTGTCTTCTTTCTAAAATGGGGTCATTTGTGGGGTTCCTATACTGCCCTGGCATTTTAGGGGCCCTAAACCGTGAGGAGTAGTCTTGAAACCAAATGTCGCAAAATGACCTGTGAAATCCTAAAGGTACTCAATGGACTTTGGGCCCCTTAGCGTACTTAGGGTGTAAAAAAGTGCCACACATGTGGTACCGCTGTACTCAGGAGAAGTAGTATAATGCGTTTTGGGGTGTATTTTTACACATACCCATGCTAAGTGGGAGAAATATTTCTGTAAATGACAATTGTTTGATTTTTTTACACACAATTGTCCATTTACATAGAAATTTCTCCCACCCAGCATGGGTATGTGTAAAAATACACCCCAAAACACATTATACTACTTTTCCTGAGTACGGCGGTACCACATGTGTGACACTTTTTTTCAGCCTAGGTGCGCTAAGGGGCCCAACGTCCTATTCACAGGTCATTTTGAAGCATTTGTTTTCTAGACTACTCCTCGCGGTTTAGGGCCCCTAAAATGCCAGGGCAGTATAGGAACCCCACAAGTGACCCCATTTTAGAAAGAAGACACCCCAAGGTATTCCGTTAGGTGTATGGCGAGTTCATAGAAGATTTTATTTTTTGTCACAAGTTAGTGAAAAATGACACTTTGTGAAAAAAAAACAATAAAAATTAATTTCCGCTAACTTTTGACAAAAAAAAAAATCTTCTATGAACTCGTCATACACCTAACAGAATACCTTGGGGTGTCTTTTTTTTCTAAAATGGGGTCACTTGTGGGGTTCCTATACCGCCCTGGCATTTTACAGGCCCAAAACCGTGAGTAGTCTGGAAACCAAATGTCTCAAAATGACTGTTCAGGGGTATAAGCATCTGCAAATTTTGATGACAGGTGGTCTATGAGGGGGCGAATTTTGTGGAACCGGTCATAAGCAGGGTGGCCTTTTAGATGACAGGTTGTATTGGGCCTGATCTGATGGATAGGAGTGCTAGGGGGGGTGACAGGAGGTGATTGATGGGTGTCTCAGGGGGTGGTTAGAGGGGAAAATAGATGCAATCAATGCACTGGGGAGGTGATCGGAAGGGGGTCTGAGGGTTTGGCCGAGTGATCAGGAGCCCACACGGGGCAAATTGGGGCCTGATCTGATGGGTAGGTGTGCTAGGGGGTGACAGGAGGTGATTGATGGGTGTCTCAAGGTGTGATTAGAGGGGGGAATAGATGCAAGCAATGCACTGGCGAGGTGATCAGGGCTGGGGTCTGAGGGCATTCTGAGGGTGTGGGCGGGTGATTGAGTGCCCTAGGGGCAGATAAGGGTCTAATCTGATAGGTAGCAGTGACAGGGGGTGATTGATGGGTAATTAGTGGGTGTTTAGGGTAGAGAATAGATGGAAACACTGCGCTTGGGTGGTGATCTGATGTCGGATCTGCGGGCGATCTATTGGTGTGGGTGGGTGATCAGTTTGCCCGCAAGGGGCAGGTTAGGGGCTGATTGATGGGTGGCAGTGACAGCGGGTGATTGATGGGTGGCAGTGACAGGGGGTGATTGATGGGTGGCAGTGACAGGGGGTGATTGATGGGTGATTGATAGGTGATTGACAGGTAATCAGTGGGTTATTACAGGGGAGAACAGATGTAAATATTGCACTGGCGAATTGATAAGGGGGGGTCTGAGGGCAATCTGAGCGTGTAGGCGGGCGATTGGGTGCCCGCAAGGGGCAGATTAGGGTCTGATCTGATGGGTAACAGTGACAGGTGGTGATAGGGGGTGATTGATGGGTGATTGATGGGTAATTAGTGGGTGTTTAGAGAAGATAACAGATGTAAACGATACATTTGGGAGGTAATCTGACGGCGGGTTTGCGGGCGATCTAATGGTGTGGGTGGGTGATCAGATTGCCCGCAAGGGGCAGGTTAGGGGCTGATTGATGGGTGGCAGTGACAGGGGGTGACAGGGGGTGATTGATGGGTGATAGGTGATTGGCAGGTGATTGACAGGTGATCAGTGGGTTATTACAGGGAAAAACAGATGTAATTAATGCACTGGCGAATTGATAAGGGGGGGTCTGAGGGCAATCTGAGCGTGTAGGCGGGTGATTGGGTGCCCGCAAGGGGCAGATTAGGGTCTGATCTGATAGGTAACAGTGACAGGTGGTGATAGGGGGTGATTGATGGGTGATTGATGGGTAATTAGTGGGTGTTTAGAGGAGAGAATAGATGTAAACAATGGATTTGGGAGGTGATCTGATGTCGGATCTGTGGGCGATCTATTGGTGTGGGGGGGGTGATCAGATTGCCCGCAAGGGGCAGGTTAGGGGCTGATTGATGGGTGGCAGTGACAGGGGGTGATTGACGGGTGATTGACAGGTGATTGACAGGTGATTGACAGGTGATCAGGGGGATAGATGCATACAGTAAACAGGGGGGGGGGGGGTCTGGGGAGAATCTGAGGGGTGGGGGGTGATCAGGAGGGGGCAGGGAGCAGGGGGGGGGGATAAAAAAAAAAATAGCGTTGACAGATAGTGACAGGGAGTGATTGATGGGTGATTAGGGGGGTGATTGGGTGCAAACAGGGGTCTGGGGGGTGGGCAGGGGGGGGGTCTGATGGGTGCTGTGGGCGATCTGGGGCAGGGGGGGGAGAAATCAGTGTGCTTGGGTGCAGACTAGGGTGGTAGCAGCCTGCCCTGGTGGTCCCTCGGACACTGGGATCACCAGGGCAGGAGGCAGCCTGTATAATACACTTTGTAAACATTACAAAGTGTATTATACACTTTGTATGCGGCGATCGCGGGGTTAACATCCCGCCGGCGCTTCCGTATAGCCGGCGGGATGTTGCGGCGAGCGAGCGGTGACAGGCGCCGGCGGAGGATCGCGTCACGGATGACGCGATCGCTCCGCCCATGCCCTTAAATGGACCGCCGCCTCTGTGGGTGAGCCGGTCCTTAAGGGCTCCACTTCCCGGCCGCCTCTGTGCGTTAGGCGGTCGGGAAGTGGTTAAGAAACACCACAGCTGTGAAACAGCCCTCATCCAAGTCTGCAACGATCTGCTCATGGCAAGGGACAGAGGGGAATGCTCCATCCTAATCCTGTTGGATCTCTCAGCTGCTTTTGATACAGTTGACCATAAAATCCTGCTTAACAGACTGCAGGAGTACTGTGGCATCAGTGGATCAGTCCTCCAGTGGTTCAGATCATTCCTGACTGACAGAACACAGAGAGTATCCCTAGGACCTATAATGTCCAAATCTGCACCTCTACAATTCGGAGTGCCACAAGGATCAATCCTATCCCCTCTGCTGTTTGCAATCTACATGTTGCCAATCGGTACACTTATCCAACGACATGGCCTGACGTACCACTGCTACGCCGATGACACACAGCTATACCTGTCCTTCAAACCTGGTGGAACAGACCCTACCCCAAAAATAAACTCTTGCTTAGCTGAGCTTCAGGCATGGATGAATGATAACTGGTTGAAACTGAATGCTGACAAAACTGAGGTCCTGTTTGTCCAAAGCCAGTGCTCGCCATCAAAACACCTCTATCCTAAAGCAACACCAATCAGGATTGGGAATTCAGACATAAACAGCTCCAACCTTGTGCGCAGCCTTGGCGTACTAATCGATGGGGAATTGAGTTTCAGAAACCAAATTTCATCTGTAGTTAAATCTTCCTTCTTTCATCTGAAGAACATTGCAAAGATTAAACATCTGATTCCCCCAGAGGATCTTCAAACCCTAGTCCACGCCTTCATCACATCACGGCTGGACTACTGCAATGCCCTTTATGCTGGCCTCCCCAAAAAGGACCTGCGTCGCCTGCAATTAGTGCAGAATGCTGCTGCCAGATTGCTAACAAACCAGCCTCGCCACTGTCACATTACACCGATCCTTCGCTCACTGCACTGGCTACCAGTAGAATGGAGAATACTCTTCAAGATTGGACTGCTGACATTTAAATCCCTGCACAATCTGGGCCCTGGATACATGAAGGATTTGCTGAAGCTGCACCACACCTCTCACAACCTCAGATCAGCAAGTTCTATAAACTTGGTCACTCCCAGAGTGCACCTCAAAAAATCTGGAGACAGAGCCTTCTGTCATGCTGCCCCTACTCTTTGGAACTCCCTACCACACCCAGTAAAGACAGCACCATCCCTGGAGCTATTCAAATCCATACTGAAAAGCCACCTGTTTAGCCTGGCATTTCCAGATTTATAAAATTCTTCCTCTGTACCACGATGGTCGGAGCCATGCTTATGCGCTTTGAGTCCCACGGGAGAAAAGCGCTTTACAAATGTTATTTGTTGTTGTTGGTGGGAAGTGCTAAACAGTAGCGCTCATTAGTTCCTCATTTAGGGATCCAGCAGGATGGTTTACTACAGGAGGTTGTGGGGAGGCTGTATTGACACTAGATTTCCACTCAAGACCTCTCCTCGTAACAATGAAAATCTGGCATTTTTTGCAATGTTTTTCATAGTTTACAGCAATTTTCACATTACATTTTGGGTGCTAATATGAATGAATATTTTAGCCATGTCCGTTTTACCACTGCCCTTGCTGGAGCAGTGGGTTTGTTTTTTCCCCTTTGTGAAGATTGCAAACTTTTTTCTTAAAAGTAATTCTATTCCCTTACTTAGATTACCGTATGTCACCTCCAGTGTTCTCCCCAGAAATCTTTTCCAGCCAGGTGGCATGCAAAGTAGGTGGGTGGGACACCACGGTGGGAAAGCAAGGTCGGCGCAACTCTGCTTATAGCATTGGAGGAGGATGAGGCTTCGAGCTAATGAGAGTCGGGTGCTCACTAAAATTAGCCAGGTTGAGCACCCAGGAAAAAAAAATCCTGTGGAGAACACTGCTCCATTATCAGTTTTTGGGTAAATAATTCCTTTCTTAGTTAACTTGCACTTATGGGAGTGAATTTGTGTCAGAGCTACACACCTATGTAGTGTGGCTTTGTCTGTGTTTGAGTATTGTTTTTTTAAAGAAAATCCATGGTATTATCAATACCCCATATCTGGAGGATGCATTACACTCAGATAAAAGGCCAAATGCAAAAATAAAAAACAAGTGTGTAGTAAGTCAAAGGATTCTGACTGATTATCCTGGGAATCTTCACAGTTTTTGCCCCAATTATTTTCATCTAACTAAATTAACATGCCACTTATGTATCAAAATGTATAGTTTTAAACTAAGGCTGGTTTCACAGTGGGACGTTACAGGCGCACGTTAGAGCAGCCTGTAACGCAGCCCACCGCACAGTAATGAAAAAGTAATGGGGCTGTTCACAGTGCGGACGTTGCGTTACATTGTAACGCTGCGTCACAAGACAACGTACTGCATGCAGTACTTTGGACGCGGCTGAGCCGCGTTAGACTGCTTGCACATGCTCAGTAATGTGGGGGAGGAGCGGAGGGCGGCCAGGCACATGGCTAATTAATATTCACTGCACGTTATGACGTGCAGTGTTTACTTCCTGGAGCAGCCGCTCTGTGCGGCGATTGGCCGGCGGGACCACGTGATGCCGCATGCGCACAAGAGTGCGCATCACGGCATCACTGACGCCAGAGTGAGCTGCACAACGCGGCTCACTCTGACGTCCAGATCCAGCACCACCAGGAGTTCCGTTAGGGGGACGTTATGCGACCTTAACGCCCCCTCTAACGCAACGTCCTGGTGTGAAATTAGCCTAAAACTTGCCTTCCATGAGTCCTCTATTACATGCTTTTCGCTCTCTATGGAGCAGAAAATGTATACTGTAAAGTGTGTGTGTGTGTGTGTGTGTGTGTGTGTGTGTAATTAAAAAAAATAAATAAATATATATATATATATATATATATATACCGTAAAAGTGAATGTTATCAATATATCGTATATACTCATGTAAAAGCCGACACTCATAAGCCAAGGTACCCACTTTTCCCTTAGAAATCAGGGAAAAGTCATTAACGCAAGTATAAGCCCCTTCCCCAGTATAAATAACCAGATGTGCCCAAAGGTGTCAGGCAGCCCCCTCCCCACAGTAATAGTTACACTATAAAAACATGCATAATTACACATGAGGCCCCGTTCACACTGCACGCGTTTGTGTCCGTTTTTAAGGTACGCGTTTTGTGTGCGTTTTGCGAGGGCCAGAAAAATCAATGCAAAGGTATGGCCCTCGTTCACATATACGCGTGGCAAACGTATGCGTGGCAGAAACGCATAGTTGGATGCATTTCTGTGCGTCGCGCACAGAAACGCATTATAATGAAAGTCAATGGGCGCGCACTAAAAACGCATGGCATGCGTTTTTGTATGCGTATTCGGAGGTGCGTTTCTCGTCGGAAGTGTAGGACTCTTCCAGGTATGATCAAAAACGCATAAGCAAAAAACGCATACAAACGCATTACAAAAACGCGTACAAACGCATGCGTTTTTCCAGTGCGTTTACTACATGCGTTCTGCACGTTTTCCACACGCACATAATATGAACAGGGCCTGAAAATGCATTTTGACATTTTATTTGAATGCAATTTTCAAATATTCTACTGCCTTAACTGGCAGTGTATGGCTTGGCTCCCACATAAAAAGGTGTTCTGTCCGTATTTGACAGTTGACATCAGTTTTGTATGCGTTTCTGTGTTCACACATAAATCTGTACATTTCCGGTCCAGTTCTGTCAGTTTTGTGTTTCTAAAGGTGTTAGTTTCCAGTGCAATAACAAGTTTTACTGCCCCTCTGCTGCTCGGCACGCTTTGCTTACACCTCATCACGAACTTAAGCTCCGTCATCTTCCATTGACAAATTACTGCGCATGCTTTATATAACGCTGCTCCACAATATTTTCAACATCTCTGCCTGCCTCCTCTCCCCCCGCCAGTGACATCATAGAATCCACCGACACTGCCTGCCTCTGCCCCTCCAAGGAAAATATCCTTGACTATTTTTATTCTAATACATTTTCATGATGATAGATTGCACAACAAAATGAGCAGTCCAGCCCTATTAAAAGTAATCTGCCCACTTTAATTGCAGTCTATCCCTTAATTATTCGTTTAATCAATGGGTATGGTGGCAAGGTCTGTGATGTACATTGCGGCGGGGGATGAGGCAGACAGTAGTGTTAAAAATATTGTGGAGCAGCACAAATTGAGACATGCGCAGTGACTTGTCAATGGTTGGTGCCGAAAGCTTCTAAAGGCGCATGCTCAGTAAAACCCACGATGACAATTTGTGTGTGTGGAGCAGCAAAACCTGTTATTGCACCAGTCCGGTCAGGTGCAACTGATGCAAAACTGACAGCACAGTACTGGATTGGACTGGAAATGTGCAGATCTATGTGTGAACCAAGCTAGAGGATCCTTCCACATGATATCAGATGCTGTCATTTATAACTGATTGGACAACTGATGTGTGCAACCCAATGTCCATGACTCCATGTTTCACCTGTGGGTCAGTTCACATATCATATGGATTTTAATGCGCTTGTTCTGTGTGAAAGCTTTTTCACAATACATTGCTATGAAACAAAACTAAGGCGAAGAACTGAAAGCATTTTTAACTGTGAGGGCTCGTTCACAATAAGGGTGTTTTTGCTTCTTTTTCCAGCGCAGGCGATTTTCAAATTCCCCCACAAAACGCTTGTGCAATAAAGGTCTATGAGAAGGTTCATATCAGCAAGTTTCTGCGCCTGTACTATTTTTGGGGCGTTTTTTCTATTATGGAAGGTATAGGAAGAGCACTAAATGCTCACAAAACCGCTTTATGCTGCGATTGCGTTCGTTTTTTATAATACATTGTATTTATTTTCCAAGTCAAAGGGTTCACTTTCTAACTTGTGTCAGGCAGTGAATGACAAAACCGCCCTGGAAAAGCGCTCAGAAAAGCACTTTTGACAAAAACTCACCCAGTGGAGCGCCGGGAGGGGGGAAACTATTTTAGATGTGAACGAGGCCTGAAAGAGGCAAAAAGGAATGTAAAAGCAGGGGTATATTCACTATAGGGTTCTATAACCTATTGCAGAACTTTATTTAATCAAAACTATTTTAAACCTTGTTCCTGAGCATTTCCTGTAATAACAAATGTTGCTTTTTTAAAAAAATATGCAGTGACTATCAAAGTACAAAAAGTGTAATAAATCTTCACTTTTTTGCTTGATCAGGTATATAGTAAATTTAATTCATGAAAATCCTGCTGGTTATAAAGAAAAAAAAGTGTGTGGTTCAACAAACTTGGGTTCACTTCAAAGTAGCACCTCAGGTGTTCAATTTTAAGCATGATTTATATAAGAGGTGTGTTTTTTTTGTTTTAATTATACTGCAGTTCCCATGTCAATGAAGAATTTTGTTGTAGATGTGTGATAAGCAGTGACAGAACAGTAACATTTACCGTAATTAATCCCTTCACAGCTATTATTCACTCAGCAGCCAGTTTTTCGAGATAATAATAATAATAATAAAAATAAATTAGATCTACTCACCTGAGGCTTTCTCCAACCACTGACAGCCTATGTTTCCCTCGCCGCAGCGCCACTCCCAGCTGGTGGCCCAGGGTCCCCTCCATTGCAGAGGCTGCGCCACTCGTCATCGCGCTTACGTAGTCTGGAGTTTTCTGCGCAAGTGCAGTACTTCTGTGCCTGCGCAAAATGCTTCAAGCCACGTGAGCGCAATTGCAAGCCGTGTACAGGCACAGAAGATGCCAACCTGGCGAGGTCAGCATCTGCAACGGAGGGGAACATGGGCCACCAGCTGAGAGCGGAGCTGTGTCTAGGGACAGATCGGCTGCCAGGGGCTGGAGGAGACCCCAGGTAAGTAAAGCTTATTTTTTTTAAAACCTCTTGCAACTTCCCTTTAACAGAGAGTTTTACCAAGTGCCATTGGACTGGGCATCAAATTGGAATAACCTTAATAATGTTTATGTAGTAATTTTGTCTTTCAGAAGTTATCAGTAGCAAAACTTTAAATTGTCAGACTCGCAATGCGGTCACTTGATGCGTTTTGTATGGCAACTTTTTCACAACAAACATGCGGTGATCGCAACTGTCATGTTGGATCACTGAACAAGCTATTGTTCAGATCCCCATTGACCCCTGTGTACATTTTACCACAATCGTTTAAATGATCTTTCGTGCAATTGTAATGATGGTTCGGGGAACGATCGTTCACAGTTGCTAATCCCCGATCCATTCTCATGTGGGTATTTAGCTTTATGCTGGGTTCACACTAGTACGCAGTTGTACTGTGGATGATCAGATCCAGTGTACAACCCATTGTGACCATCCCAGTTGTTCTCACTAGTTTGTTATGGTACAGGTTTTCCCTCTCTAGTGTTCATGTAGCTTAGGGTGTGTACACACATCCAATTGTGATTGGCCAATATTACCACCTCCATGTGGTATGAGCCGGCCTGCAGGCAAGGTGCACTAGCAAGGGGAGAATCATGTGGCTCTCCCTTTGCCAATGCACCTTACTGTAGTGGTGGGTGTGGCGCTAGCAGACAGGACACTGGTGCCAGAAGGAAGCCTGCAGACAAGGGCCCTTATGCAATTCACTTTATCGCCTAAGTTTTCTCCTATGAGACCATTTTTCATCTTCTGTTTAAAATAACTTTTTAGCAAACTGCAATTGGAAAAGTACTAAATGGTAGGTGAAAAAGTACTATCAAAATTATTTTGAGTATTTTTTTGCTTGCTGATGACTTAAAGAGACTCTGTAACACAATTTTCAGCCTTATTTCTTCTATCCTATTAGTTCCTATACCTGTTCTAATGTGGTCTGGATTACTGCAGCCTTTTCTAGTTGCACTGTCTCTGTAATAAGGAGATATTATGCATGCCCTCTGCAGGCTCTGTGTGTGTGCGCTTTGTTTATCCCTCACAGACAGGCCTCTTGTAAGGATCCGCTCAGCTGGCTGCACAGGCAGACAGCGGTTTGACCATTCGTTGTGTCTGCGGGATGCAGGTCTCTGGATGAGAGACCTGGCTTTGTCTTGCAAGTTCCAGACCTGCTCTGCTGCTGAGGGATTTGCATACATTGGTTATGCAAATCATCTAGCTGCTGGCAGTATAAAGGTTGGGATCACCCACAATCCTTGGCTGGTCATTCCTTCAGGGTTTGTTGAAACACTCCTAGAGTGTCAGCCATGCTATTTCTTGTTAAAGTTATCTTAGAATAATTCTTGGAACTTTACTAGGCAGTTTCCTAGTGCAGTTAGATTGCCTTATTTGTCTGTCTGTTGCGATTGTCCTGTCCCAGTGGTGGTCGACAGGAAATCGTTCTGTTTGTCTGGGTGCTAACCGGGGCAGCGGTTGCTAACGGTAGCCCCTTCTGATCTGTCTTGCTTGGATCGCACTAGTCTTGCACTAGCGCTGTGGATCCTTCTGTTCTGTTTTCCTGGATCACACTAGCCTCTAGCGGTAGTGCTGTGGATCCTTCTTATCTGTCTTGCCTGGATCGCACTAGCCTTGCGCTAGTGCTGTGGATCCTTCTGTTCTGTTTTCCTGGAATATAGCTGGAGCAGCGGTTTCTACCAGCTATCTCATCTGCCTGTCTTGCTTGGATCGCACTAGCGGTAGCGGCTGTGGATCCTTCCTAGCTTATTCCTGTTTTCCGTTTTGTCTGTCTTGTCTGATACGAACGCTTGCTGTAGGCTCGGTGAGGTAACCGTTAAGCAAGCGACCACGGTCTCTGTTTCGTGTTTGTCTGGCGGTGGTTAGTTAGGCGTGCTTGTCTCTGTTGTGCCTAACACACGGAGACCGCGCTGTAAACGCGTTCGCTGTTGCGAATGAGTGCGGTGTTCGCATTTGGTTAGCGTTTGTTATTTTCGTTACTTCTCATTGTCGTTTGCTGTGCCTTTGCTCCTCTCGCGTTCTGTTCTGATCTGTCTTGTGTCACTTCTGGTGATCGCCCTTCTCGCGATCGCGTTCCTACTTTTGTTTCTGCTGATGTGTGTTCACCGTCGCAGGGTCGCGACTAGATTGGTGAACACACATTCATCCTGTACCTGTGCTCTTTCTCTTTAAGGGCTGTTCAGCCCCGCATTGTCTTGATCTGTACAATCCCCATCTGGCATCTGTGGCCGTGCAGCGGTTGTACTCGTCTGCACTCCACAGCGCCATCTGCCGGTGGGAATTGCCCTCTACTGATGCTTGCACCAAAGCTGGGTTCCCCCCTTCATACGCTTGTGGAGGATTTCCACCGTGTCAGCGCACTGCGCTGATCACGGAGATATCCCACAATCGTTACACCTCTGCTAACTGTTTCAGCTTATGCTGAGAAACTGTGAAAATCCCTGACAGGAGTGCAGATAATTCACTGGTAATAAAAACTTCTAGTATACTGTAACATACAGTGGTTTGCAAAAGTATTCACCCCACTGAAGTTTTCCACATTTTGTCTCATTACTGCCACAAATATAAATCAATTGTATTGGAATTCCACGTGAAAGAGCAATACAAAGTGGTGTACACTTGAGAAGTGGAACGAAAATCATACATGATTCCAAACATAAAAAAAAACAAACTGCAAAGTGGGGTGTGCGTAATTATTCAGCCCCCGAGTCAATACTTTGTAGAACCACCTTTAGCTGCAATTACAGCTGCCAGTCTTTTAGGGTAGGTCTCTTCCAGCTTTGCACATCTAGAGACTGAAATCCTTACCCATTCTTCTTTGCAAAACAGCTCCAGCTCAGTCAGGATAGATGGACTGCATTTGTGAACAGCAGTTTTCAGATCTTGCCACAGATTCTCGATTGGATTTAGATCTGGACTTTGACTGGGCCAGTCTAACACATGGACATGTTTTGTCTTAAACCATTTCATTATTGCCCTGGCTTTATGTTTAGGGTCGTTGTCCTGCTGGAAGGTGAACCTCCGCCCCAGTCTCAAGTCTTTTGCAGACTCCAAGAGGTTTTCTTCAAAGATTGCCATGTATTTGGCTCCATCCATCTTCCCATCAACTCTGACCAGCTTTCCTGTCACTGCTGAAGGGAAGCACCCCCAGAGCATGATACTGCCATCACCATATTTGACAATGGGGATGGTGTGTTCAGAGTGATGTGCAGTGTTAGTTTTCCGCCACACATAGCGTTTTGCATTTTGGCCAAAAAGTTCCATTTTGGTCTCATCTGACCAGAGCACCTTCTTCCACATGTTTGCTGTGTCCACCACATGGCTTGTGGCAAACTGCAAACGGGACTTCTTATGCTTTTCTGTTAACAATGGCTTTTTTTGCCACTCTTCCATAAAGGCCAACTTTGTGTAGTGTGCGACTAAGGGCGCAATTCCACTTGAGCGGTGCGCGTCTGCGAGATGCAAGTCGGCTCTTCCGGGTCTGCGGGGAAAGCAGACAAATCCCATCAGCTGTGCCATGCACGGCTATGGGATCCACAGCCTCCCGCGCCGATTCAGATGGAAAAGCCGGCTGAATCGCTAGCGGTAGCGATTCGGCCGGCATTACCATTGCACCCTATGGCAGAGTTTCCCCGCACTATTCGCCTGCGGGGAAACTGCGGATTCGCGGCGGCTTCTGCTCAAGTGGAAACGTGCCCTAATAGTTGTCCTATGGACAGATTCCCTCACCTGAGCTGTAGATCTCTGCAGCTCGTCCAGAGTCACCATGGGCCTCTTGACTGCATTTCTGATCAGCGCTCTCCTTGTTCGCCTGTGAGTTTAGGACCCATTGCAGAGGCTGCGCCACTCGTCATCGCGAAGGAGTATGGCACAACTGTAAACCTACCAAGACAAGGCCGTCCACCTAAACTTTAGGTGGACGGCCTTGTCTTGGTAGGTTTACAGTTGTGCCATACTCCTTCCATTTCTGAATGATCACTTGAACAGTGCTTCGTGGGATGTTCAAGGCTTTGGAAATCTTTTTGTAGCCTAAGCCCGCTTTAAATTTCTCAATAACTTTATCCCTGACCTGTCCGGTGTGTTTTTTGGCCTTCATGGTGGTGTTGCTCCCAATATTCTCTTAGACAACCTCTGAGGCCGTCACAGAGCAGCTGTATTTGTACTGACAGATTACACACAGGTGCACTCTATTTAGTCATTAGCACTAATCAGGCAATGTCTATGGGCAACTGACTGCACTCAGACCAAAGGGGGCTAAATAATTACGCACACCTCACTTTGCAGTTATTTATTTGTAAAAAATGTTTGGAATCATGTATGATTTTCGTTCCATTTCTCACGTGTACACCACTTTGTATTGGTCTTTAACGTGGAATTCCAATACAATTGATTCATGTTTGTGGCAGTAATATGACAAAATGTGGAAAACTTCAAGGGGGCCGAATACTTTAGCAAACGTGTGTGTGTGTGTATGTATGTATATATAGATAGATAGATATCGATTAAAAGCCAGGATTAGGCCGGGGAGCAGCGGAAACGGCAGAGGAATCCAGGCGATCACGGTGACTTGATTGATAGGTTTTTTTTATTGTACAGATTCTCTTTAAAAGGCATTTTATTGAGGTGTGAAAATATCACCTAGAAGAAAAAAACTTAGGAGAAAAGGTGAATTGCATATGACCCAATACACTTTTTCACCGGAGTTTTCTTCTAGGTGATATTTTCACAATTTGTAAATAAAATACCTTTTAAACTGCCAGCAAGCAAACACTCCAAATAATTTTTACAGTATTGTTTCTCCTACTTTTTGGTACTTTTTCAATTGCAGAGTGCTAAAAAGATATTTTAAATCGAAGATGAAAAATTATCTCCTAGGAGAAAAAGTGAATTGCATATGGCCCAAGGTGCGGTGGCAAAGGGAGAATCATATGTGGCTCTCCCTTTGCCACCACGCCTTGCTGTGCTGGTGGCTGTGGTTCTATCAGCCAGAACAACAGTGCACCTTGCTGTGCTTGCCCATGCGCCTTGTGCTTGCGGCTGGAGCGCAAGGGCCGAGAACAGGGAGACAGTGATCAGTTGAAAATAGAAGGTGGATATTTTATTGAACTTTAATAAAAAGGTGAAGTGAAAAATAAGCATGCAAATAAACCACTAAACCAACCGACTGATCTTAGTACTAGAATCCTGCCATTACATTGCTCCTCCAGGACAAAAATAGTCTTTATACAAGTCATGGTTCCTTTTAGCTTCAAAACTTGAGTTCATAGGAGGATCAGGCTGGATGGCACTCATTCCTGGATGTCTGTGCCACTCTCTTTCAATGAAAGTACCAGTCTGCACATCCTCCTGATCTACCATCGTGTGCGGACTATATTTCTGTGGGCTTTTGTGATGTAGAGCATTGTTTTACAAAGTGCACGGCGCCAGAACAATGAGTTCCACTTTTTCAGGTTCAAGATTAATTCTCCACAAGTCGGGCTTGTGATAGGCAATAATTAAAAATCCTTCAAAGTTATACGAACATGTTTTCCGTCCAAAGCAACACCACAATTTGGAAAATGCCACGTGTCCTGAAAACCTTTGGCCACAGCCTTCCAGTCCTCGGGGTTAATGGGAAAATGTAAACACAGAAAAAACACATACAAGAACAGTGACACGTATCGGAGCTCTGGAAGGCTCCTTAATCATAGAGCTCTGATACGTGTCAGCCTTTTGTGTGTCTAAAGATGTGCTAATAAAGGAAGATATATTTTTACACCCACCCTCGGTGTAGCGGGATATCCCTCTTTTTTGCCTGCATGCCTTGAGACCTGTGATCTCTGCTCCCTTGGGCTGCTTAGCGGTGGTAGTAGCTTTTCCACTCTCCTCCAATAGTGACTAAGTACATCACGATTTCTTTAACCACTTGAGGACCGTGGGCTTTACCCTCCTTAAAGAGACACTGAAGCGAAAAAAAAAATTATGATATTATGATTTGTATGTGTAGCACAGCTAAGAAATAAAACATTAAGATCAGATACATCAGTGTAATTGTTTCCAGTACAGCAAGAGTTAAGAAACTCCAGTTGTTATCTCTATGCAAAAAAGCCATTAATCTCTACGACTTTCAAAGTCGTGGAGAGGGCTGTCTTCTGACTTTTATTATCTCAACTGTAAGTGAACAGATTTCTTTTTATCTGCCAGAGGAGAGGTCATTAGTTCACAGACTGCTCTGAAAGAATCATTTTGAATGCTGAGTGTTGTGTAATCTGCACATATTAGAGAATGATGCATTGTTAGAAAACACACTATATACCTGAAAATAAAAATATGAGAATATTTTCTTTGCTGCTAATCTTCTAGTAATTATTCATAGTACACAACCAATTCATTATATCATATATTTTTTTTCGCTTCAGTGTCTCTTTAAGGACCAGGCACTTATTTCCATTCAGACCACTGAAGCTTTCACAGTTTATTGCTCGCTCATACAACCTACCACCTGAATGAATTTTGGTTCCGTTTCTTGTCACTAATAAAGCTTTCTTTTGGTGCTATTTGATTGCTGCTGCGATTTTTTTACTTTTTATTATATTCATCAAAAAGACATGAATTTTGTCAAAAAAATGATTTTTTTTTTTTAACTTTCTGTGCTGACATTTTTCAAATAAAGTAAAATTTCTGTATACATGCAGCGCGAAAAATGTGGACAAACATGTTTTTGATTAAAAAAAAAAAAACCATTCAGCCTATATTTATTGGTTTGGGTAAAAGTTATAGTGTTTAAAAACTATGGTGCAAAAAGTGAATTTTCCCATTTTCCAGCATCTCTGACTTTTTTCTGACCACTTGACATGTTTCATGAGGTGCTAGAATTCCAGGATAGTATAAATACCCCCCAAATGACCCCATTTTGGAAAGAAGACATCCCAAAGTATTCACTGAGAGGCATAGTGAGTTCATAGAAGATATTATTTTGTCACAAGTAAGCGGAAAATGACACTTTGTGACAAAAAAAAAGTTTCCATTTCTTCTAACTTGTGACAAAAAAAAAATGAAATCTGCCACGGACTCACTATGCTCCTCTCTGAATACCTTGAAGTCTCTACTTTCCAAAATGGGGTCATTTGTGGGGTGTTTACTGTCCTGGCATTTTTGGGGGTGCCAAATTGTAAGCACCCCTGTAAAGCCTAAAGATGCTCATTGAACTTTGGGCCTCTTAGCGCAGTTAGGCTGCAAAAAAGTGCCACACATGTGGTATTGCCGTACTCAGGAGTAGTATAATGTGTTTTGGGGTGTATTTTTACACATACCCATGCTGGGTGGGAGAAATATCTCTGTAAATGACAATTGTTTGATTATTTTTTTTTACACACAATTGTCCATTTACAGAGATATTTCTCCCACTCCGCATGGGTATGTGTAAAAATACACCCCAAAACACATTATACTATTTCTCCTGAGTACGGCGATACCACATGTGTGGCACTTTTTTACACCCTAACTGCGCTAAGGGGCCCAATGTCCAATGAGTACCTTTAGGATTTCACAGGTCCTTTTTTGTTTTAAGACTACTCCTTACGGTTTAGGGCCCCTAAAATGCCAGGGCAGTATAGGAACCCCACTAACGACCCCATTTTAGAAAGAAGACACCCCAAGGTATTCCGTTAGGAGTATGGCGAGTTCATAGAAGATTTTATTTTTTGTCGCAAGTTAGCGGGAATTGATTTTAATAGTTTTTTTTCACAAAGTGTCATTTTCCGCTAATTTGTGACAAAAAATAAAATCTTCTATAAACTCACCATACTCCTAATGGAATACCTTTGGATGTCTTGTTTCTAGAATGGGGTCATTTGTGGGGTTCCTATACTGCCCTGGCATTTTAGGGGCCCTAAACCGTGAGGAGTAGTCTTGAAACCAAATGTTGCAAAATGACATGTGAAATCCTAAAGGTACTCATTGGACTTTGGGCCCCTTAGTGCACTTGGGGTGTAAAAAAGTGCCACACATGTGGTACCGCCGTACTCAAGAGAAGTAGTATAATGTGTTTTGGGGTGTATTTTTACACATACCCATGCTGGGTGGGAGAAATATCTCTGTAAATGACAATTGTTTGATTTTTTTTTTTTTTTTTACACACAATTGTCCATTTACAGAGAGATTTCTCCCACTCAGCATGGGTATGTGTAAAAATACACCCCAAAACACATTATACTACTTTTCTTGAGTACGGCGGTACCACATGTGTGACACTTTTTTGCAGCCTTGGTGCGCTAAGGGGCCCAACGTCCTATTCACAGGTCATTTTGAGGCATTTGTTTTCTAGACTACTCCTCACGGTTTTGGGTCCCTAAAATGCCAGGGCAGTATAGGAACCCCACAAGGGGTGTATGGCGAGTGCATAGATTATTTTTTGTCACAAGTTAGTGAAAAATGACACTGTGAAAAAAAAAACAATAAAAATCAACTTCCGCAAACTTTTGACAAAAAATAAAATCTTCTATGAACTTGTCATACACCTAACAGAATACCTTGGGGTGTCTTTTTCTAAAATGGGGTCACTTGTGGGGTTCCTATACCGCCCTGGCATTTTACGGGCCCAAAACCGTGAGTAGTCTGGAAACCAAAAGTCTCAAAATGACTGTTCAGGGGTATAAGCATCTGCAAATTTTGATGGGGCAGCACGGTGGCGTAGTGATCAGCTCTCTCGCCTTGCAGCGCTGGGTCCCTGGTTCGAATCCCAGCCAGGGCACTATCTGCAAAGAGTTTGTATGTTCTCTCCGTGTCTGCGTGGGTTTCCTCCGGGCACTCCGGTTTCCTCCCACATTCCAAAAACATACGGATAAGTTAATTGGCTCCCCCTAAAAAAAAAAAAAAAAAAAAAAAAAATTGGCCCTAGACTACAGTACTTACACTACATAATATAGACATATGGCAATGGTAGGGATTAGATTGTGAGCTCCTTTGAGGGACAGTTAGTGACAAGATAGAGAGATATATATATATATATATATATATATATATATATATATATATATATATATATATATATATATATATACACACTGTACAGCGCTGCGTAATATGTTGGCGCTATATAAATACTAAATAATAATAATAATGACCGGTGGTCTATGAGGGGGTGAATTTTGTGGAACCGGTCATAAGCAGGGTGGCCTTTTAGATGACAGGTTGAATCGGAAGGGGGGTCTGAGGGGGATCTGAGGGTTTGGCCGAGTGATCAGGAGCCCACACGGGGCAAATTAGGGCCTGATCTGATGGGTAGGTGTGGTAGGGGGTGACAGGAGGTGATTGATGGGTGTTTCAAGGTGTGATTAGAGGGGGGAATAGATGCAAGCAATGCACTGGTGAGGTGATTAAGGCTGGGGTCTAAGGGTGTGGGCGGGTGATTGAGTGCCCTAGGGACAGATAGGGGTCTAATCTGATAGGTAGCAGTGACAGGGGGTGATTGATGGGTAATTAGTGGGTTTTTAGGGTAGAGAACAGATGTAAACACTGCACTTTGGAGGTGATCGGACGTCTGATCTGCGGGCGATCTATTGGTGTGGGTGGGTGATCAGATTGCCCGCAAGGGGCAAGTTAGGGGCTGATTGATGGGTGGCAGTGACAGGGGGTGATTGATGGGTGGCAGTGACAGGGGGTGATTGATGGGTGATCGACAGGTGATTGACAGGTGATCAGTGGGTTATTACAGGGAAGAACAGATGTAAATATTGCACTGGCGAATTGATAAGGGGGGGGTCTGAGGGCAATCTGAGCGTGTAGGCGGGTGATTGGGTGCCCGCAAGTGGCAGATTAGGGTCTGATCTGATGGGTAACAGTGACAGGTGGTGATAGGGGGTGATTGATGGGTGATTAATGGGTAATTAGTGGGTGTTTAGGGTAGAGAACAGATGTAAACACTGCACTTGGGAGGTGATCTGACGTCGGATCTGCGGGCGATCTATTGGTGTGGGTGGGTGATCAGATTGCCCACAAGGGGCAGGTTAGGGGCTGATTGATGGGTGGCAGTGACAGGCGGTGATTGATGGGTGATTGACAGGTGATTGACAGGTGATCAGGGGGATAGATGCATACAGTACACAGGGTGGGTGTCTGGGGAGAATCTGAGGGGTGGGGGGGTGATCAGGAGGGAGCAGGGGGCAGTTTAGGGAATGAAAAAAAAAATGGCGTTGACAGATAGTGACAGGGAGTGATTGATAGGTGATTAGGGGGGTGATTGGGTGCAAACAGTGGTCTGGGGGGTGGGCAGGGGGGGGTCTGAGGGGTGCTGTGGGCGATCAGGGGGCAGGGGGGGGGGGGGGAAATCAGTGTGATTGGGTGCAGACTAGGGTGGCTGCAGCCTGCCCTGGTGGTCCCTCGGACACTGGGACCACCAGGGCAGGAGTCAGCCTGTATACATATACATATAATGCACTTTGTATACATTACAAAGTGTATTATACACTTTGTATACGGCGATCCGGGTGCTAGTAACCCGCCGGCGCTTCCGAACGTTACAGCGCGAGGTAGGCGGAGCCAGTACCCGGCGGCTGATCGCGTCACGAATGACGCGATCGTCAAGGACCGCCGCCTCTGGGCATGAGCTGGTCCTTGCGGCATCCACTTTCTGACCGCCCCTGTGCAGTCGGCGGTCGTTAAGTGGTTAAGCTTTCGCTACCTGCTGCATGCAGTCACCCATATCTCATGTGCCTCTGTGTGACAAAAGGCACATGCCATGCTTTCTATTGCCATGTTACTGCACACACAGGCCATGCCAGGGAAAGAAAAACTTGTAGGCTACTAAAAACGTTCCGTATACAGTAGAATCTAGTTATAGTAAACTCTGATATAGTAAACTCAGTTACTATAAAGTGATTGTACTGCAGTAATTAAACAAAAAAAATCCTGTGTCCCGGTTACTAGTAAGATTACAAAAATAGTTATATATATATAACTATTTATATATCTATATACTCTTCAGTCTATCAGAACCTGTAACTCATTAAAGGAGAACTGTAGTGAGAGGGATATGAAGGCTGCCATATTTATTTCCTTTTAAACAATACCAGTTGCCTGGCAGCCCTGCTGATATATTTGGCTGAAGAAGTGTCTGAATCACGCCAAAGACAAGCATGCAGCTAATCTTGTCATATCTGTCAAAATTGTCAGAAACCCCTGATCTGCTGCACGCTTGTTCAGGGTCTATGGCTGAAAGTATTAATGGCAGAGGATTAGCTGAATAGCCAGGCAACTGGTATTGCTTAAAAGGAAATACATATGGCAGCCTCCATATACCTCTCACTACAGTTCTCCTTTAAGACCATTACATGTTTGTAGGTATGCTTGCACTATGCAGTCTCTAGTTATGACTGGGCTATGCAGATATAGTTAACAAATATTTCACAAACATAATTACCTGCACACAACAAATATACCTTACCTAAAAGAACTCTGACAACTCAGACACAATAGCCTTACAAGTTTCTGGTATTTATTTTGCTTAGTGGCCGTGTTGAAATTGTCGGTGCAAACTTTAAATCAGAATAAGAGCATTCTGTTGCAAAGTACAGCCTTTGTTTGGCTGTAATGGCTCCCCTCATTGCCATGTCCTGCTTGGTAATACTTGGACCTACCTTCTACAGCAGTTCAGCAAAGATCTCATCCTTCATCCGATGATCATTTCTGAAATCATCAGGATTGTTGTCACGCAGCTCCCGGATAAGACCCATTTAGCAAAACTCATGTCTTTTTTGTAACCAACCCTTGGCCCATGTTCTCTTTTGCTTGCTCCGATTCCTCAGCCTCACTCAATCTATGATTCCAAGAGCAAGATCAGTACACACACATTCCTGGTGTGACATAGGTATCTTCTTTTTAGGTAAAAATCTGCAGCAACTATGGAATGTCTGATTATTATATCACCATCCCTACAAGTCCAATTTGAAAAAAAAAATTTTTTTGACTTATTCCCATGGAAACACAGAATCCATGCCGTTCGTATCGGCGGGTTGTTCGTAAGTCGGGGACTACCTGTACATGTGAAAGCAATACGATCCCTTGATCGATCGGATCTCCGATCATACAATCGAACCTACTTATCAATCAGAAGTTAGACCGACCAAAGAAAACTTTGGTCAATCTAACTGTGTACCCAGCTTTACGTACAGAATCTGTTAATAGTATTCACAATCTGTTGGCCTGCAACAGGGAGGTGGTAAAATTGGTCATTCAAGATGTGTGTACCAGATTTAATGCCAGTGAATTAAGGCATGTCACCTGGCAGGGCCGAAGCTATACAAACTGTGGGTTAGGGATGTGTTCTGTTGCTATGCAGGGAAGGGGGGCTGACAGTGGTGTGTGAGGAGCCTGTCACAGCAAGCTGGGTGAACAATGCTCTTGGTCAAGTAGATTCTCTAGACTCATCACTGCCTAGGTGTGGGGGCATATTGGGGGCCACTGTACATATGATAGATTTTCAGCATAGGGGGTAGTTACCGGCTGTGTTTCATTTATCATGTGTAAACAGCTTTAGTTGAAGTTATTAAGATGGCCACGAACTGTCCAATTTCTAGCGAAAAATTGTTCGGGCGATCAGAAATTCTGATCGGATTGGTTGTAAATAATCTCCATTGGTGGACACAATCTATTATGAACGAGTGAAAAAAAAAAATGTCGTCCGAATGAATTTTCGTTGAACCAAAATTTGGATTTTCTTGTTGGTTGTGATAGATAGGAAGCAAAGATTGGTTCGTTGATGGTGTAGTGAACGATTACAATATTTCACTTCCGATCAGAATTTTTGATCGCTCGAACGATTTTTTGCTAGAAATTGGATCATTGGTGGTCACCTTTAGTGAGAACAATATCTTGACTGACAGATCCAAATGTAAGGCTGGGTTTACACTTATTAAAAGTCGCATAAATTTTCCTGATGTGTGAAAACGCATTTGCCATACATCTAATGAGTCAATGGGAAATTGCGTTTCTGCTTAGGCAGGGGGTCACACTTCAGCCTCTGGAAAAATGCTGCCGCTGATGAATCTACATTCTTGGCCGATCGCTAGCTGAGAGCATTTGACTGTCGGCAATAGGAAATTACATGTAATGTGTGAAAAAGGAAAGAAAAAAAAAAACAAAACAGCAGTGCCAGCTTTTTTCTTTTTCTTTTTTGCCATTGAGGAAAACCACACATTGCTCCCATTGCACTGCAATTAGGAAGAGGAGGAGCATTATGTGTGTTTCCATTCAACGGAAAATGCATGCGATTTTAAATGTGACCCCTGCCTAAAATTTTTTTTTTTTTTTGCAGTTTCACGTGTGGAAAAATGTACTTCTTGAAACATACATTTGTACTTTGCAGATTCACCATTGGCTTTCATTAGCTGTTCTGAAAAAACGCAATGTTCTGTGTCTTTTTTGTGTGCCTTGTCTTGTGAAGAACTGCAACAGTTTATTTCTAGACAAAAGCAGTGTGCTATAACATAAGAAATAACATAAGAACTACAACCAAGCTAAACATTATCCTATTTTACAAATGTGAATTTGCTTTATGAGTGGAAGACCTGTTCTTATTATAGTTACACTGGTTACTTGGTACTCTTAGGCCTTGTTCACATTGCGTTCGGCTTGCGTGTCCATCCGCGGTGGGCTTTTTTTTTCCTGAGTTTTTTTAAAGCGGTTTCCGGCGATTTTCTGCGCGTTCGCTAGTTTGTGGGCGTTTTTGTAAGCGTTTTTGCAGAGTGCTTCGTCTTTTGATCCGGGAAAAATTCTGGAAACAAAAACAAATTTTTTTTATTTATTTTTTTTTTTAACGCTCACGCAATCACTTGCCAAAACGAATTTGTGTGCGTTTTGCCTATACCTTCCTTTGAGGCAAATCGCCTCAAATGGCCCAAGCACCACTTTTCCAAGCGGATCGCAATGAACCGCTCAGATATGAACTGTCTCTTAGAGAATCATTGCCTATGCGTTTTCAGAGTGATTTTAAAAATCGCCACCGCTTAAATTTTTACAAAAATGCCTATATTGTGAACAAGGCCTCAAGGAGATCATGCGATGAAATCAGATGCAAGAATAGAACATCGTAAAAGCAGGTTCATGAGCTAATGGGTAAAGTACTGTTTGAGAAGTTAAATTGTAACTTACTGTATGTAAGAAATGATCATGGATGAGGATTGATGAACTCTGCTTTCAAGGAAATGTTATGACTTAATGAATGACTGACCCGTGTTTTTTTCTTTCACTTTTGCAGGAAGGCTTTGAAGATGCATATGAAAATATCCCAGTGTGAGTAATGCCATGCGTCAGTGTAATTTGTGTTACTGATCACCTTTTTAAAAATAGTCCTCTTCTTGCCTGTTAGAGACCCTGGGGGAGATGGAACAAAACAGTAAAAAAAGAAAAATTGGAGCAAAGCTGGTGCCAGTGGAACCGATACTCAGAACGCCCAATCAGAATGCTTGATCTGGATAGGTGTAGCTGCTTTGCTTCAGATTTTTTTCTTGGGGTTGATAAAAAAGCCCTTAGAGGTTTTTGGATAGCCTTCAAGCAGCAGACCAGTCTAAAAAAATACTAAACAAAGGTTTCTTAGCTGGTAGAAATTACTTCTATTTTGCTGCTTCTGTAGGTGTTCAACAGCTAGGCCTAGAAACCCACTACAAATCGCTATCGCTTGCAATTTATATGAGCATTTTGAAAGCAATTTCATGAGCGTTTTCTGGCGATTTGAGTAGCGATTTTAAAAAAGTGTAAGCATTTTGCTAGCGATTGTGTAGCGATTAGCGTTTTTAATTCTGATTGGTCCTTTCAATTAATGTTCATTTGTTTACAGTGTGCAGTCATTTCAAAACGCTAGCAAAATCGCTGTGTGCAGGTTTTGATGAGCGATTACGCCAGCGTTCACATACTTTACATTGCAGAAACGCTAAACGTGAAAAATGCTGCATGTCCTGCGTTTTTGTGATTTGGTAATCGCAATCGCTCCAGTAGAATTTGGCCCATCCAGTAACATTAGCTGAGCGTTTAGGGAAAGCGCTAGCCGTTTGAATCGCCCCCTAAACACTCACAAAATCGCTCTAGTGGGTTTGAGCCCTGAAACATTGGTGGTTTTGGCCTTTCACAACTTCACATGCAGAAAGTCTAGGATATTGGTAACTCAGATTAACGCTGCCTTAAGCCCCATTTACACTTAATCAGTTGGTACGCGGTTTTTTCTCCATATCAGTGCATTATGAAAAATATTTCTGTTAAAACACATACAGTGTAAACTGAGCCATAGGAAAACATGGGCATTACTTTGAAAATCAATTGTCCTTTCAGTTATAACTGAGAGCAACTGATTAAGTGTAAATGGGACCTCACCGTTGCATAAAGTAGGTAAGGTAAAGCATACAGGCAATGAAAAGTATGCTTTCCTGTTCATGGTTCATTAATTTAACGGTTATTGTATCCAGCTATTACCTTCAAAATCTGGGGTGCCTCTTCCCCGCCCTCAGTCATAGCCACACAGCCCCCCCATCAACATTGGGAGTAGTTTTTTTCTAAGTTTTTTAAACCCTTTCCTCACTGGCAATTAAATTGTTGTTGCTGGTCTTGCAATTCTTGTGAGGCCCCATTCACACTTAAAACCCAAAATGCCGGAGATTTTTTTCTGGCGTTTTGCAGGAGTGATTTTTCCGCGATTTCACGCGGAAAAATCACTGAACAGTGCGGCAATTTTGCAGCGATCGTGTTTAGCGCTTCTATAGCACTGAAACGCGATCGCCTGGAATTCGCCTGAAAATTGTGCAGGCGACGTTTGTGTTTGGCGTTTTTGCCTGTTTTTGGCTGATTTGTAGCGATTAGCGCAAATTGCTCAAATAAGAACAGGCCCATAGTGTTTCATTGCACTAGCATTTGAGCGTTTTGCCGAAATCGCGGCAAAACGCTCTAGTGTGAATGGGGCCTTAGTGAGTACCTACCCATATTTGATTTTACCCAAGATACCTTCCTAACAGAATACACCATAAGGCCTTGGTCACATCTAAAATCGCAATCACTGACGCCGTTTTGCGTTTTTTTTTTTTTTTTTTTTTTTTTTTTGTGAGTGATTTATTTTTTTAGCGCTTACCTGCGTGTTAGTTTTGTTTTTTGTTTTTTCACTTCCTGATGCAAGTCAGGAAGTGCACTCTTTGACCCAGAAAAGAATAAGTACAATATATTTATTCTTAGAAGCGCTCGGGAAATCGCTATACAAAATGCTTTTTCAAGTGCTTCGCGATTTACCTATACCTTCCATTGAGGCAAATCGCTGCGAAAATGGTAGACGCAGCGCTTTGGTGAGCAGATCGGAATCGAACCGCTGATATGTGAATCATTGCACAAGCGCTTTATATGGCGATTTTAAAAATCGCTAGAGCTTAAAAACCCTGAAAATGCCCTTAGTGTGAACAAAGCCCTTCACATTGCATTCCGTTCGCGTTCGCGTTGAGAGTTTGACGCTTTTTTCCCCCTTCCAGGCAATTTCTGTGAGTTGGGCGGTTTTGGTAAGTGTTTTTGTAAACTCTTGCAGAGCGATTCCGTTTTTTCACCTCCTGTCTGGAAGTGAACTCTCTGATCCGGAAAATACAATGTATTTTATTCTTAAAAACACGAACGCAATCGCTGCACAAAGCAATTTAGTGAGCGTTTTGCATTTTTCCTATACCTTTCATTGAGGCAAATCACCTCAAAAATGGTCCATGCAACTTTTCTCTAAGCGTATCGGAAATGAACCGCTCAGATGTGTACTCTCTCACAGAGAATCATTGCACAAACGCTTTCAGGGCAATTTGGATAAATCGTCAGCACTTAAACTCCAAAAGAGCGTTTAATGAGAACGAGTCCTAAGGGGCTTTTGGTGTCTGTGTTTTTTCAGGTTTTTCTTGGAAGGTCCCCAGAAGGTTCTTGTATTCTCATTAAAGACAACGCAATCCTCTACATTGTTGTAGTGTACAGGGATGCCCAAGATTTTTTTCTGGCAGTGCTATGTATGGTACAGTACAGTGTTAATCTACTATGGGGCCTCATCTACGGGGAAAACATATAAACACATTTCTGAAGTATTTTGTGAATGAATATTTTTATTTTAAACTATTTGAGTAGTGCTTTCATTGCTATCTGTGAAAGTAATTACTATTAGTTTGACTATACCAAGTGTTTAATATTTATTTATATGATGAAGGGAGCACTACAGAATGTTTTTTTTTTTTTTTTTTTTTTTTTTAAAGGGATTCTCTGGTATTTCTAAAAAAGATAAAACTGACACATGGGGCTTCTATCGGCCCCCTACAGCTGTAATGTCCCACGCCGTCCTCCTCCGATGCGCCATTCCCCGCCGCCAGTAACCTGCTAATTATTTGTTTAAATAGACGAATAGAACTGCGGCAGTGGGCGTGCTCGGTCCCGCGCATGTCATCGGGAGCTTTCTTGTACTGCGCAGTAAGCTCCTGATGACGCGCGCAGGACCGAGCACGCCAGTTATATTCGTCTAGTTAGACAGATAATTAGCAGGTTACCGGCAGTGGAGAACTGAGCATCGAAGGAGGATGGCACGGGACATTGCAGCTGCAGGGGGCTGATAGAAGCCCCAGGTAAGTGTCATACTTGGACATACTGGGGGTTAATCCAAACTGTGAGGCAGGGAGCACACTAAAGGGGTTCATTAACTTAATTCACTAGTCTATTTCAGCCATCGATCCATCAGAAATCTATTCTATCTAGTCAGCCGACCGATTTTGATCGATTTCGATGGATTTGATCTAGCTGACAGAATGGAAAATCTATGCTGCTGGCAGCAGATCGATGACCCATAGAGTTGCATTGGATCTAATTGGCCAATAATGCATTTAGATCGATTTCCAATAGATTTTATTCTGAAATCTGTTCTTAGTGTGTGGCACATATCAGATAGATTCTTGTCAGATTCGACCGGACTGAAATCTATCTTTTGGTCGAATCTGCTGCAAATTTATAAGTGTATGGCCACCTTTTAGCAGAATTGCGAAATCACACATCGTTACTCTATGGGCCGCACAATAATTGCATTGGATTAGAAGAAGGAATCCCGCTGCAGCGGTAATGAAGTAAAAGTCCAATTTTTATTGCAGCATTAATGGACATTGGACAACAGTGGCGGACTGTGAGCTGGAAAAGCAGAGGAAATCCACTTGTTGGCCACACAGCAGTAGCCAGGTGTTGCTGCTCACAATGAAGACTTGCTGCAGGTTTCTATTGGGAGTGATAACACAATGTTTCTGCTGCTTGGCCAGCAGGTAGATTACCTCAGTTTTTCCACCTCCCAATCCAACGCTAATCTTAGCTATGACTAAGGAGCCATGTTTTTGCTCCGATACTCATGATGTTGCACAGAGTTGTCCTCTAATGCTGCTTTACTACCGGTGCAGCGGGATTCCTTCTTCTAATAGACATGTGTATGGCCTACTGATTCCCTATGATATGCGAGTGTCATCAGGAGCATTGCGTTCCAGTAATCTCATTGGGTTATATTTTATGTGCTTTTTAAAATCACACAGAAAGTTCCTTCTTCCCACATACTGTATGCAAATCACAGGCAGTGTTATCCTATGGAAAAACAAAAACTCATGTGCTTTGCGTGCGTTTGTGTTTTTGAAAAGGGGGGGGGGGGGGGGGGAGAGATTCAATATCTTATTTTTCTCACTTATATATGTTAAATACGATCATTTATTAATAACTTACTAATTATTATTAGTAATTAAGTTATTATTTAGCTTACAAAGGCATGAAAACGCAAACAAAAAAAATGCAGAAGCGCACATAGCAGAAAACTCATGGTTTTCCACACAGACGAGTGTGCTCCCAGCCTAATGGCAGTTTTGCACATCCGGTTTTCTGGCCATGCCTTGAAAAATCAGTCAACAAGACTAGGTTTACAGTGGCCATTGTGGATCTGGAAAGTGGCTTCACACATTTTCCACGTATTGTCATATACAGTAAAGCAGTCTATGAAATAGTCTATGAAAAGTATGCTCCACTCTCAATGTAATGCACACATTTTGTAGTTACTTTGCCGCACACAGTTATACCGCAATGCACCTGCTGCACTGTGATAGTCACTCTGCAGTGCGGCAAGCCGCGTTGCAAAGTGGTCGTAATGCCGGCAACGCACTACTGTTAACGTAACCTAATGGTTGTATGAACTGTTAAAGGACCACTATCACAAAAATTGTACAATACATGTAAACACGTACAAATAAGAAGTACTTTTGTTCCAGAGTAAAATGAACCATAAATTACTTTTCTCCTAGGTTGCTGTCACTTACAGTAGGTAGTAGAAATCTGACAGAACCAACAAGTTTTCAACTAGATCATTTCCTCATAGGAGATTCTCAGGGTTTTATTTTCAAAGCATTTAGGCCCCTATTCACACGTGAGCGTTTTGCCGGTGATGGCGTCAAAATGCTCAAGTGCTAGTGCTTTTTAAAGCGCTAGTGCAATAATACCCTATGGGCCCGTTCTCACTTGGGCAACTTGCGTTAATCGCCAGTGATTAACGCAAATCCCCAAATGCAAATTTGTAGCCTGCACCATTTTCAGGCGATTTCCCGGCATTCGCTTTTAGTGCTATAGAAGTGCTAAACACGGTCGCGAAAAAAATCGCCAAGTGTGAATGACAATTTTTTTTCGCATTAATCACCAGAGCAAAAGCGATAGCGTTTTGTGTTTCCAAGTGTGAGTGGGCCTTTAGGGCTGATTCACACTACAAGAGCTTTTTAAATGTTAGGGATTTGAAAAGCTCTTGCTAATGCAGTGCTATGGGGGATTGTTACAAAATCACATCGCTCCAGTGAGAACACACATAGGATAACATTAGCAAGAGCTTTAAAAATCACAAAACTCTTAGAAAAGCTCTTGTAGTGTGAACAAGCCTTTAGTTTTTAGCAGTTGCTCTGTCCAACTGCCAAAAGTGTGCAGTGAGCAGGCAGGCTGGCCAGCATCATTGTATAAATCCTTTTCAGGGAATCTTATGTAATAAAACCTAAGTGTCTCTGTGTCCCATGTCCGTGTGTGTGTGTGTGCTGTGCATGTGCCGCAGGGACAGCCGTTGTTGGGACAGGAGCAGGGCGGGCGTGCGTGGCGGGCGTGCGTGGGCACACTAGTGTCTTTATAAAGAACTAGTAGACACAGCCCATTTAAAAACATGCTCTAGGTCTACGGCCGCCGCCAGTGCGCATGCGCGCGCAACCGCCAGGCGCCCAACGCAGGCGCGCACTCGCCCACCTCGCTTGCCCGCACCCGCCCACCTCGCTCGCTCGTCCAGCTCCCTGGTCCCAGCTGTCAGTTACTGCGCACATGCGCAGTAACAAAAATCCTGGGACACAGGGACAAAACTGCTGGACGCAGCGACACTTGAGGATTATTATATAGGATAAAGGTCATGCTGAGAATCCCCCATAAAGAGATGGAGTAGCCCATCTCAAAAAATAAAAAAATACACACTTATTTAAAAATAAATATTTATAAAAAAACAAACATCTGGGGAGCGATCAGACCCCACTAACAGAAAGCTCTGTTGCTGGGAAGAAAAGGGGGAGGGAGGTGGGGAATCACTTGTGTGCTGAGTTGTGCGGCCCTGCAGCGAGGCCTTAAAGCTGCAGTGGCCCATTTAGAGAAAAGTGGCCTGGTCTTTAGGGGGGTTTAACACTGCGGTCCTCAAGTGGTTAAAGATTTGAATCACTGAATTAGCCAACAATTGTAGTGTTTTTACCATTGCGGAGGCATGAAAATAATGTCTCATACTCTTACTATGCGTATCATTGGTGGCCAGAAGTGTATGGAAACAAATGGTGGCAAACTACGATGTGAACTGACTTGAACAAAGCGCCTCATTACTACTTTATAAATAGGATGTCTTTTCTACTGTCACTGATATTATAGAAACCTGCTCTTTTATCTGTGTCTAAAAGTAAAGGCTGGCCCTAGTCTGAATTGCAAAGGTAATTTTAAAAATGATTTGCTAAATCTTTAATGTACCAGTGATCTATGCAGGACTATTTTTAACAAAGGCGAGGTACACTCTATATCCATTTTCCTGTGTTATCTTGACCTAATCAGTCATTGTAGTATGACTCAGCACTGCTTTAAAGTGGATTTTCTTTAGTCCTGTTCCACTGGTTTGCATGCACGAGTTGTACTATAGTATTGGTGTTTTCAGTATTTGCTGCTGCACGTGTCTGCACTCCTCCACAGGTTTCAGTCAGGCTCCTTTCTCGCTACGTCTAATGCGCCCCAACAGACAATATAATCGCATCAGTATGTGATGCAATTATATTTCAGGGGGACTTTCACACTGGTACTTTTTGTAGTGGACTTTTTGCAACAGAATAATGTTCAGCATGCGGTGCAAGCAAAGTCTAGACTGTATGCTGTACTGTACGGGTCGCTTCGCAGTGGTAGGGTACGATGCAACTTTACGTGACCATTGCGATTGCGATCTTATTTTTCAGAATGTACATAGCAAAGTATATAATATGAAAGTAGCCTCAGTCAGTCCCCGGGACAGAAAGGGAGGGAAAATCTCCCCAACCTGAGCCCAAATGTAGCTGAAACCTGATATAGCGTCTAATCATAATCTGTTGTATCCTAAAAGGAAAAAAGTTAAAGAAATTGGCTAGCGTTACACTGTAACCAAATCTATGCCCTGTTTGTGGCCACTTACCCCTGCCAAGGTGTAGATTTCAAATTTTGCATGCTACCGTCGATACTGGACAATGCACTTTCCTCACTCTACTTTCAGCATGACAGCAAACCTCTCACTATTAGCCAATCACACTAATCACAGCTCATTTCTTTAAATAAAAAGGGCTCTATTCATAAAAAGTTCCCCGCAAGTTTACCGCACAAAACAGCTGACTTTCCCGTCCCTTTAGCAAAGTGGGCATTTATAAAAGCTGTTCCCGCATGAAAATATACAATCCCCCAGCAGAGCGAGAAATTTCCGCCTTCTGCTGTGTTTTTCTAGATTTATCTAGAAAAAAATAACAAAATGTCCATTAATAAAGATTAGAGGAAGCGGTATGTGGACGGGAAATACCGCTTCCTCGGATGTAGTGAGAAGCCTGCGGATTACATACAAGTGAATGGGACAGACCTCCCAGAGAGAGCAGCGCACGGAGGGACTCTGCTGGCTTAAGTGTTTCCGCATGCCTTCCAACAGCTTACCGCCAGCTTTCAGCGGGAGATCTCCGCACTTGCATCGCAGCTGGCAAGATTTTTATGAATGACCACCCAGAAGTCTAAAATACCGCTGCGGTATTTTACCTCCACGATTTCTTCCGACTCAAATGTTTTATGAATAGAGCCCAAAGTGTCCCGTACTTAAGGGACTAGCAAAAATCAATTAACCCTTCGCACACTCACATGCAAATGTTCAAACAAATGCATTCACAGATTTACTCATCCAGGCACAACTGTTATCCCTACAGCTAAATTAAAAGCCAGGGTTTTAGTTCACAGAAGAATGCATTCCTATGCTTAGTCACCTATACTGCGTAGAAGTACCCAGGTAAACATAGGTGTCCTAACTCTGGCCCTGTAACATGCATAGTGCAGACATGCAAACACATTCATTGCATCAAACCTATCAATGGATTAGGAGCACACATCCTAACTTCCTCTCCTGGGAAAGACAGTGCATCTTACCAATCGCACAAGGGAGCTAACGTTATGTGTCCATGTGCACCATGCGCATACACCAGCATAAGCTGTCTGCATGCTGACAAACATACAGGGGAAGGGGGGAGTGCACCGAATTGGACCCTAGCCACAGGGGTCAATGATAAGAATAAACATACATATATCCAGGCACATCGCCTCTAGTTAGGACATTAAATAAATTATTAGGGAAAGGGAGGTGCTGAAGGGGGTGTGGCTAGAAACAGCAAAAATCAATTAACCCTTCGCACACTCACATGCAAATGTTCAAACAAATGCATTCACAGATTTACTCATCCAGGCACAACTGTTATCCCTACAGCTAAATTAAAAGCCAGGTATGTTTGTCAGCATGCAGACAGCTTATGCTGGTGTATGCGCATGGTGCACATGGACACATAACGTTAGCTCCCTTGTGCGATTGGTAAGATGCACTGTCTTTCCCAGGAGAGGAAGTTAGGATGTGTGCTCCTAATCCATTGATAGGTTTGATGCAATGAATGTGTTTGCATGTCTGCACTATGCATGTTACAGGGCCAGAGTTAGGACACCTATGTTTACCTGGGTACTTCTACGCAGTATAGGTGACTAAGCATAGGAATGCATTCTTCTGTGAACTAAAACCCTGGCTTTTAATTTAGCTGTAGGGATAACAGTTGTGCCTGGATGAGTAAATCTGTGAATGCATTTGTTTGAACATTTGCATGTGAGTGTGCGAAGGGTTAATTGATTTTTGCTGTTTCTAGCCACACCCCCTTCAGCACCTCCCTTTCCCTAATAATTTATTTAATGTCCTAACTAGAGGCGATGTGCCTGGATATATGTATGTTTATTCTTATCATTGACCCCTGTGGCTAGGGTCCAATTCGGTGCACTCCCCCCTTCCCCTGTATGTTTGTCAGCATGCAGACAGCTTATGCTGGTGTATGCGCATGGTGCACATGGACACATAACGTTAGCTCCCTTGTGCGATTGGTAAGATGCACTGTCTTTCCCAGGAGAGGAAGTTAGGATGTGTGCTCCTAATCCATTGATAGGTTTGATGCAATGAATGTGTTTGCATGTCTGCACTATGCATGTTACAGGGCCAGAGTTAGGACACCTATGTTTACCTGGGTACTTCTACGCAGTATAGGTGACTAAGCATAGGAATGCATTCTTCTGTGAACTAAAACCCTGGCTTTTAATTTAGCTGTAGGGATAACAGTTGTGCCTGGATGAGTAAATCTGTGAATGCATTTGTTTGAACATTTGCATGTGAGTGTGCGAAGGGTTAATTGATTTTTGCTGTTTCTAGCCACACCCCCTTCAGCACCTCCCTTTCCCTAATAATTTATTTAATGTCCTAACTAGAGGCGATGTGCCTGGATATATGTATGTTTGTACTTAAGGGACTAGAGACGCTGCATCTTGAAGAGACTAAAAAACTAAACCAACAACAGTATGGGGGATGCTACATTTACCATATTTCCTTTTAAAAACATTCCAGTTGTTTAACACTAATAAGAAAAACAAGGAGGCAAGTAATGCACTGCAAAGCAACATATTGCTCTTTTAAAACAACAAGTAATTGCATAGGATTTCTTCCCCTAAGTACTAAAAAGGAGTTTGCCACATGCCAAGCCAAATAAAGATTATTTATTTCAGTGGCATTAGCAACTCTGCTAATGTGTCTCCGCAGGATATCCTAGCTCTTAAAAAGAACCTGAACTGAAAATAAAAAGTCAAAATAACCATACTTGCCTCCAGTGTAGTCACTCCTTAATCTCTTTCTCCTCTCCCGCATCCTGTTTGTGCACTGTGATCAATGGATTTCTCTGTCCTCCATTTTTAAAAATGGCCATTACCCCATAACAGTTTCCTGGTCAGTACACTGTTAAACTGTAATATTGCCCACTTGAGCCATAGGGAAACGTGGGCATTACCTAGTACATTTAGTTGTAACTGACAGCAGCTGCTATATAACTGACAGTAACTGGTATATTTCAGTTCTGAAAAAATATTGTCGGAACTGGAAGGGATCAAGGTAAGAAAATGGTGAGCTTCTAAGAGGAATGGGCGGTGATGTTAGTATGTAATATTCATTTGCAGCTACGTCATGTGTTTAATAATTGTCGTCACTTCAGGTTCCCTTTAATGTATAGCATAGTAAATTTGCCTCAATGAGCAATACCAGGAGTCTAGCACATTGCACATCTGTACTTTTTTGTAATTAATCTATTAAAAGTACCTGACTAGTTCTTGTGGGGACAACAATGTAAGGGCTCTTTTCCCGGAGCAGTGCTTTTCAGCGCTGCTAGATTTGGAAGGGATTCAGTCTATAGCGGCGCTCAGTGAGTAACGTCGGCACCGTCAGAAGTCGGAGCCGAGGATGCTTAAAAATCATAATAATTCGGCTTCCAGCAATCGCTGGAAGCCGAATTATTTCATTCCCCCACTATCCATGTCGGCCTGGAGGGGGAATAGTAATTAATTCGGCCCGGACTTGTGCAGAAGCAGGAAAAGCCATATAACAGCTGGATCCTGCGCCCAAGTCTACCAGCGCCGATTTCAAATGTACTCTTTTCCACAGACTGTTCATAGGTAGTGAAATGCCTCTCAAACTCTCACAACTGTTCGCTGCTGGTAACTGCTTGCTGAGCACACAGTTCAACAGTCCGTGGAAAAGAGGCCTAACTTTACTGACAGTTTGTTGACCCTCTTTTTATTTATTTTTTTTATTTTATTTTTTTATACACACAGATTTTTACACGTGTTAACGGCTTGTTAAATTTAACACCGTCAGGCCAGGGTCACACTTGGCAGAATTGCATGATTTTTCCAATATGTTCTATGGGGAAAACTCGTGTGATTCTGCTGAGTGTGACCCTGGCCTTAGTGACACATTGCCGATTGAGCAAGGTTTTTGCGATCAACAGAATTTTTGGAGCCACCTTTAGTATCTTATTAACCATTTTTATTTGCTACATAAGAATGTTAATAATAAAAACATAATTTTCAATATTATTTTCCTGAATAGACTAATTAGTTTTCACCATTATCTTCGCTCCGTTTCCTCCTATAAACTTCCAAATGATTGTCAGTTACCGACAGGCTGGAGTTAAACACCTCATCTCAGATGGTTTTACTGCCTACTCTAGTTTTTGTGATTTTTTTTTTTTTTTTTTTTTTTTTTTTTTTTTTAGGCATTTACCCCACAAGTCTGTAATATAACCCCCCCCCCCCCCCCCTCCTATCAGATGCAAATAATTGCGAGTTGATGCAGGATTATGAAAATGTACGCAATTTAAAAAAAGGCCAATAGGATCCAGCCAAGGTCTAAGGCCTCTTTTCCATGAACTGCTAATAGGCATTAAAATGCCTCTCAAACTCTCAGGCCTGGTGCACACCAAAACCCGCTAGCAGATCCGCAAAATGCTAGCAGATTTTGAAACCCTTTTTTTTCTTTTTCTGTAGCGTTTCAGCTAGCGTTTTGCGGTTTTGTGTAGCGGTTTTGGTGTAGTAGATTTCATATATTGTTACAGTAAAGCCGTTACTGAACAGCTTCTGTAACAAAAACGCCGGCAAAACCGCTCTGAACAGGCATTTTTCAGAGCGGTTTGCGTTTTTCCTATACTTAACATTGAGGCAGAAACGCATCCGCAATCCAAAAAATGCCTCACTCCGGGAGTATGCGTTTCTGCAAAACGCCTCCCGCTCTTGTGTGCACCACCCCATTGAGATACATTGACCAAGCGTATCCGCAGCCGCAAGCGGCTGCAGAAACGCTGAAAAAGCTGCTCGGTGTGCACCAGCCCCTAAGCTGCATTTCCACTTGTGCAGTGCGAATCGACGCGGTAAAAATTCGCATGCGGGTCTATGGGAATTTTCGCATGGTTGACTATGTATGCGAATTTAACCATGGCAGTGCTGGTTTGCTTTTCCATTGTTTCTATGCGAATTTTTATGCGAATTCGCATACCCAAACCTCATGCGAATTTCCTATTAAATACATTGTATGCGATTCGCATAGCGGTATGCGATATGCGAATTCTGATGGCTCTGCCATGCGAATTTTTTCTGCACAGAAAAACGCAAAGGAATCCTGACAAGTGGAAACAGTCCCATTCACTTGTATTGCTATGCGAATTTGCATGCGAAAAATGCATGCGAATTCGCGATAGTGGAAATGGGCCCTCACAACTGCTTGTTGCTGCCTGAAAACTGCTTGTTGCTGCCTGAAAACTGCTTGTTGCTGCCTGGAAACTGCTTGTTGCTGCCTGGAAACTGCTGCCTGGAAACTGCTTGCTGAGCACACAGCTCAGCAGTCCATGGAAAGGAGGCCTAAAGGTGGGTACACACATCAGATAGTCTTTGGAAAATGAAAGCACACAGACCAATTTTACCCCCTTCCATGTAGTCTTTATGGTTTAGGAAAGCAAACTTTTGTTTTTCTTAACATCTTAGTAAGGGGGCTTTTAGGACCATTGTAGTCCCTTACACACTCCAATGAGTTCTGGGTCACCATGAGCTTGCTGGTTAGTCTGTGCCTTCCATGTAGTATGAGAGCCATACCTCCACAGTCTATTCTATTGAGCTGAACTCCCCATCAGATAAAAATCTTTGAATGATGCTGTACACATTCAACAGTTCAATATCTGCAAAAGGTCTGTTCCTGCAAAATGCATTCGTAGTCTATTTCTGCAGATCTCATACACACCTTGTTTAATGGACATTCATCTGCAGATCAGACAATTATCTGCAGATCTGAAGATCCATCCTGGTGGATCTGATCTGCAGATGAATGTCTGTTAAACAAGGTGTGTATGAAATCTGCAGATATCATTGACTATGAATGCATTTTGCAGGAACGGATATTTTGCAGGAGCTGATATTTTGCAGATACTGATCTGTTGCATGTGTGCATCATCTTTGTGTACAGCACCTTGCAAAGATTTTTATCTGATGGGGAGTTCAGCACAATAGAATAGACTGTAGGTATGGCTCTCATACTACATGGAAGGGGGTAAAATTGGTCTGTGATCTTTCATTTTCCAAAGACTTACGTGACGTGTGTACCCACCTTAATGCAATTGGTTTCAAGTTGGATAATATTTGCGTAAAGAATTTGCCTAATGGTGTGTACACACTTGAAAGATTAATTAATGATCTTAGACTAATTTTACCACCTTCCATGTATTATGAGAGCATACGCTTCACAGTCAATTCTATTGAGCTGAACTCCCCATCAGATAAAAATCTTTGCAAGATGCTGCACACAAAGATGCCGGATTCTTTTCCTCGCCGGCGCCGCTTATCTTCTGCTCAATTCCCTGCCATTGTCCCCTCGCGGGGAACGAGCAGGGAATCGGCGGTGGGGAGATCCGTCCTGTCGGATCTTATCAATCGAGCCGCATCAGTAGCTCGATTGATAAGCCACATCGCCGCCTCATCTACCCATGTAGATGAGGCTTAAGATCTTTCAGGCCTCTTTTCCACAAACTGTGAGCTGTGTGCTCAGCAAGCAGTTGTGAGAGTTTGAGAGGCATTTCACTGCCTGTAAACAGTTTGTGGAAAAGAGGCCTCAAGTGTATATACACCATAACCCTGTATCAACTATGAAGTATTTTTGCATCTCATTGTCAATCCCTAACAAAAATGTAGATGCTTCCAGATCACCTCTGCCATGTAAGGCCTCTTTTCCATGGACTGTTTATAGGCAGTGAAATAGGCAGGCCTTTCAAACTCTCACAACTGCTCACTGCTGCCTGGTAACTGCTTGCTAAGCCACGAAATGTTGAACTGTGTGCTCAGCAAGCAGTTACCAGGCAGTAGTGAGAGTTTGAGAGGCTTTTTACTGCCTATCAACAGTCCGTGGAAAAGAGAACTAAGGCCTCCTTTCCACGGACTGTTGAGCTGTGTGCTCAGCAAGCAGTTACCAGGCAGAAGTAAGCAGTTATCAGGCAGAAGTAAGCAGTTATCATGCAGCAAGAAGCAGTTACCAGGCAGCAGTGAGCAATTGAGTTTGAGAGGCATTTCACTGCCTATCAACAGTTCATGGAAAGGAGGCCTAAGGCTCAACACACACCATACAATCTTTGTTGTTCAATCTTACCACTTTCATGTAGTATAAGAGCTTATCCAATCAAGGTATTTTCAATCTGTTGGCCCTTATACTACATAGATTTGGTAAATCTGTACAACCAAGATTGTATGGTGTGTGTTGAGCTTAAGGATGATCAATGATGGGCAATTTTTTTCCAGATTTGATGCAAATGTATGCAACTTTTATGCAAATATATGCAGTTTGAAAAAGCCTTTTTTGTTCTGTTTTCACTGCTGCTGCCTGGGAGGTCTGTCCCCATTAGCTTGGCTGTTATCCACATGCTTATCTCATTTTCTAAACAGTCGGTATTCTCCGTTCCAATTCTGCTTGCTCTAATCTTTATAAATTGACATGTAGTGACATGTGTTGAGATAATCACTGCATAAGGCGGAAATTTTCCGCACTGCTCAGGAATATCAGATTTTCATGCGGAAACAGCTTTTCTGAATCGACACTTTGTTAAATGGTTGGTAAAGTCAACTGTTTTGAGCATTACCGCATGCGGGAATGCTTTATGAATAGAGGCCAATTAATGCAAATTGTATCAAGTTTGGCCAATCTGAAAAAGGGGGAAGTGCATTTGTGGTCCAGTTCTGTTGTGCACAACATAAATGCAAACTAGAATTTTTTTTGCATCTCATTGACCATCTCTACTACTGGGTAGAGATGGCCCAGCCTTGGAGAACTAATGGAGAAGCACATGGTCAGTTTGATCAGCTGATAGATTTGTAAGCCTCTGATTTGAGGGTTATGATCATGTGTTAAACCAGGAAGTCATCTCAGCAAATCAGAGGCTTACAAATCTATCAGCTGATCAAACTGATCATGTGATTCACCATGAGTTCTCCAAAGCAGGGCCATCTCTACTATTGGGCTGTGTACACTTTAGGCATCATGGAGGATAATGGGTAATGTATGGTGGACCCAACTCTGATTTTGGGCTCTATTCAAAATAAGCAGTTCAGTAAAGTCATTTTGGACGATAAAATACCTCATGCGGTATTTTACACTTTTTTTTTTTTCCAAATTCACAAAAGTTTTCCCCCTTAAAGAGACTCTGAAGCGAGAATAAATCTCGCTTCAGAGTTCATAGTTAGCAGGGGCATGTGTGCCCCTGCTAAACCGCCGCTATCGCACCGCTAAACGGGGGTCCCTTCACCCCCAAACCCACCCCGCAATACTTGGTCGTAGACTTGGTCGTGATTTATTTCTTCCTGGAGGCAGGGCTAACGGCTGCAGTCCTGCCTCCAGTCGCGTCTATCAGCAGCGCATCGCCGCCTCTCCCCTGCCCCTCTCAGTGAAGGAAGACTGAGAGGGGCGGGGGAGAGGCGGAGATGCGCGCTAACCGCCGCAGCCCTGCCCCAATGCGGAAGCGCTCCCCTGCTGTACGGAGGGGATTTGGGGGTGAAGGGACCCCCGTTAAGCCGCGGGATAGCGGCGTTTTAGCAGGGGTACACATGCCCCTGCTATCTATGAGGTCTGAAGCGAGATTTATTCTCGCTTCAGACTCTCTTTAAGACAGAAGTTCAATAATTTACTGAACAAACATGCCTCGATTCACTAAGCCCTGGTCGGTAAGGCCTCTTTTCCACGAACTTTTGACAGGCAGTGAAATGCCTCTCAAACTCTCACAACTGCTGACTGGTAACTGCTTGTTGCTGCCTGCTGCCTGGTAACTGCTTGCTGAGCACACAGTTTAACAGTTTGTGGAAAAGAGGCCTAAGGCCTAGTGCACACCGAGCGGTTTTTGGAGCGATCCGCCGGCCGCATCCGCTTGGGAAAATGCTTGGCTAATGTATTGCAATGGGATGGTGCACACCGGCGGTTTGAGGTTTTTGCCAAGCCGCAACTGCGCCTCCTGCTGCGCGTTTGCGGATTTCGGAAGCGTTTCGTCCTCAATGTAAAGTATAGGAAAAACGCAAACCGCTCTGAAAAATGCTACTTCAGAGCGGTTTGCCAGGCATTTTTGTTACAGTATCTGTTCAGTAACAGCTTTTACTGTAACAATATGTGTAATCTGCTACACAAAAACGCACCCAAAACCGCTAGGTGTGTTTAGAAAACCTCTCTAAACATACCTAGAATCGCTCTGAAATCAGCTCCCAAAACCGCTAGCGTATTGCGGATCTGCTAGCGGTTTTGGTGTGCACTGGGCCTAAGTGTCACTTACCAGCCTTTTAGCAGGGCAGCAGGCAGGCAGAGAGCGCTGTGTGTGACTCGGAGGTTTTCCGTCTTGTGCATACTGTCATCCCTTTAGATGTGCTGCAGCCACCAGGGGGAGCTCTTCTGTGTGCTACAATACAAATATGAACCTCTAAAGGGATGCCGCAGAATTGTCACCTTCCTATGCTTTGATACACTGAAAGACCCACCGGCATCCCTTTCGCATCCAATCACAGTGAGAATCAGGTTGTGTGGCTCTCCTTATTGGGTGCCTGGCTCTCCCCAAAGGCTGTCTGTCAAATCTACCACACAAAGGCTATCATTCATAAAGCATTTCCGCATACGGAAATGCTTAAAACAGCTGACTTTACCGAACACTTAGCAAGTTCGGCATTCATAAAGCCACTTTCCGCATGAAAAGCTGACACTACCGAGCAGAGCGATAAATCACCGTCTTGTGCGGGGATTTTCGTAAAAAAATTAACAAAATGGTAACTCATAAAGATTACCGCAAGCGGTATGAGGACGGGAAATACCGCCCCCTCTGATGTGGCGATACCAATGTAAAGTTAATGGAGACACAGACCTCCCAGGCAGCTGCAGTAGAGCGGAACACAGAGAAATGTATCAACTTGGCAGCGGTAAAATCTGCATTTTTCAGCATTACCAAATGCGGTAATGCTTTGTGAATACAGCCACTTTCAGTTTGCCGAGCAGTTCAGTCTCCCGTCTGCCAGTGCAATTTAAAGGTGGCCGAATTGCAGTGGTAATAACACCACGTGTGTCAAGCGCTGACATGCTGTGGTGTTAGGGTGGCAGAGGATCGCAACAGGTCTAGTTTGAGTGTGACTGTGATCAGATCTGACTCCATGGGGGGGATGGCGGTCCTGTCTAGTGCCAGCAGGAGAGTAGCTGACAGGTAGTGACTTCACCACCTTTCAGTTGCCTGTGTGAACGGGGCCTTAAAGGTGTACCTTGCAGGCAATCAGTTTGTGGAGTTAAATTCAATGAATAAATGCTTTTATTTTATCTACTAGGGACTTTAGCCCATTTAATAACGAGCTCTAGTTCTGTCAGCGTGCATCCGCCGTGTGTGCACACACAAGTAGCGCCCGCTTGCCACGCACACGCCCGGCCACCTGGCTGTGCTGCTCCCATCCCAACAATGGCTGTCCCTGCGGCACATTCGCAGTAGCGCAGACACACACCGACATGGGACGCAGAGACACAGGGGTTTTATTAGGTAGGATGGTAAGCTGGGGATGGTCAATAAAATGCGAATAATTGTAAATTGATACAAATTTTATGGAACCGTGCACCTTGAAAGTTGGTTATTCAGACGCAGCAACTGCTGTATTTGATCACTTTTCTAACTACAGTAAAACCCCCATTATCCAGTACCAACTGGGATTGGCTGATGCCGAATAAGTGCAGTTTCTCGTTGCATGCAGAGCCGGCCTTTGGGGGGGGCAAGTGGGGCGGTCGCCCCAGGCCCCGCGCTTGAGGAGGCCCCGCGCACCGCCATTCAGAGCCGGCCTAATTTAATATTTATTGCTGGGCAGCAGCCGCCGATCGCACTGACCTGATGCGCTTCCTTCCTGTATAGGCTGGAGCGCATCGGCATTTCCTCCTCTGCCCGGCTGCTGGCACCCAGCGAGTGACGTCACGAATGACGTCATATCCATGCGCAGAGAGAGCGCTCCCCGTGGCAGCTGCAGCCCGACCTAGAGCCGACCAGGACTGAGAGTCTGAGAGACTCACTGAGCGAGCCACTGTCTGCAGCAGCCGCCGGACGTATTGCAGAGCAGAGGCCAGGGGACTCAGCTGAGGCACAGCAGATACTGTCCGGTAGGTAGGATTATTTGAGGGGTACATGATTTGGGCGGGGCACTGGGGCTGGCTGGGGGAGCATTATTGTTATTAGTTATGCACTGGGAACTATTTATACTAACTATATACTGGGCGCTGTACTAGCTATATACTAGGCACTGTACTAACTATATACCGGGCACTGTACTAGCTATATACCGGGTACTATACTAGCTATATACCGGGCACTGTACTAGCTATATACCGGGCACTGTACTAACTTTATACCGGGCACTGTACTAGCTATATACCGGGCACTGTACTAGCTATATACCAGGCACTGTACTAGCTATATACCGGGCACTGTACTAGCTATATACCGGGCACTATACTAGCTATATACCGGGCACTGTACTAGCTATATACCGGGCACTGTACTAACTTTATACCGGGCACTGTACTAGCTATATACCGGGCACTGTACTAGCTATATACCAGGCACTGTACTAGCTATATACCGGGCACTGTACTAGCTATATACTAGCTATATACCGGGCACTGTACTAGCTATATACTAGGCACTGTACTAGCTATATACCGGGTACTATACTAGCTATATACCGGGCACTGTACTAGCTATATACCGGGCACTGTACTAGCTATATACCGGGCACTGTACTAGCTATATACTGGGTGCTGTGCTAGCTATATACTGGGCGCTATACTAGCTATATACTGGGCACTATACTAGCTATATACTAGGCGCTGTACTAGCTATATACTGGGCGCTATACTAGCTATATACTAGGCACTATACTAGCTATATACTGGGTGCTGTACTAGCTATATACTAGGCGCTGTACTAGCTATATACTAGGCGCTGTACTAGCTATATACTGGGCGCTATACTAGCTATATACTGGGCGCTATACTAGCTATATACTGGGCACTATACTAGCTATATACTGGGCGCTGTACTAGCTATATACTGGGCGCTATACTAGCTATATACTGGGCACTATACTAGCTATATACTGGGCGCTGTACTAGCTATATAGAATAATTAAAATATGTAATGTAATCAAATAGCGAATGGTAGTACCATTGTTTTTTATATTGGTTGGCTTAGTGGCCTTTACCGAACGTAATTGTTTTCAAACAATAATAGTAAGGCGTACTGCATTAAAGGCGGACAAGCCCATGAACGTGGCGATACGGTATATGGCCTACACTTATGGCTCTAGGCCCCGCATGTGACACTCGCCCCAGGCCCCGCATACTCTAAGGCCGCCTCTGGTTGCATGGTTACACTGTATACTTTAACCACTTTACCCCCCCAGTGCTAAATTTCTCCGTCCCTCTGCGCACCGCTTCACCCCCAGGGACGGAGAAAGGCGCACTTGTTTGTTTACTGGCTGGGAGTGGGCGGGGACCTCGCGCGCACACTCCAGCCAGCCAGCACAGCAGGTGACTAATTGGATGTTAGGAACAAGCGTTCCTAAATCCAATTAGACGCGCCGATTGCGGACACAATGGAGACTGCTTCAAACAGAAGCAGTCTCCATTGATAACAAAGAATTGTAAACAAATGTGCAGCGCACGATCGCGCGCCCCCGCGCACACACCCCCGCTCTGCAGTGCAATGATTGGTTATGGGGACCCCAGTCCCCAATAACCAATCATATCACAGTAAAAAATCAATGGAAGCAGCGCTGCAATGTACAAATCGCGCTGGTGCTTCAGGGGTAAAACCCCTCCGTTGTGAAGTGGTTAAATATTATAAATTGTGTATGTTAAAATATAGTAACTAAAAAAGCAAATGAGAACAAAGGACAGATGTAACATAAAGAACGACTCCAGCATAAAAAAGTAAGCAGTTAAATCTGACAGAACTGACTGGTTTTGGACTAGTCCATCTCCTCGTGGGGGATTCTCAGGGTTTTCTTTGATATTTTAAAAGCATTTCTTGGATGGCAGTTGCGAAGTCTAACTGACAAAATGGTGTGCATGTGAGTAGGGAGGCTGGCTGGTTATCTTGCTGTTTTTGCAGTTAAACTGCCATTCAGAAAATGCTTCTGAAAAAGAAAAAAAAAAACCTGAGAATCCCTCATGAGGAGATGGACTTGTCAGATTTTTACGGACAGTGGTCCTTCAAAGGAACACTATCGTGAAAAAAGTAGGCGGTTAAAATCTGACAGAACTGACATGTTTTGGGCCAGTCAATCTCCTCATAGGGGATTCTCAGGGTTTTCTTTGTTTTTAACAGCATTTCCTGAACAACAGTTACAAAGTGAGTAGGGAGGCTGTCTGGTATCCTACTATTTTGGCAGTTAAACTGCTGTTCAGGAAATGCTGTTGAAAACAAAGAAAGCCCTGAGAATCCCCTATGAGGAGATGGACTGGCCCAAAACATGTCAGTTCTGTCAGATTTTAACTGCCTACTTTTTTCATGCTAGTGATTCTTTAATCATGTAACATAGGTTTATTACTGTATAAAGAGGTGTAAAAGTACTGTAGCTTTAGGTATACTGCAAGGCCAGGATTTTTTTTTTCTGGTTGCTTAAAGGAACCTAAACTGAGAAGGATATGGATTTTTCCTTTTTAAAATAATACCAGTTGCCTGACTCTCCTGCTAATCCTGTGTCTCTAATACTTTTAGCCACAGCCCCTCAACAAGCATGTAGATAGGTGCTCTGACTGAAGTCAGACTGGATTAGCTGCATGCTTGTTTCAGGTGTGTGATTCAGCTACTACTGCAGCTAAAGAGATCAGTAGGACTGCCAGGCAACTGGTATTGTTTAAAAGGAAACATCCATATCCCTCTCAGTTGAGGCTCCCTTTAAGACTTCTTGTTAACTGAGTTCTGGATAAAGGGGCTTTTACTGTATATGTATGGTTCCATAAAATGTGCATCCATTGACCATCCCTGCAGAAAATGGACTTGCAGGGGTAGACCAGAAATTTGCATGGGGCTAGACTGATTCAAAAGCTGCTGGTTAATTTATCAGCAGCACCTGGATCTGGTTAGCCCTGTGAGAAGTATTTGTGGCTCTGCTCCGCTGAAAGGCTAGGTACACACATAGCAGAAATGCTAGCATTGTGAAAAACGCAGCTGCCGCTAATGGAAATCTATGGGCCGCAGGAAAAATGCATATCAAAAACTCATATGCGTTTTTGATGCGTGCATTTTCAAAAACACTGGTTTTTGTTGCGTAATCTTCAATAACGCAGCAAAAACGCACATAATGGAAGTCAAAAGAAATGCCATGGTATGCGTTTTTCATGCGTTTTCTATGCGTTTTTGCTTAAAAAAATATATATATTTTGATGCATTTCCGCTTCCTGTTGTCTTCCTATTGATTTGCATAAAACACAAAATGGAAACGCATACAAAATGCATATGCATTCTTTATATGTGAACCGCAAATGCATTAAAACACACACAAAACACTTGAAAAAGGCATCTGCGGTTTAAAAAAAAAGCCAAAGCAAACTCAGCAAAAACACACAGAAAACGCACACAACATTAACATAAAACATGACATAAAACGCAGCTTTTCATTATGTGTGCACCCAGCCTAAAGGTGTTTTAGTTGAAGTAGATGCTTAAGGCTGCTTTCACAGTGGGACGTTACAGGCACACGTTAGAGCAACCTGTAATACAGCCCAACTCACAGTAATGAAAAATCAATGGGCTGTTCACAGTGCCCACGTTGCGTTACAGTGTAACGCTGGACATTATAGGTGGTTTTAGCTGCGTTAGACTGTTTGCACAGTCGAATCATCGAATCATCTCAATCAAGGATTCGGTCGAATCATCCGGATCATCTCAATCAAGGATTCGGTTCACAGTGGATGTCTGGAAGAAACAGGAACTACAGCTTCTGTGCACAAGCACAATCTTTCTGCTGCATGTCTCCCTTCCCCATTAGCACCCTCAATGTGCCTTCATTCTGCTGCACCCCTGCTTCCTGCTTCCCTAGTAAAATGATTCAAAGATTCGGTTCAAAGATCCGGATCTTTTCAATGATCCGATTCGAATCATTGAAAAGATCCGGACTTCCCAGGATAGCACCAAGAGCCTCATAACGTGGCTCAATCTGACTTCCAACTTCAACACCACCATGCACTGCGTTAGGGGCACGTTATGCGACCTTAATGTCCTCTAAAACGCAATGTCTTGGTGTTAAAGAGGCCAAAAGGGACTCTGAGCACCTCTCATAGGTATACTTTTAAGACTCCACCAGTACTGCAAAGTACTTAAAGATTATTATTATTATTATTTATTGTATTTATAAAGCGCCAACATATTACGCAGCGCTGAACATTAATTTAGGTTACAGACAATATTTAGGGGTGACATACAGCAATATGACAATACAGGAATACAAGAAAACCAGATCACACACCATAGTATGAGTACCAGGTAATGCTTAGTCAGTCACTGGATGGAGCATGGAGATTAGGCAAGTTAGGTTCACTCAGATGCATAGCATGGGTGCACAGTAATGGAGGCGCATGATCAGGTAGGACACAAAGGGAGGAGGATGCATACCTTTCTATAGATTGTACTCTCCTCTTTAATTTGATGCCTGAATCGCCGTTCTACACCAAATAGTTTTTGTTTTATTTCAAATTAAAAATCGCGGCTGCCATCTTGGCTATGTTATAACTTCCCGGTCAACCCTGTCTTCTTAGGGCTCTTTCACATCAGACAACGCGAGCAGGAGCCGTTCTCCTGCACGCGTTGTCTGCCTGCGGCGTGTCGTCGGGTATCTGCGGTGCGACGCAATCAGCGGCGGTAGCTGGTAATTAAACCCGACGGAAAACGCTGGCTCGCGGGTGCGTTGGAGGAAAAACTGCGCTCGTGTGCGTCGGAACCGCAACGCATCGAAACGCAGCGTCGAGTGTGAAAGGTAAAATGAAAGTCTATGGACTTTCATCTTACCTTGGTTAACGCAAACGGCTGCCGTTTGCGTTAACGCACAAAGTCTGCCCTAATGTGAAAGAGCCCTCAGAGAAGTGCATCACCGAATCAAGCTGGAAGTATGGGTTATATTAGAGCTACATGAGGTTTGGTTAATAGGCTTCAGATGCTACATACCTTGCAATGAGGCTGCACCTAAAAGGGCTGTATACTGTAGTCGCTTTCTAGTCCTCCAAGCTTTGTACTAATATGTAACCATGGCTACGAATTTACTAATGTTTCAACAAACTTTACAATGGTCTGATATGCCACATTTTCCTACTGAACACATTGGGCTCTATTCACAATCACACATGCTGTAAGAGATTTTTGACTGCTATATTACCGCCAATAGTAATTTCTGTATTTTTTTCCACATTCACTAAAAATTTTCCAGGTATATTGCAGGAAAAAAGGTGCGGTAACACACGTAAACAGGCATTAAACGTGCGATAAACATGTGGGGAAAAAAGTTGCATTAAAAAATTGTCCCCTCCCAAACCGTTTTTAAGTCCAGCAAACACAGCACTCCAAGCCTCCAGATCAGGGGCGTAACAATAGGGGATGCAGCCCCTGCACCCACGGGTAGGCCTGGGGACCCTCTAGGGCCAGCTCAGGGCTGTTGGGGTGGAGGGGGGGCAGGTGGGTGTCGCAGCATGAGGGGAAAGTGTGGCCACACATCGGCAGGGAGGGGGGACAGCCCCCCTCACCTCGGGCTCTCCCCTCAGCACGCTCCCCTCCTGCATAAATCATCAGTGGCAGCAGCGGTGGTAGACGCATACCTCCATCTACCGTGGAGGTCTCCGATCTGTAAGTGCTTGAATGTAAAGCACTTGCCTCCATCCACTGCAGGAGGTTCCGATCTGTATGTGTCTACTGCCACTGATGATTTATGCAGGAGGGAAGCTCGCTGAGGGGAGAGCCCGAGGGGGAGGGGGGGGGACTGCCCCCCTCCTTGCTGATGTGCAATGCTCTCCCCTCATGCTGTGACCCCCTCCTGCCCCCCTAAAATGGTCCTGGGGGGGGCCATCCAAAATCTTGCAGGGGGGCCCAGGGACTTCTAGTTATGCCCCTGCTCCAGACTCCATTTAAGTCAATGGAAAGCGAAATATATCACCAACTACTTGAAGGTGATAAAAAATTGGTACTTTAGGCAGAAATAATGAGCCCCTTTTTCATTGTGAACTTGGATCTTTTTGCAGTAATTTTCTGCATTATTTGTGGACTTTTACTGCACATTTTCCGCATGTGGAAAATTTTGTGAATGTCAACATGGTCTTATTTTGCTCACAAATTTCCCGCAAGTAATTTTCTGCATGCAGAAAATGATTGTGAATAGAGCCCATTGTGGGTTTGCAGAATGTCTTATACTTTCATCCTAGAAAGGACTTTTCATGGGCCAATTTTACGACTTCCATGTAGTATGAGAGTTTACCTACATAATCTTCATAGCATTCAAAATGTGTTGGTTCTCATACTACACTGAAGTGGTAAATTTGACCAATCAACATTGGATCTGTATGCACCCACAGAGTCCTTTCACACTGTGACGTTGCGTTGCTGCAAAAACACTTTGCAGTGGTGCGACTATACAGTGAAGTATACAGTGCAGTGAAAGTATGCTTCACTGCCACTGTAACCGCGCACATTGCCTGGTAAAGAAAGTATTCCGTGCGTTACTCTGTCAGAAACTACCTCTCCCTATGTGAAAGCACCATAAGTATATGTCTGCATCACAATGCGATGATATACTGCACATGGCAACAGACAGTGTGAAAGGACTTTTAGACATAACTGTAATGAGAGGGATATGGAGGTTGCCATATTTATTTCCTTTTTAAACAATACCAGTTGCCTGGCAGTCCTGCTGATCCTCTGCCTCTAATACTTTTAGCCATAGACCCTGAGCAAGAATGTGGAGGGGACAACAATTGGCGCATGACAGAGCAGCTTACCACGGACAGAGTAAGGCCTCTTTTCCACGGACTGAGCTGTGTGCTCAGCAAGCAGTTATCAGGCAGCAGTGAGCAGTCAAGAGAGTTTGAGAGGCATTTCACTGCCTATCAACAGTCCGTGGAAAAGAGGCCTTAGGCCCCATTCACACTCCCGGCACTCCAATGCGCGCTACATTTTTGTAAAAAGCGCTTTTTCAGAGTGGTTTTGTAATTCACTCTTTGACCCGGAAAAGCATAAATACAATGTATTTATTCTTAAACTCAATCAGTGCACAAAGCGATTTTGTGAGCGTTTTGCATTTCTCCTATACCTTCCATTATAGCAAAAACGCCCCAAAAATGGTGCAGGCACCGCTTTGCTGAGTGGATCGGAAATGAACCGCTCAGCTGTGAACTCTCTAATAGGGAATCATTGCACAAGTGTTTTGGGGGATGATTTTAAAAATCGCCTGGTCTTGAAAAAAGGTGGAAAATGCCCCTAGTGTGCTCGTTACTCACTTGGGCATTGCCAGAGATCTGGCAAGCTGGATTTTTTTATGTCGGGCAGTTGCTCTACACCTAACGCTGATTGGCGTCAAATCCTGAGGCTGCAGTTTGCAGGAGATGCTGCGCGAGCATCTCCTGCTCGGGGGGCGGAGCTGCGCCCCACCTTCAGTCTCCGAGTGGTGATTGCCGCTCAAGAGACTGTTAGACGGCGAAACCACCGTCAAATTACATAGTACAGCGCTGTGATCAGCAGCAGCGCTGTACTGGGGACAGCCGTGTGACACGGCTGTCCCCTCCGCGTCTCGGCAGTGATCGGCTGTCATAGGCTGAAGCCTAGGACAGCTGATCATGGGGATTGGCTGGCGGGGGGAGGTAGGGAGGGGGTAATATATCAAAATTAAAAAAAAACATAGCAACATTTATTTAAAAAAATAAACATTTAGTTAAAAATAAACATCCGGGGGGGCGATCTGACCCCACCAACAGAGAGCTCTGTTGGTGGGGAGAAAAGGATGGGGGAATCACTTGTGTGCTGTGCGGCCCTGAAGCCTGGCCTTAAAACTGCAGTGGCCATTTTCACAAAAGTTAGCCTGGTCTTTAGGGGAGTTTTCCACTGTGGTCCTCAAGTGGTTAAAAGAAAATAAATATGTTCGCCTCCACATCCCTTATGTTACAGCTGTCCTGTAAGTGCCCTTTCACACCATCTGCTTTCTATTTTTGTTTTTGAAAAGGATTGCAATTTTCCAAATGCAAGTACAGTTACAATTGGAATCATGGGAATTCATTCATACTGAATGCATTTATGATTTTCTAAAAAGGCAATTGTAGTTCTGCTGAATTTTTCCTGCGTTTTGATTGAGGCCAACATAGTGAAAATTGCAAAATGTGATTGCATTTTGCAATCGCTTTGCGTGATTTTTGGTGTGAAAGAGGCCTAAGAGCAGATTTTGTTCTATATAATGTTTCTATATAAAACCAGCTGATGATGCAGAATTATGCAAATTTTGTATTCAAATTCATGCAGCTTGAAAATGAACTGATGTTGCAGATTTCTGCACCATGCATCCATTCCAATGAAATGATAGACGCGTAAAATTCATATACAGGGAAACCGTATGTGAAATGTAATATCCTAGTGAAAATATAGCATTATAACAGTAAAAAAAAAACAGCTGGAACAAGATTTATGGTCCTTATTCAATTCACTTTTTCTCTTGGATATATATTTTTCACAACTTATCGAAATGTCTTTTAACCTCCCTGGCAGTATGATTATTGCCGCCTCCTGTATAATAACCCCCCCTCCCCCAGAATAGGTAGCCTGGAGGCAGTAGCGAGCAGGAGTCCCCCGGTCTGCACTCCCCCTCCAGCTATTAAATGCAGCAGCAAGAGTATATTGTCAGGCAGTGGGCTGGAATGACTCACCTCTTCCGCTTTCCAGCGTGTTCCACTCTCGTCACTTCCTGCAATGCCCTCCACTTACAGTACAGTGGGAGGCATTGCAGGAAGTGACGAGTAGAACGCACGCTTTAATGCGGAAGAGGTGAGTCATCCCCGCCCACTGCCTGACGATATAGGCTCGCTGCTTCATTTAATAGCTGGAGGGGGAGCACAGATCCCCTGCCCGCCACTGTGCCCAATACCCGCTTCCTGCGCCCCTCCCATGGCCAGGCAGTTGCTGCCCCCTCCCAAGAAAAAAAAGATTGCCGCCTGAGGAACCCGCCTCACCCCGCCTTATGGGCGGACCGGCTCTGACCCAGAGGCAAATCGGCAGACATTGTTTTTATTTCATTAGTTCAGCACCCTAGCAATCTGAAGAACAGCAATGTGGCCCTTGGCCTAAAATGTTTGGACACCCCCTGTGCTACACCTATCTACATTATGAAGTCTGGTCCCTAGTGGTCTTCATGGAAGCCTTGTGGTTAGAAGGCGGTGTCTTGAGGATAAAAAGACCACCAAGAGACCTGCCTATGCATAGTAGCACAAGAAATGGTTTGCAAAAGTAAAATTGCAGCAGTGACCTGGACAGCTGTGTACCCACTAGATGCTGGAATGAAACTGCAATGTGCCTCAGATACCAAAATAGCCATGTTTGCACAGATAAAAGAACTGGTTATCTGTGTCTCCCAGATAAATTTCAAGTAGCGCTGTGTGTCCCCCCCCCCCCCCCCCCCAGATAAAAGAATGATGTAGGCATGCTCTCCAGATAAAAGAATTGGGCGGCCATGTACTATCCAGATAGGAAGTGGGTAGCCATGTGCTTCCCTGGTAAAATAATTGAGTAGTTGTACCCCTAGATAAAAAAAATAAATAATAATAAAAAAAGGGTAGCCATGTGTGCCTCCCACCTCTGATTCATCACGCTGGAAGCTGGGAATTTACTACCTGTCAGCTGCTCCCTTGCACTGGCCAGGTGCTGCTTAACCATCAGGAAGGCATCTTTTCAGTCTCATATTCATTCTACAATGACCCCAGATGTGTAGCTTACTTGTAATTTTAAAAAGCACTATCTTTAGCGAAAAAGCGACCCCCTGGAAGAGATAAGATGATCCTTGCAGAGCACTGATATCAACATGATTGATTCTGTGTCAGGTTATCTAAGAATATTATACCAAGACAAGGATATGTATAAAAGATATTGGAGAAACTCAAAAAGGTTTATATGCAAAAATACCAAAAAGTCTTTAAGACAAGTCGCGCAAAGTATTCATAAAAGGTATCCTTCAAGAAGCATATTCCATAGCCGAGGATGGCGAACATACAGCAGTGATTAACATCAAGATTAGTGTAATTGTAAGTATTGAGATGACAAGGTCAACTTGTTTCGGGATAGACCCTTCATCAGGCCTCCACATATAAAGTCAAATCTGGATAATTACTGCATGATCTTAAGCAACATCTGGCTGGGCCTTTGCTACATGCAGTCTCTGTGTGTGAAAATATGACTAGTGGTCTTACCTGGCTTCATGTTGTCTGGATGTTGCTTAAGATCATGCAGTAATTATCCAGATTTGACTTTATATGTGGAGGGCTGATGAAGGGTCTATCCTGAAACAAGTCAACCTTATCACCTCAATACTTACAATTGCACTAAGTTTGATGTTAATCACACCTGTATGTTTGCCATTCTTGGCTATGGAATATGCTTCTTGAAGGATAACTTTTATGAATACTTTGCACGATTCTTGACTTTTTTGTACAGTATGTTTGCATATAAACTTTTTGGGTTTTTTCAATATATTTTATACATATCCTTGTATCGGTATAAAGTTTATGTGGGTGTTGTGGCACACCTTTAAGGATATTGTCCCTCATATCTCCCTTTATGCAGAATTAGGTTATCTAGGGCAGCGTTTTTCAACCAGTGTTCCGCGGAACGTTGCCTGGTGTGCTGTCCTCTAATCCCCCCTCCCGAACGTCCCCGCGGCCGCCGCTGCTATTACCTTAGGAGCGGCCGCTCTCCCCTCTCCAGCGCATGTGTTTAATCTAGCAGCGTATCTCCGGCTGCTCTGTGTGATGCGCAGGAGGCAGGGCTCGGTTTCCATAGTAACGGAGATACATATCTCCGTTACAGGAAGCCGCTGCCCTCCTTCCTTCCGCATCACACAGAGCAGCCGGAGATACGCTGCTTGAATATACACGCGCCGGAGAGGGGAGGAGCGGCAGCTGTTAAGGTAATAACAGCGGCGGGGACGGGCGGGGGGCACTATACTGGGGCACTATACTTGGGCACTATACTGGCTATACTGGGGCACTATACTGGCTATACTGGGGCACTATACTGGCTATACTGGGGCACTATACTGGCTATACTGGGGCACTATACTAGCTATACTGGGGCACTATTCTGGCTATACTGGGGCACTATTCTGGGGCACTATACTAGCTATACTGGGGCACTATACTGGCTATACTGGGGCACTATACTAGCTATACTGGGGCACTATTCTGGCTATACTGGGGCACTATACTGGGGCACTATACTAGCTATACTGGGGCACTATACTGGCTATACTGGGGCACTATACTGGCTATACTGGGGCACTACTGGCTATACTGGGGCACTATACTAGCTATACTGGGGGCTATACTGGGGCACTATTCTGGGGCACTAGTCTGGCTATACTGGGGCACTAGTCTGGCTATACTGGGGCACTAGTCTGGCTATACTGGGGCACTAGTCTGGCTATACTGGGGCACTAGTCTGGCTATACTGGGGCACTAGTCTGGCTATACTGGGGCACTAGTCTGGCTATACTGGGGCACTAGTCTGGCTATACTTGGGCACTAGTCTGGCTATACTTGGGCACTAGTCTGGCTATACTTGGGCACTAGTCTGGCTATACTTGGGCACTAGTCTGGCTATACTGGGGCACTAGTCTGGCTATACTGGGGCACTAGTCTGGCTATACTGGGGCACTAGTCTGGCTATACTGGGGCACTAGTCTGGCTATACTGGGGCACTAGTCTGGCTATACTGGGGCACTAGTCTGGCTATACTGGGGCACTAGTCTGGCTATACTGGGGCACTAGTCTGGCTATACTGGGGCACTAGTCTGGCTATACTGGGGCACTAGTCTGGCTATACTGGGGCACTAGTCTGGCTATACTGGGGCACTAGTCTGGCTATACTGGGGCACTAGTCTGGCTATACTGGGGCACTAGTCTGGCTATACTGGGGCACTATACTGGGGCACTATACTGGGGCACTATACTGGCTATACTGGGGGGCTATACTGGGGCACTATACTGGCTATACTGGGGCACTATTCTGGCTATACTGGGGCACTATACTAGCTACATTGAGGCAACTAAACTCCCTACACTGGGGCAACTATGCTAGCTATGCAGCCAAACCCCAGCCCCCCCCCCCTCCCCCCCCATAGCCTGCTGCGCACGGCACTGTCGACTAGGTCGCGCAAACAACCGGGGGCCGCATACCCCCTCAACCCCCCACGCGCCGTTCCCCGGAGAAAAATTTGGTCAGACAGTGTTCCCCGGGCCGGAAAAGGTTGGGAACCACTGATCTAGGGAGACCAGAAGCAACTCAGATGGTTACAGAAATGTGGTAAGTTCTCAGCAGATAAGTTGTTCAAAACATATGTATGCAAGTGTTCCTAGAACTATTGAATAGTGTTTTTTAAAGGAAATAGCTGGACAGAGAAATAATTACATCTAGGTGTTCTCCTATGTCAGCACTTTGCAATTTAGTAATGGATAAAACTATTCATCAGTACATTTATTTTTGAAAGCATTCTCATTCTACAGCAATTTTTATCAAGTGCCTTAAGCATAGTAAGATGTGTTTCTGTTATGCTAAATATTTAGCAGTATAAAGTGAGATGTGAGTGAGATGTGAATGAATTAACCTACATTGTGTGTGTGTGTGTGTGTGTGTGTGTGTGTGTGTGTGTGTGTGTGTGTGTGTGTGTGTGTGTGTGTGTGTGTTGCGTTTGCTCTGTAGCTGTAGAGTGATGGATTAGAGTTAGGCTGCATCACAGATTGGTAAAATCTCCCAGCATCCCTCCTGAACACATAGGAGCCAGCATCCATCCTGTGTACCAGCGTCGACCTGCTGCTAATTTAGTTGCAAATTCTTTGAGATGCTGTCATGGGAAGACCCTGCTAGGACAGCTGCTACCGTCTCAACTTCTCCAGCTTCTTTGTTTCTTCTTGATGACTAATTCATAGCAGCCTAATGGCTAACCGGGCGTAGAGAAAACAGCGAGTTCATACATCTAGATTTCCCTAACGTGCATGTCCTGTAATCAGCACTACCTGGCCATTTGGTAATGTGGGCAATCTGAGCAAGCAGGATCTATCTGCATTGTGGATTTTGCACTCCTCCTCCAGAAATCTGCAGAATTCACCCTGTAAGTACTGCACCTGATTTTTACATTGAATTTTCACACCATTCTACATTTGTCACCTCCTTGCCTGGCATTGGTTAGATAAATGTTGCTTCCAGTAGAGAATGTAGATTTATGCTTTATATTTCTGAAACTTGATCCTCAGTGCCCTTGGACTTACCTGCTGCCGCACCTCCAGCATCCTCTTCCATGTCCTCTGTTGCAGTAATGGGGCTTAATAATGGCAGTTTTATAAAACAGAGCATCTTATCCTGGCCAGCACAATGCTATATTAGCAAGGAAGCCTCATCCTTATCCGGCTATATGCATGTGTTTTTATACTGCTGTGACTGTCAGGTCATTCCCAGCATCTGCATTCACCCCCCTCATCCCTCCCCTGTTCTGTATACAGCTTCCCATAAGGGACCCTTTATTACTGTGTGTGGATCAGCCTGTATAGACTTGCTCATTGGGTGGAGGCTGGAAAATGTGTTTTCATTGTTACATGTCAGAAGTCTGCTTCTATTTATGGCGCCGGATAGAGGAAAAAGAAGCATTGCTTGTTAGCAGAGAGGAGTGCTAGTTAAATAAGCTGAAAGTTGAGAAGCAGGGAGAGTGCATTATGTCACTTTTATCTGGAGCCAGGCCAGCAGTAATGTGACGCAGTGTTGGTGACAGGAACATCAGCGCCTGAGTCAGCACATGCACCTTGTCACCTTCAAGTGTACCTTGCAGCATTAGCATTTTTTGCCTTCAGTAATATACATTTTTTTTTTTGTAATGGTACTTGAGTAATAAGCATGCATTTTATTGGGAAAAGCTCATTAGCTTTTTGTGGAGCAAGACTGTATGACAGAGAGCATAATATGCAGAAAACTGTGTGCTGCTCTACTTACTCTAGTGAATCCCCTAACCCGTCTGTCTGTAGATTTATTGCTGCTGCTGACAGTTAGCATGGTGTTTTACATTCTTAGGCTACTTTCTAGCAGTTTACCCAGCTTTACTGTCATTCATAAATGGAAGAAATATCTGGATATTGGTTAAAAAAAGAATAGACCGGGTGGAGGGAAGTACCCCAGTGTGACTGTAAACTACCATTTTAGGAGTTATAAGGGACAGTCTTACCGCAATATGCAGGTTAAAGAGTAATTTATTAAGCACCAAAAACAAACAACGCGTTTCTCTCGCTTCTTCAGGATAAAAATGTCGGTGTTTTTTTGCTTGTTTTTTTGCTGCCCAATAAATTACTCTTTAACCTCGATACTGCAGTAAGACTGTTGTAATAAGACTGTTCCTTATAACTCCCAAAATAGTAGTTTACACTCACACTGGGGTGCCTTCTCCCGCCCCCCTCCCCCCCCCCCCCCTGTATAGTTTAGTCCCCCTCTCAGGGGTCATCCCTGCAAACAATATCCAGTGGTTCCAGTGGACCTTTTTTGATTGGAGTGCGACCTAAGTCTGGAGGATGTTCCATCCTGAGTGGAGATGGTTTACTCCACATGCTGTAAACAGTGGTTGCCTTAAAGGAGTCATCAGGCGAATAAAAAAAAAAAAGAAACTTTACTCACCTGGGGCTTTCTTCAGACCCTAGCAGCCGACTGTCCCACGCTGTCACCTCCGCTTTTCTGCTAGGGGCTGGAGAAAGCCACAGGTGAGGAAAGCCCTTTTTTTTTTTTTTTTTTTTTTATTCGCATGATGACTCCTTTTAAAGCAACTTGTGTTTGTAAGTAGTATTAGGCCAGAAACCCACTGGGACCGCTTTGTAAGCGTGTGTGATTTGAAAAAGCTCTTGGTAATGCAATGCTATGGGGGATTTTTATAAAATCACATCACTCAAGTGGGATCACACCCATAGCATTACATTAGCTAGAGCTTTTCAAATCACAAAGCGCTCAGAAAAGCTCTCCTAGTGGGTTTCTAGCCTTATTGTGGATTTATTTTCCCTTTTGTGGAAATACTACACTATTGGTGCTCCTAGTTTGTTTCTCTGTTTCTTTTTGTCTTTTTTTTCACTGAAGATCCATGCTGACCTTGTCATACCGACACCCCCTTACTAAAAAAAAAAAGAATATATTCTCTTTAGGATGCTAATGCAGGAAAAATTGTGCACAGAACACTGAGGCCATTTTCAGACTACCGGCTGATGTTAACGGTGCGGTCCAGGGACTGTACCATCAAAGACATGCCTTCGGGAATTACCGCATGCGGTAATCCCCTTCTGGCTCAAAGCCAATCAGGAAGTGATGCACACTTCCTGTTTCGGAAATGCGAAAGTGCATGGAAGCTCATTAATTTTTTTTAAACTTCCTGCGTCGCCATAGACTTACATGACTTCCAGGCTGATGCGCGTCACCACAAAATTGCACGGTAGCGTAGAACTGTCCATGCGTCAGATGCGGCAAAAATGTTTCTTCCATCGTATCGCGTCGGTATGAACGGCCCCATAGACTTTTATTGGGGTGACGTGCAGTAAAAATACTGCACCGGGGAGGCTCCCAGAACTCCATAGTGGTGCGCTGTGGGTGGGATAGGGACTTGCACGGTGATCTATGCCGCTTAGGTGCAAACATAATATAATCTGAAGGTGGGTCGCTGTGGCGGTCCCCCCCTCAGCCCCATGGTGAAATCAACTTAATGTTTTTGCCCTTTCCTCCCCCCCCCTACTATTCCCCCCCTCCCCCTCACCATCCTCCCCAAATGCTCTCACAGACAATATATGTGGTCACCCAGCGACCCCTAAGTTAAGCAGCTTATGTGAAGATGGCATAATCTGCACATCAGTACTAGACAGATGATAGAATGTGTTTCTGCTATTTCTACAAGGTTCAAACACACTAAGTTTAACCCTCAGTTTAGTAACTGAGTGAAGCTGGGCAGCGGCCTCCTGGTCACGTAGACCACTGCCCCTACTGAGCGTTTTTTTTTGTGTTTGTTTTTTTCCTTTCTCTCCTCCCCCCCCCCCCCCCCCCTCCCCAGGCCAGACCGTAACCTGGGGTAGGTTTTTTTTTTTGTTACAGGCCACCCCTAATTTTGGGCTGTAGGTTCTTTGTTTTATAAAGACAAGTTTAGGGTTTAGGGGTACAAGACGTCCCGAGGTTCATGGTTCACTCGCAGGATGTAGGGTGGGGGGTTTTTGGGTTTGGGGAATATGTTCTGTACTTTCAATGGTTATGTATGTACTGTCTTTCCGTAACCTCTTTTTCTTTCTTCCCTCTCTTGTCTGCCTCCGGCTCGGGCTCCTTCATGTCCTTTTTACTAAATGCTAATAGGAATCTGTTACCTAGCTCCATTATATGGATGGGAAATCTCCCTGATATTTTAAAACACTGTTATGCATATTTCACCTAATCTCAATGTCGTCTGTTAATATTCTTTCCTGGAACGTAAGGGGCCTAGGCTCCAAATGTAAGCGTACATTAGTCACTAACTTTATTAAGCACCATGCACCCCACATCTGCTGTCTGCAGGAAACACATCTTGTGGGAGGGAGCATTTTAGCACTCAAAAAGCCTTGGGTGGCCCATGCATATCACGCAACATACTCCTCATACTCTAGAGGTGTCGCAATACTTATTAAAAAAAATCTACCCTTCTGCCTACACGAAATTAAAATAGATCCGGGTGGCAGATATATTATCCTACGGGCCACTGTCAATCAGGAAGAGCTGATTCTAGCAAACGTTTACTTACCTCCTCCGGCTGATATTACTATACTAGACAAAATTATCTCTATCATTGCACAGATGCCATCCCAGAAACTCATAATGTGCGGGGATTTTAACCTTGTGCATGACCCCAACTCTGACCGCCTTAACCGTAACAATAGAGATACGTTGGAATTTAGCAAATGGCTGGAGGCATACTCCCTGGTAGATCTATGGAGATGGAAACCTCCTACTACAAGGGCATTTTCTTGTCACTCCGCCTCCTACGGCTCCCTCTCTAGGATAGACATGGCTTTAGCTTCCCAGGCTGCCCTCCCGCTAATTAAAGCCTCTCAATTTTTGGCTAGAGGGATTTCCGACCATGCTCCTTTGGAACTAAACTTATTATTAGGACCTAAACCAAAAGACAGAGTCTGGAGACTATCCAAGCAATGGATTGTAGATCCCACAATAGATGATATTATCAAACGCCAAATTAAATTATACTGGGAGGTAAACTCAAAATCCGCTTCTCAGCAATGGGTGTGGGATGCAAGCAAAGCTGTTATAAGGGGGCAATATATGGGGGCTATTAAATTTGCCAGAGATCAAACTAAAGCATATGTACAGTGGAAGGAGAAAGCTGCTGCGGATCTAGAAATAGACTACACTAACACAAAGAATGCTGATACATACACTCAATGGCAGCTAGCTTTATCACAGTTGGAAATATACCGAGTAGACTCCACGAAAAAGAGTCTCCTTGAGCAAAAACAAAAGATATTTGAACAAGGAGATAGAACTGGGAAGCTACTGGCTTGGCTATCTAGAGATGCTCAGCTTAACACCACTATACCCCGGCTGCTGGATGAAACCCACAATCTCACCGCTGACCCTGGGGAAATTAATGAGATTTTCTTTCGCTTTTATTCTGACCTATATACCAGTAAGGTTAAAAAGAGCGGCGCGGACCTTGTGCACTACCTGACAGATCTTAATCTGCAGACCCTCCCTCTGGAAGACAAGGAGGCACTCGATGCCCCAATCACGGTCAATGAAATAATAGATGCGATTGCAGATATGCAGACAGGTAAGACCCCGGGTTTAGACCGGCTCCCTGACGAATTTTATAAACAGTATTCCACACTGTTAGCCCCCAAACTGAAAAACACCTTTCAACAGTCCTTTGACAGTGGCTCTCTCCCTCCTTCCATGTCAGAGGCCTTAATAATTGTGCTCCCTAAACCAGGTAAAGACCCCACAAGATGTGCTTCATACTGACCTATATCCCTCCTGAACACGGATGTTAAAATCCTTGCGAAAGTACTGGCCACTAGACTAAACCTATGCATACGTAAAATAATACACTTTGACCAATCCGGTTTTATGCCTGGTAAAGGCACGGATATCAACGTACGTAGACTGCTTACCAACATCGCTGCCTCGCATGTAAACACAGGACAACGGGTGGTGGCCTCATTAGATGCCGAAAAGGCATTCGATTCAGTGGAATGGCAGTACCTTTGGGTTACCATGAGTAAATTTGGGTTTGGAATTAATTTTATAAAGTGGGTCCAGATGCTCTGACTCCCCCCGAGCTAAAATTCGTACAGGAAATGTGATTTCACAGTTTTTTGATCTAGAAAGAGGCACTAGACAAGGATGCCCACTGTCACCTAGCCTATTTGCAATAGCAATGGAGCCAATTGCTGCTCGCATCCGCCAATCCCCTTTAGTGAAGGGACTATTGTTAGGAAAACTGCACGAAAAAATATCCCTATACGCGGACGATGTCCTTCTGTACCTTAACGATCCTCTCTCCTCACTAGACTCAGCCCTTCGCCTTTTTGAGGAATTTGGGACGCTGTCGGGAATCAGGATCAATTGGAGTAAATCGATATTATTCCCATTAGATGACATATCCCAGTTACCATCTCCCATGTCTTCTCCCCTCCTGGTAGTAGACCAATTTAAATATCTAGGTATTCAGATCACTAAAGACATCCACAAATATCGGATACTTAACGTAGACCCCATTATACAGCAGCTTGAGAACAAATGCAACACTTGGAATAGGCTTCCACTTAATCTGATAGGCAGAATAAACCTGCTCAAGATGGTCTTCCTACCCAAATTTACTTATGTGTTTAGACAGTGCCCAGTGTGGCTCCCAACCTCATTATTTAAACGAATAGATAAAATAATTGTATCCTTCGTATGGGCAGGCAAAAAACCACGACTTGCTTTAGACCTTTTACAGCTTCCCAAATGCAGGGGAGGTCTTGCACTTCCACATTTCCAAAAATATTACTGGGCTTCAGTGCTCGTTACTATACGTTGGTGGTTTTCACAAGATGAATCGAATCCGGCAGTGAATGCTGAGGCAGCGGTGTTGGGCTCCTACGAGCAACTCACTAATCTCCCATACAGAGGACCCAAAGCCAATCCCCAAACTACAGTGGCTATGGCGGCGACCTGGAAGGCCTGGGTTACGGCTAGAACCAATATTACTAAACCTAACACTATCTCCCCTTATACGCCATTATGGGGAAATCCAAACCTCAAACACTTTACCACTATCCCCGATCCAATTGCTTGGGCAAAACATGGTATAAAAAATCTGTCCCATGTTCAACATGACAACTCTTTAAGCACATTTCAAGAGCTGAAGGTGCAGTACGACCTACCTAACAAGCACTTGTTCAGATATCTGCAACTACGTCACGCCCATAGGTCACAATTTGGCTCTAGACCTCCAGACCTGACTACCGACAGACTTGAACAACTTCTTATGACTAAGGATCTTCCCAAAACTCTCTCTGCTATCTATGTTGAGCTCCTTAACTGTAATCATCCAAGACTTAACAAAGGCTTTCAAAAATGGTCAGCTGATATACCTACTTTGACTATCAAAGATTGGGACTCAATCCTGGCAGAATTCCCTACCACAGTAGTTGCAGCTAATGATCAACTTATTCAAACCAAATTTTTACATAGAGTGTTCCTCACTCCTGAAAGACTCCACAGAATGAGCAGCACCAACTCAGATGTCTGCTGGAGATGCTTGGTGGGGGTGGGTAGCTTCACACACATTTTCTGGTCATGTCCTAAAATTATCCCATTCTGGGAAAATGTCCTTACCATAATCAATACATTATTACAAACCTCTTATCCACTAGATATGGGAATGCTCCTACTTGGGAAACTGGATAAACCTAATCTTTCAACTCACAGACAAAATCTGTTAAGATTGCTTTGCTTTTATGCTAGAAAGGAGATATTAAAACTTTAGAGGAAACCGTCTACTCCTACACTTGGTATGTGGGCCAAAACTATTAATGCCCTACCTCTATACAGGGCTACATACTTAAACAGAAAAAGTCCCAAGAAATTTGATAAAATATGGGGAGTTTGGGAGAGCAGAATCCTAGATCCAACAAATGAGAACTTTTATTCCAATCCTAGATTAGTGATGTGGTGGAGGCGTGGGCCGGAGGCGGACTACTCTTTATTCCCTTTTCTTTCCTTTCTTCTTATCCTCTTCGGTGGGTATTCAACACTCACCTCTAGCTTCAATTTTCCTCTTTACGGAGCAGTTCTGTTATCAGTAGATAAATATTTGATATGCAAATGATGGTATACTATAACTCAGTTCATTGCTACATCAAGTCACACTGCTTTCAATGTAACAATATGTAGTTATATCTTTGAATGTACAAATTACAGTCTGCACTGTACCTAACTCTGTGTTCACTTTAAAAATGCAATAAACTTCAACTGTTAAAAAAAAAAAAATACTGCACCGGCCCAGTGTGAAAGCACCCTTAGGCTACATTCACAGTTGGGTGTTGCGGTGCGATGTATTGGAGGCAATTTAACGCACTGCAGTTGGAAGTGTATGCAATGATTAGCGTATATCCGGTGCAATGCACTCCAAAGTGGAGCATGCAATGCGTTACCGTGTAATGTGTGCGTCATCACTGGCAGTGAAACATGCTTTTTATTGCGTGTATGTGACTTTTCCCCACCAATGAGTTCCTGTTTTTACAGGGAATGCCTCTCCCCACTGTGAACTTAGCCTTTGAGTAAAGGTGGGTACACACATCAGATAAGTATTTAGAAAATGAAAGATCACAGACCGATTTTTACCCCCTTCCATGTAGTATGAGAGCCATACTCTACACAGTCTATTCTATTGAGCTGAACTCCCCATCAGATAAAAATCTTTGCAAGATGTTGCACACACAGATGCTGTACACATTCAACAGATCAGTTCCTGCAAAAGATCAGTTCCTGCAAAATGCATTTGTAGTCTATATCTGCAGATCTCATACACACCTTGTTTAACGGACATTCATCTGCAGATCAGACAATTATCTGCAGATCTGAAGATCCATCCTGGTGGATCTGATCTGCAGATGATTGTCCGTTAAACAAGGTGTGTATGAGATCTGCAGATATCAGACTATGGATGCATTTTGCAGGAACAGATCTTTTGCAGATACTGATCTGTTAAATGTGTACAGCATCTTTGTGTCCAGCATCTTTGTGTCCAGCATCTTGCAAAGATTTTTATCTGATGGGGAGTTCAGCTCAATAGAATAGACTGTGTAGGTATGGCTCTCATACTACAAGGAAGGGAGTAAAATTGGTCTGTGATCTTTCATTTTCCAAAGACTTTTATCTGATGTGTGTACCCACCTTTACTTTGTGGTGTTGACTGAGCGTGGCAAGTGCTCGCTTTTGATGTTGCCTTGTGTTGAAGTTTATTTTATTTATTTGGATTTATGAAGATAACATACATCAGCACAGGATGATGGTGAATTTTTAATTTACCATCATTACAACTTCAGTGATGGCTTCACATCACATTGTCACTCTTTATGAAAGTATTGTGGCATTAGCAGAGTTTATCTAGCGGATTGTATTGTCACGTATTAGGTTAGACTTTTAAACTTTTTGGAGGTTTTTGGGGTGCAAGGATTTTTAGTAATACTTCATTAAAGATGACTTTTTAACTTCTACCTATCACGCCTGTGTGTTATGTGCTTTTTATTATTTATTATTACCAGTGTACAATGGAGAAAATATGTGGACTTCCAGAGTGTAGTTCTCCAGCTAGGTGCAACAGGCTTAGCAATGCATCATTAGGCTACTTTCACACTATAGGGTTGATTCACAAAGCTCATTTATTTTTCACCTTAAGGCCTCTTTCACATTGGGACATTGCGTTTGATGCGTTAAAGTCGCACAACGTGCCCCTAACGCAGCGCATGTAGGTTATGAAATTGGACATTATTTTGCACTGCGTTATTTGTCTCTTGGTGCGCCGGTTTCCTCGCATACTGATGGAATGAAAATGGCGCATGTGTTACATTTAAAAAACAAAACAAAAAACATTACTGAGCATGTGCAACACAACGCAGCAAATGTATTGCTAAACGCACAGCATGCAGCACTTTCTAAATATTGCTACGTTACACACAACGCAACGTGTGCACTGTGAATGTCGCAGAGACTTTGCATTGCTGTGCGTTAGTCTGCGTTGGAACATTTTCTAACGTGTGACTTTAACGTCCCACTGTGAAAGAGGCCTAACTCTAAGGGCTTGTTCACACTGTGAGTGTTTGCATTTTTTTTTGTAAATCACTCTAAAAGCACTTGTGCAATGATTTCCTATGGGAGTGTTCATATATATGCTTTCTATTGAATTGCAAACACGGCTCCTGTACCATTTTCTAAGCGTTTGTGTTCAATACAAAGTATAGGGAAATCGCAAAGCGCTTGAAAAAGCGATTTACCGAGCGCTTTTATGAATAAATACATTGCATTTATTTCAGATAGTTGGTAAAAAATCATTGCTTTAGAAAAGCGCTTTTCAAAGCGCAGGGGAAAACTCTTTTTTTTTTTTAACCTCCCTGGCGGTATATCAAAAACCGCCAGGGGGCAGCGCTGCCGTTTTTTTTTTTTTTTGTTTTTTTTTAAATCATGTAGCGAGCCTAGGGCTTGCTACATGATAGCCGCTCAGCGGCATCCCCCCAGCCCAGGCGATCAGGAAATCCTGTTCAAAGAACGGGATTTCCTGGAGGGCTTCCCCCGTCGCCATGGCGACGGGGCGGGATGACTTCACCGATGTCATGGACGTCGTGATGTATAAGGGAGACCCGATCCACCCCTTAGCGCTGCCTGGCGCTGATAGGCCAGGCAGCGCAGGGGTCTAGGGGGGCTCTGCAGCGGCGCGGATAGCGGCGAATCGGCGTGGGGCGGCGGCGATCGGTGTGCTGACGCAGCTAGCAAAGTGCTAGCTGCGTTCAGCAAAAAAAAAAATTACGCAGATCGGCCCAGCAGGGCCTGAGAAAACCTCCTGTGCGGCTTACCCCGAACTACGTTCGGGGTTACCGCCAGGAAGGTTAAAATCACTAACCAAATCACTCAGTGCTTGCGACAGCGCTGACGATTTGTAATGTTGAACAAGGCCTAAAGGTAGCCATACATCTTTCAATTTTGATTTAGGCTAGGTTCACAGTGGGACGTTGCATAGCGATGTGACATTACAATACAACAAAAAAGACTTAAAGGGAAGGTTCAAGCAAAAAAAAAAAAATTCCCTAGCGGGAATGTGTAAAAATGTACGCAATTTGGCCCTGACCTCCGAGGTCAGAAAGCTGCCAGCGGGGGACTGGAGCAGCAGTGAGTGACTACGAGGGCACAGGATGGCTGCATGGGGCTGGTAGAAGCCCCAGGTAGGTGAATCTCATTTTTTTTTTTTGCTTGGACCTTCCCTTTAACACTGCATTAACGTTGCATACAGTAGATACTGTGAAGCATACAGGCAATGAAAAGTATGCTTTCCTGTACCTGATAACGTGTGCATTTAGAGGTAATGCACTGCAGCAGCTCATTACCATGACGTAACATTTACAAAGCAATACTAACATCGCACTGTGAACGTGGCATAGGGTTAACATTGCAGTGCGGTAAACAACGTTATGACTTTATAACGTAGAACCATAATGTCCGACTGTAAATCAACAAAAGTGATCGACTATATTGGGCGATCAACTTCAGTGTAGTTGATCGAAAGTGATATTTTGTGCGATTCACCTTTACTTATCAATCTGATGATGTTCCTTCCATGCTCTGAATGCAAAAATCAATTGAGGATCGGTTCACACAGCACAGATGGAAAACTGATCCATGTAAAAACTCATGAGTTTTTAAAAGCATCAGTTTTCTATCTACGACACTGCGTTCTATTAGCACGTGGTCAATGTGACGCATCTTTCGATCTGGAAAAATTACTGCAGATCCAAACTTGCAGTCCATCCAGTGGAACGGATCCATTCAAACAGACTAATGTGAACGAATCCATAGGTAACATTGGATCTGTTAGCATCCGTTAGGATCCGTTTCAACAGGATGCGTTAACGGACCGTTTTTTAGTGCCAGTATGGCCCGGGCCTCAGTCTATCTAATATTATATGTGAATGGTAGCTTTTTCCGGTGCAATCGACCAATATCTTCCATTCTGCTTGATCAACTAAGCTGATTGATTAACATATCGACCATTTTTCTTAGATTGGGCAAACTGGAACACATTCGATTCTCTCTTGATTCGATAAAATGATCAAATTGAATGGTCGATCGTACCGCCTAATTTCTAGTTGTAAGGTAACCTTAAGGAGAGCTAATGCAGTAGATAAATGGGGGCAGATCATTTAGGATATACACATAATGGGCCTTTAAAATAACTGTTTAGCACTCTGCAATAGAAAAAGTATCAAAAAGTAGGTCTAAATTACTGTAAAAATTGAGTATTTGTTTGCTTGCTGGTAGCTTAAAAGGCATTTTAGGCCCCAGGTAAGTGAATTTTTTGGGGGGGCCCACGGTTAAGGTTCCCTTTAAGTTGTAAAAATATCACCTTGTGTAGCAAAGAGAAAAGAAGGCCCACATAACAGCACCACTCAAAAGTATAACAACATTTATTAATACATGATTTCAAATATTATATATAAGACATTCAATGAATATTCAATTAATTAAAATCACTAAAAACAGACCACATAATTCTATAAACTACTGCTGCAATCAATCATGCCCAAACAAGGGATCTGCACAATTATTGTAACATGCCACTATACATATATGTACAACAATATATAGATCAGATCCAAATATAAATACAAATTGATTAATCACCTTGATTGGCATCAAAAATAGCCCATCAATGGTTGAACCCTGGTTCAGTAAAGTGCTGTAGTGTAAATATCATAGAGAGTGACTAGAATAAATATTAATAAAACTCACACAAGTGCAATTGATTAACAATACAAGTGAGTAATGCAATTGATAAATGGGAGACTGCTAAATAATAAACACATAGGAGCAGCCTATACCTAAAGTGCATGAGAGGATGAAAGTGTGCAAAGGAAGATACTTAGCCCAGAGAACAATGGAAAACAGATCGGGCAGCGCAGCTGAAGATAGAAGGATCCCCTCAAAACTTTCCCAGCAGCTCCGCGGGCGTTACCCCGCTTTGCTACATATTCTATTATTGGGCCCTTGCACGCTTAATTACATTGCCAAGTGCTGCGGACATTTTTCTTCCAAAAATATCACCTTGGAGAAAACTCAGGTGAAAAAGTGAATTGCATATGGCCCCATGTGTCAGAGTTAAGTCATTTTAAAGTGTACCCGAGGTTACATGTGACATAAGATAAACATGTGTATGTACAGTGCAAAATATATTAATAACCAGGGTGTTTTACTTGTTTTATTTTGCTGCCTGAAATAGTTCATTTTTAAGGCTGGAAATGACAGCTTCTGTCTTGTCAGAACCGTGTCAGGAATATTGTAAACATCACTGATAAGCAAATTACAACCATAAAAGTTTTTTGTGGCAAAATACATTTTCTACATATTTCTGAGAGCAGATGGAGAGAGAAAGGGTCAATATAGTTCATGTATTTTCATTTAGGGACACCTAATAGGCTGCAACTGAGCAGAGACCACAAAACATTCAATCTACTTTCTAAATGTTTAAATATAAAATAAAATCCTGGGATGTCATACAAAGTCATTTTTAGGAGTAGGAGGATAAATATAATTGTTTATCTCATCAGTTTATTTTCACCTCGGGTTCACTTTAAGGAGAGATAAATTGTGAGTTAAAAAGTACCATGATATAATTCAACAGAAAAGCTTTGTGAATCACCAGCCCCCAAGTATGTTGCATTGCACAGGGATGCAATACTATGTTCTACTTCTCTAAGGCATTGTTCACACTTATAACGTGAGCGCAAATACATATTCTTATCTGCATCTTGCATGGCAGTATTTGTTATAACAAGCAGGTTTGCTGCTGCAGTACAAAAAAAGTTCCAAGATATGTTGTAGCCGGCAACACATACCTCTGCTGTGAACAGTAATATGAAAATCTATGCACTTTCATATTCCCATGCAAATTGCACATATGTGTCAAATCTGATACACCTGTACATGGCATGAGCAGGTCCTTACTGGGTTAGTTGGGCAAGTAGAAGAACTAATGGCTATTAAAGCCAGGTTTTATATAAATGGCACACTTCACACTGATTGTAGACCAGCATTTAATGTTTATCAATGTATTTTTATGAATTAAAGACCTACACCCTTACAAATTAGTATTAGGATGGACCTTTATGGTTGGGGTGACCTGATTTATACACAGTTTCTACTTAGGAGATCAGGAACTAATCCCACATCTGCTTTATCAGAGTATCAACCTCTTGGATAATGAAACGGAAATTCTGTCATTTTGCCATTTAAGCTTTTTTCTTTAACATAAAACCGAGGCAGTCTGACGTTAAGAAAAAAAAGTACATAATTTCTTAGGTAGAGGGATGCTCCAGAGGCTTCCCTTTTCCTCCTTGCCCTCACAATTGCCTGGGAACAGACCCTTTGAACATATCTCACAGGAGCTTGTTGGTTCGTGTGGCTGTGCTCCTGCTGTCTGCGAGCTCCATGTTAATGTACAGGCATGGCCTAACACAGGCGCAGTACAGCTGCACTCATGCACAGTGTGGCTGCGATATTCAGGATGGCCCATGGCAGCAGCGGTGGTCTTGAGGAGGAAGTGGGAAGCCTCTAAATATGTGTGTGTGTGTGTACAGGATCTTCTCAAAAAATTAGCATATTGTGATAAAGTTCATTATTTTTTGTAATGTACTGATAAACATTAGACTTTCATATATTTTAGATTCATTACACACAAGTGAAGTAGGTCAAAGCCTTTTATTGTTTTAATATTGATGATTTTGGCATACAGCTCATGAAAACCTAAAATTCCTATCTCAAAAAATTAGCATATCACAAAAAGGTTCTCTAAACGAGCTATTAACCTAATCATCTGAATCAACTAATTAACTCTAAACACCTGCAAAAGATTCCTGAGGCTTTTAAAACTCCCAGCCTGGTTCATTACTCAAAACCGCAATCATGGGTAAGACTGCCGACCTGACTGCTGTCCAGAAGGCCGTCATTGACACTCTCAAGCAAGAGGGTAAGACACAGAAAGAAATTTCTGAACGAATAGGCTGTTCTCAGAGTGCTGTATCAAGGCACCTCAGTGGGAAGTCTGTGGGAAGGAAAAAGTGTGGCAGAAAATGCTGCACAACGAGAAGAGGTGACCGGAACTTGAGGAAGATTGTGGAGAAGGACCAATTCCAGACGTTGGGGGACCTGCGGAAGCAGTGGACTGAGTCTGGAGTAGAAACATGCAGAGCCACCGTATACAGGTGTGTGCAGGAAATGGGCTACAGGTGCCACATTCCCCAGGTCAAGACACTTTTGAACCAGAAACAGCGGCAGAAGTGCCTGACCTGGGCTACAGAGAAGCAGCACTGGACTGTTGCTCAGTGGTCCAAAGTACTTTTTTCAGATGAAAGCAACATTTGCACGTCATTCGGAAATCAAGGTGCCAGAGTCTGGAGAAAGACTGGGGAGAGGGAAATGTCAAAATGCCTGAAGTCCAGTGTCAAGTACAGGTCAGGCGTTTCTGCCGCTGTTTCTGGTTCAAAAGTGGCTTTATCTGGGGAATGCGGCACCTGTAGCCCATTTCCTGTACATGCCTGTACACGGTGGCTCTGGATGTTTCTACTCCAGACTCAGTCCACTGCTTCTACAGGTCCCCAAGGTCTGGAATCGGTCCATCTCTACAATCTTCCTCAGGGTCCGGTCACCTCTTCTCGTTGTACAGCGTTTTCTGCCACACTTTTTCCTTCCCACAGACTTCCCACTGAGGTGCCTTGATACAGCACTCTGGGAACAGCCTATTCGTTCAGAAATTTCTTTCTGTGTCTTACCCTCTTGCTTGAGAGTGTCAATGATGGCCTTCTGGACAGCAGTCAGGTCGGCAGTCTTACCCATGATTGCGGTTTTGAGTAATGAACCAGGCTGGGAGTTTTTAAAAGCCTCAGGAATCTTTTTTGCAGGTGTTTAGAGTTAATTAGTTGATTCAGATGATTAGGTTAATAGCTCGTTTAGAGAACCTTTTCATGATATGCTAATTTTTTGAGATAGGAATTTTGGGTTTTCATGAGCTGTATGCCAAAATCATCAATATTAAAACAATAAAATGCTTTGAACTACTTCAGTTGTGTGTAATGAATCTAAAATATATCAAAGTCTAATATTTATCAGTACATTACAGAAAATAATGAACTTTATCACAATATGCTAATTTTTTGAGAAGATCCTGTATATGTATATGTGTGTGACGCCCGCGGAGCTAGCGGAATTGTCCTGAGGGGAGCCGACCGTTCCCTGCTGCATGCACCTGGTCCACCTTTGCCTGAGGATAAGTATCTTCCTATTAGCACTTCACATTCCTCTCATGCATTTTATACTATAGGCTGCTCCTACCACGTTCATTGCAGCTCATTGCACTTAGGTATATTTATTTATTGGTTTAAGCTATTTATTTCATATGCATATGCACTTGTATGATTCTTTGCACTTTGATTTTTTTGCACATATAATATACTGAACCTGGGTTCTGGTAATAGTGGGCTCTTGCCAGATGCCCACTATGCTGATATTACTGCATTATTTAGAGATCATTTCAGGTGCTTTGTAACACATTACTATGTCAATATATTATATCCTGTCATTTATTTTTATATTATGTGAATTACTGATCTTGACATTACTGATTCCTTGCAGCAGGGTTCAGATCTTGCCGCTGTTTTAATTTGGTTTTAGTATTTCGTGTTGAATCTCATTGTGTCCTTTAATATCATTGTTGTTAATTATTGAATAAACGTTTTGCAATTTTTCAAGTGGTGCTTGCCATGGGGGCTTTCTTTCTCTTGTATAGTGTTTACTGGCCTTTAGGAGAAATAATAATTGAGTAGAGGCCAGAGTGTTTTAGGTGTCTCCTAGCTAGTTCTAAACTGTATATCCTAGTGATGGTGTTAGTAGTGCCTCTTTTTTCATTACATTTACTTTAGAGAGTGACCAGACAGTCGGACATCTTCCAGCCCTAAATGGGGAGCGGCCCAAGAATTCCCTCCAAGCTTTTTGAGAGGTTAGCTGGAGGTAATTCTATAGTGCGAGTTTACCACCACTACACATTCACTTCTTGTTGTCCTTGCTTCCCCAGACCTCCCCCTTATTTTTCCTTTCTTGAGCTTTCCTCGTCAGTCAGTTGTGCCTAATTGGCATCATGGTTTGCGGAGGTATCATGTGCGATCAGCAGACAGCACTGGTGCACATTGCAGATATTCTGACAGTGGAGCACTACCAGTGGCGTAGCTAAGGAGCTATGGGCCCCGGTGCAAGTTTTACAATGGGGCCCCCCAAGCACTCTATAAATAACAATTGATACAGCGCACCAAAACCTGCCAAGGACAACCACAGTGTCAGAGGTGCAAGAAGGGGATGGGGAACAGTGTGTTAAGGATTACTACTATTCAAAGCATCTATAGAAGTGATTATTACAAGCACAGGAGCAATAGAGAGCAAATACTGTGATAGAGAGTGGACTCTTCAGGGCCCTTCTTGCCCAAAGGCCCCGATGCGGTCACTTCCTCTGCAGCCCCTATTGCTACGCCACTGAGCACTAAATCAGTTGTTTGCCGCAAGTATTGGACATTACTGGCATGATGTTCCAGCAAGACGAAGCCCAACTACAGATTTAAATTGTGCCCAACATGTGTGGCACACAATCCAGGATACGGTCTAACCTGAAACTGGGTGTCACATGACCAGGTACATACAGAAACGTAATCCTTTGCTTATGACTCTTTTCTATCGGTATTGTGATTTTGAATTTATTTTTTTTCTTGAAATCTACAGTGTGTTTTTAAGGAATGTTTTACTTGCTGGAAGTGGACTGTCTTGTTAATCGTCTCATTGCATCTGAAATTTGTGTAATCCTGTACTTCCACATTTTCTGCAACAAATTTGTCAGAAAAGTACCACAGTAGTCTGCTAGTGCACAGAATGCTAGTAATGTGACCAGCAGGATTGGGAAAGCTGCTCGTAGACGTGTAAATTATTTGTAGATAGTGGAAGGTTATGGTTGGGGACTATGCACAGTAGTTTTTATGGCAACTGCACTAGTTTCTGGCCCACAGGAAGTCGCTAAGAGACTTTTAGGATGGTGTGTCCTGTGTGTCGCCTTCTAGTATGGAAGAGTTGGTCACCATTAGTGGTAGTACAAGTGACTTCTAGTCAGGGCTGTGGAGTCGGAGTCTGGGCAATTTTGGCCACCCGGAGTCAGTCGTGGTTTCAGAAACTGAGGAGTCTGAGTCGCATGACTTTTGTAGAAAATCCACAGCCCTGACTAAGGACTAAGGAATTAGACTAAGTCTAAGGAATTAGACTAAGGAATTGGAGTCGAGGAGTTGGAGTCTGAGCAATTTTGGGTACCCGGAGTCGGAGTTGAAGTCGGAGTCGTGGTTTCAGAAACTGAGAAGTCTGAATTGGAGTCAGAAGATTTTTGTACCGACTCCTCAGCCCTGCCTCTAGCGGCAGCATATAGATGTTGGAATGATCACTCCTTGTCTATTTCTTTGAAGGAAGAAGGTCTATTTCTATATCAGTAAAGGTACAGTATTAGCAATTTTGTATACTTGCACTGAATTTCATTTGAAACCTACCCTGGAATATTTTAGTCTCAGCGTTATGTTGACTACTGAACTGACCAAGGTTAGGGCCCTTTTCCACCAGCGCGTTTGCGCTGGCTGAATCGCAAAACCGCAAACCGCTAGTGATTTTACAATCGCTACGGTTTGCTTTTTAACATAGGAATCGCGGTAGGTCATTTCCACTACCGCGATTCGCTTTTGTCGGGAACGCGAACGCGCGGCGGAGCGATAATTGCCGCGATTTTGCTATGCAGTGCATAGCATAGCAAAATCGCGGCGGCGAACGTCGGGGAATCGCCGGTAATTGCGATTCAGCAATCGCTAGCGTTCAGCGTGAACGCTAGCGATTGCAAGTGGAAAAGGGCCCTTAGAGTTGCAAGTTTGTCTCAAATGTGCCTGGATATGTTACCAATTCATGATGCATAAAGTTAGTTCTTACATACTTTAACAAAACACAGAACAAAGGGAGAAATAACTATCTGAAAGAGCTGTTAGAAATGCTGTTATCCAATTAACACTGCTAGCTAAGTTCTCAGTTCACAGACAGCAGGCACATTAACACTGGCAAATATTTATAATTAGCTTTCTACAAGGCCATTCACAAGTCAACTATCTCCTTGTTTAAAATGCATTCTGCCTGTAGCCTCAGGCATAGTCATGCTCTCCTATCTGCTCTGATACTTCTATTTGTTCAGTTAATACTGAACTTTATTTTATTCTGAAGTAACATTAAAGTCTAAATTTAACATGGTCTCTGAAAAAACTTACATGGAATGAGATGTCCTTAAAGATGCACAGAAGCATTTCCTGAAACTGAATTCCTCCTTTTGTGTGATTGCTGCACTGTAGCTCACACTCGGTCCAAGATCAGTGTTGGAAGCAGAGCTGTGCACCACCCCTGCTGTAAGTATTTTGTATGTCACTGGGCTTCCTGGGGTTACCTGCACTTGGATACCAGGGTTATGATACTGGCAATCAAAGCCTCTTACAGATTTAGGAGCAACATTGACATGCTTTGCAGTGTTGCTCATCTGGATTCTGGATATCCGGGTAACCCGGATAACCAAACTTTTTTTCAGCTATCCGCCCGGATTCGGATTCCCAGATACTTTGTGCCAAATCCGGATAGCTATCCGCGGATTTCTGGTCGCATACCCGGATATCCGCGGATATCCGGATCCGGGTACTTGTTACCATAGAGATGATGTCATTGAGCCAATCAGAGGGCTCCCAGCCTAAGCCCAAGCAACCAATCACAGAGGGGAACCTTGGCCAGTCCCTCCTGTATGATGAGAATCTCGTCCTTGCTTGACTGCCACTGAGCGACATTCTCCAGTGTGTTTGGCCGAAGCAAGTGCATGATCTGAGTGATAAACCCAGCGTTTTTACACACAAACACCTGTACTATAATACTGTTGTATTGTTGTTTAGCTAGTAGTGTGTTGTATTGTGATTGTAGTTAGTGTGTCAGTCTCTGCTGTCTTAGAGCTGTGACAGTCTCTGCTGCAGCCTGCAGCAGCTCTGCTAGTTAGGTGTCTGTGTGTGCTGTTTGTGCACATAGGCCAGGCCTGTGCTATTGCCTTAGCTACACGGTATAGTTTAGGGCATAGGAAGGATTACTGTATATTATCTAGTTATTCAGTGCTGCAGTGCTAGTTGTTAGAGTAGTACTGTCTCTGACTACTGCATTTCTGCTGTGCTGCTCACTCTGAGTGTCAGTGTGACAGACCGTCAGTTAGTGTGCACACTGTGTTCTACTGTGCTCTCAATCACTCCGTTCTAATTAACTCAAGTCAAGTCCAACACCAATTACCCCGATTTGAATAAAGTGCAAGTACCCCACATCCATCTGGTGACATCATCAAAACTTGCACTATATCTGCTGGCACTGGCAGGCGGGGGAAGGCCATCAAGGCCAAGAAGAGAGGGAACATTGCTTGCACAGTCACCGCCAGCAGTTCTGCCATACTGCCCATTCAGCCGGTAGCCTCTGGCCGTGGACGCACTGGGCGCCCAGCTGATAGGGGGAGTCACACTGCAGAGGCGCAACAGCATGTAGCGGCCATTTTTCAGCAGGGTCGGCGCCACAAATTAGAGGAGAAACACGCCGAGCCTATGATGTAGCTGATGGTGGATGAGGAGGTCACCACCACCAGCTCTACAAGAGAGAGCTCCACCCCCTTGGAGAAGGACATTCTGGGCGCACTAGGGTTTCTGGAGGAGTCAGATGGTGACAGTGATATTTGGTGGGGATTCCTTTCCTGAGGTGTCAGCAGAAGAAGAGTGTGGTGGGTCATCACCATCCCAGCCATTGTTTGATGATGATGATGATGATGATGATAATAATGCTGACCGTGACTACCAAACACAAGAGGGGGATGTTGGCTCTGAGTCTGAGGAGGAGGATGCATCCGTGGGTCTGTCACGGAAGATTGGCATCGCTGACATTCGCAAGAGCAGCAGTGGGCATGGAATGTGGGACCCACAGCCTGCTGCTTCATCTTCTCCTGCCGCAACCACCAGCCGCACAACTCAACCCCAGGCACCAACCACCACAGGCCCAACCACCGCAGGGAGAGAAAAAGCAGCAGCAGTAGCCCATTCAGGGCGTAGGGGCAAATTTCTATCCCCAATATGGCAGTTTTTTGACCTGCCCTCAGTGGACAGCCAGTTTGTAACTTGCAATGTGTGCAAGGTGACGCTGAGCAGAGGTTGCAACCCCTCCAACTATGGCACCTCCAGCTTCATAACTCATCTTTCCAAAAAACATCTTCAAGAGCATGAGGAGTTCAAGAGGCTGAAGGAAGCTGGTGCTGGCAGTGGTCCGGCCAAAAGCACCACCAGAACCCCCTTTGCCACTCCTGCCGACACTGAGGCCTGTTCAGGCAGCCAGTACTCAGCGGTCTCCTCTGCTCCCTCCTCCTCATCTCGTGCAAGCCAGAAGCGACACCAGACCATGCTGAGCGAGTCCTTTGTCATCAAGGATCAGCCTCCCAGCAGCCGTCGCATCCGGCAGCTCAACGGCCTGCTTGCACGGGCCATGTCCTCCCAGCTCCTCCTGTATTCCTTTGTGCAGGAGGGGAGCGACATGCGTGCGCTTCTGCAGAGCGCAGCGCCGGATAGGCCAATACCCAGCCGGCACTATTTCTCACGCTCGGCCATGCCAGCACTGCACCGATTCGCGATGGCCAACATGGAGCGTGGCCTAGACCATGCGGTAGAGGAGCGGGTCCATGTGACGATGGACTCCTGGAGCAGCAGGTTCGGGACTGGCTGCTATCTGTCCTTCACGGCCCACTGGATCAGTTTGTTGGAAGGGGGTTAGGAGGGGTCAGCACCATTGTCAAGCCAGTGGGTGCAACAATGGGAGAGAAAGAGACTGGCACTAGGTGCGGGTAGAAAGGTCCTGGGTTTTACCGGATTATGTACTCCATGTTGCAGCGTGCTCTCAAGAACAAACAATCATAATATGGAGCAGAGAAAACCGAGGCACTGTTGCAATAGAAAAAGAGGTACCTTTAATCCATGGTATAGAGACACCACAGGGTATACAGTGGGTTGAGGGGATGCCTGACAGCTGTTTCGCTAAGAAAGCTTCTTCAGAGGCAAAATATAAGGAACCTGTCAAGCCAGTGGGTGGTGCCACCCCGCAGCAGGGTCAGGGGAAGTTCAGCAGGTTCCTATGGTCCGGTCCCACCCTCCGCCAAATGCCCCCGCCTCAGCAGCAGTGTGAAGGCCCGCCACTGCCAAGCGCTGCTGGAGATGGTCAGCCTGGGCAAGAATAAACTGACAGCAGACCACATCCTGGACAAACTCCAAGAGCAGGAGAGGAGTTGGCTGACCCCCAGAGGCCTCAGAGTCGGAGAGGTGTTGTCCGATAATAGGGCCAACCTTGATGCTGCCATCCACCAGGGAGACCTCACCCACATCCCCTGTCTGGCCCACATTCTGAACCTGGTGGTTCAGAAATTTCTGAGCACCTACCAGGGGATGGAGCAACATTTAAAAGCGGCTCGCAAAACTGTGGGTTATTTCCGCCGCTCGGGCGGTGCCTCAGCGGCCCTGGAAGCCGTGCAGCTGGAGCTGAACCTGCCAGGGCACCATCTGATTATAGACGTTCCAACATGGTGGAATTCCACCCTGGGCATGTTGGAACATCTGGTTGAGCAGAGGCAGGCTGTCAAATGTTACTTGGCCAAAGCCACCGCCGATGCCACCATGTTCGGGACCAGCACCACCCACCTCCCGGAGATCATAAGCAGTGCTGATTGGAGCAAAATGCAGTTGGTGTGCTTGGTCCTGGCACCCTTCCTGGAGGCCACCAACATGGTCAGCCAGGACCGTGCGGCAGTTTGTGAATGGGTGACCATGGTCTGCATGCTGCACAAGACCCTCAATGCTCTGCTGGAAGTGGGAGAGGCAGCCTTGATCCAGCAGGAGCAGCAACAGCAACAACCACAGTCCACCTCTATGCGTCAGGAGGAGGAGCTTGAGGACTTGGAGTTGGAGGTCCCTGACCCTGAAGATGAGGGGACACAGCCGAGTGCAGCTGCAGTGGTGCGGGGGTGGAGAGAGCAGGGGGAGGCTGAGGAATCAGAGGAGGAGGACAGCACTTATGAAGATCATGTGCCAGCAGATATGGCAGCACTCTTCCCCATGGCAGCGCACATGTTGCAGTGCCTGCGCTGGAACCCAAGGGTCAAAGAGTTGCGTGGTTGGGAGGACATGCGGATCACCCTGATGCTGGACCCACGGCTGAAGGGGAAGCTGCATCAGTTGCTGCGCCAAATGGAGTTGCAGCGGTCCCTGGTTCGGCGCTTGGAGGAAGCCTCCTCCCCCACTACTGTCACAGTCCAGCCAGCACAGCAGCAGGTGCCTGTGTCCATCAAACCTGCTGTCTCTCACAAAGGCGCTGTACACCACGCCGGTACAGCTGCCGAGTGAGGAGGTGCCTGCAGCAGCAGCATTTGGCTCTCAAAGCCAGAACCAGCGCCTGACCCGGATGGTGGCAGACTATGGGGTCCTACAGCGGCCTTGAGTGACACCCCTGTGGACCCCTTGGATTACTGGGTCAAGCACCTGGATATTTGGAGCGAGCTGGCGCAGTACACCCTGGAAGTCCTTGCTTGCCCCCCTTCCAGCGTGCTGTCAGAAAGGTGCTTTAGTGCGGCCGGTGGCGTGGTAACTGAGAAGCGCTCTCGTCTGTCCACCCAGTCTGTGGACAGACTGACGTTTCTCAAAATCAACCATTCTTGGGTGGTTGGTGAATTCCTGGCCCCTGTTGTTGGCAAGAGGGGGAAATTAAGTGGCTGGAAAGAAAAAATCACACTGCCACCACAACCTCCAGGCTCCGTCTTCTTGAGTCATCATCCTAAGCCTGGTTCAAAAAAATTTTACGAAGCCGTGGTACCACCAAGTGCCACAGTGAACTATGTTAACACAATTGCTGTGTAATTTTTTAGGATGTGTTTGTGCTGTCCCAGTTGTGACAGTACGACCGCTTCCAGTTCCTGGAACCTAGTCCTCTGATGTTAATTGACAATTTGACAGCCAATTTTTTTTTTTTGGGGGGGGGGGGGGGGTTTAACCACCCTGGCGTTCTATTAAGATCGCCAGGGTGGCGGCACAGCAGGATTTTTTTTTTTTTTTTAAACCATGTAGCTAGCCTAACGCTAGCTACATGATTCCCCTCCCAGCGGCGCCTTACTCACCTTTCCGATCGCTTTCGGCGCATTAGCCCATCCGGAAATCCTGTTCTGAACGGGATTTCTTGGAGGGCTTCCCCCGTCGTCATGGTAACGATCGTGATGACGTCAGCACATCGTCGGGAGTCCCGATCCACCCCGCAGCGCTGCATGGCACTGATTGGCCAGGCTGCGCAGGGGTCTCGGGAGGGGGGGGGCCTTACGCGATGGGTAGCGGCGCATCGCCGGCGAGCGGTGGCGATCGTCCCCCACACGCAGCTAGCAAAGTGCTAGCTGCGTGTTTAAAAAAAAAAATTTTTAAATCGGCCCAGCAGGGCCTGAGCGGCGCCATCTAGCGGTCATGGACGAGCTGAGCTCGTCCAAACCGCTAAGCAGGTTAAGTCCCCACATCATCAATTAGTGTTCCCCTTTAAAAAATGATGCTACATGCCTCATAAACCCTAAAAAAAGTTTTGAAAGCAATTTAAAGGCCACTTCCGGTTTTCTATGCGGAAATCCGAATAGGTCGGATATCCGTGGATAATGCGTTCGGATATCCGATCCGGATATCTGGGTATCCGGATCAATTCGGATTTTGAAAAAGGGTATCCGAGCATCCATGATGCTTTGTCCACCACCTCTCTTAACCATGTCCTGCACAATTACATGCAGTGTCCTTGCCCTGCTTTCCTCACACTGCAGGGTGGTACAGGTTCTTATTGACTTGATATGGCAGACTAGTGAGCCAAGACGCCGTTAGTGGCCAGGCAAGAAAGATCAATAACTTTTTAAAAATCCATCGCAGTAGGCAGATCATGTAATCCTAGGCCTGGGGCATGCACTCATAGCCTCCAGCCCAATAAGCTTAATACAGTTCAGTCAAACTGCCATGAACACAACCAGTTCTTGGAACTTCTAAGCTGAAAATAATTGGTATCAAAAGTAATCTTTATACAAATACTTTATTATATCCAGGATGTGAAAATAAAATATCAAATACATATTAAAAAGTAGGGAAGAAATTTTGCGGAGTTTACCTAAATAACATAACTGGCCGGCCATCAAATTGCTCACGTCCACTCACTCAGTACATACATACTACCCCCCCATGCAGCCTAATAAGTATTCAGCGCTGAAATATATCTCACAGGATAGCTTGTCCATGTGGCCTCCACTATATATTCACTAGTTGGTAGGTCACAGACTATGTGCCTTCTCTGTAGGAAAGTTCATTTAACTAACTTCAGCAAATAGCAAAAAAGCATGCATAGCTCAAGCACATATTGGATGGATCTCACCCATAATGTATCATACTTCCGCAGCGCTGCCTCTTGGGTACTGGTTAGTCGCAGTGAGGTGTATGTTTCAGTTGGGGCCCTTCTCCAGGTATCCACTTAAAAGCATTTGGCTGCTAACACGGGGTAACGTGGCCCGACGGCTGACTGGCGTCCCAGTTCAGCCCATGCAGTGGTCTCCACGATCCTCCATGTGGAACGCCCGTGTTGCTGCTCGCAAAGGCTCCTGGGTGTGGCAGTTCCCAATAGAGAGGGGACGGCCAGGCTTAACGTAAGCTTCGCCCACCAACGCGTTTCACGCCGTGGGCGTTTCTTCAGGGTGTAATTCCCTCCCTCCTGTGCAGTCACTCTTATTCCTCTGGAAACTCCCCCTTCATCGTCACTCTCCTCTTGTCATTGGACAGAATCTACTCCGACAGCAGCAATTAAGCACACCAGGGTAAGGATAGATGCATCTTTTTAAAGAGACACTGAAGTGAAAAAAAAATATGATATAATGAGTTGGTTGTGTACTATGAATAATTACTAGAAGATTAGCAGCAAAGAAAATATTCTCATTTTTATTTTCAGGTATATAGTGTTTTTTCTAACATTGCATCATTCTCTAATATGTGCAGATTACACAACACTCAGCATTCAAAATGATTCTTTCAGAGCAGTCTGTGAACTAATGACCTCTCCTCTGGCAGAGAAAAAGTAAATAGTTCAGGAACAGTTGAGATAATAAAAGTCAGAAAACAGCCCTCTCCACGACTTTGAAAGTCGTAGAGATTAATGGCTTTTTTGCATAGAGATAACAACTGGAGTTTCTTAACTCTCTTCCTGTACTGGAAACAATTAGACTGATGTATCTGATCTTAATGTTTTATTTCTTAGCTGTACTACACATACAAATCATAATATCATAATTTTTTTTTTCGCTTCAGTGTCTCTTTAAAGGCAGACTGCATATTATGTTTTAAGTATACTGCTTCATCGTCACATTTGGTAAGCTGCGTAGCCAATATATAGAATGACCTCTTATTGCAACTTGTCATCTAATCTCTTCAGCAAACATAATGAAACATGGCATAAGTAATCAGGACAACAGTAGTAATGTCATTTCAACATCTAATGGAGTACACTGCAGTTTTCTTCTCAATGGAAAACATACGTAATCGTCCTATAGCGCAAGGCTCATATCTTCCATTTTCTTCGCAAAGTTATCAATATAGTTCACTGCTACTTTCATATATTTTGTAGATGTTGTTAATTTTATAGCACAACCATTACAAGGAACTTCTTCAAAGAGTTCTTGGCTGCACACCATCATACATCGCCCATTAAAGGGACATCACATATAACTATCAATTGCACATCTATGAACCAAGGAAAGTTCATCAGATGACAAGCTTCAATATTTTCATGTTTCAACTTATCTGATGCATGCGCACCATCAGGCATACGCATTCAGACGTAAAAATGGTCTCAAGTCTAATTCTCTATTGAGGGCATGAGGATACAGGGCATTCAACCTATATATCCACATGGCCTCCTTGCAGTGGAGGACAACATCCTAATCACCCCTCCTACTGGAAATGTTCAATTTATATATGCCTTTTACTTTAGTCCCGGTCAGATCACTGTCATGGAATTCTGCATAGTGTATTGCCAAAAAATTCCTTTCTTAATTTTTATCCTCAATTAATCGGAAATGTTCTAAAACTCCTATCTTTCATCATTCTTTTAGTTTTCCCTATGTATTTTAGTCCACAAGGACATTCAATCATATAAACAACTTTTTCAGCCAAACAGTTTATATGTGACCTGATTGCAAACATATTTTGGCCAGAACTATCATAGTATAGACATACATTTACATTTGGAACATCTAGAAGTCCCCTTAGGTATATGTCTATCTAACCATGTTGTAGTATCTCTTTTGTACTCACTCTTGACAAGTTTATCACGTAAATTGGGTGCACGTTTGGCTGTCATAAGGGGTCTAGGGCCCACTGTTTTCAAAATCTCAGGGGAAGCTGTTAAAATGCCTCAATTTTTCTCTAAAATGCTGGGAAAGGACTCCCAATGGGACCCAAAAGTACTAATCAAACGCAAATAATTATCACCATCTTCTCTGGTATTCTCCCGACAGTGTAGTAAATCACTTCTATTCACATCCCATGCCTTCTGCAGAGCCCTGCGTAGAATGCGATGTGAATATCCTCTCTGTCTGAGGCGATCATAGAGTGATCTAGCTTCCGTACGAAATGTCTCGTCGTTAGAACAATTTTGTCGTAAACAAATAAACTGTCCATATAGCTCCCCCCTGATCAACGAGAAGGGGTGATGGCTGGATGCATGAAGCAGGCTATTGCCTGCTGTAGGTTTTTGAAAGGTGGAGGTTGATAATTTATCCCCCTCAATCCATAACTGCAGGTCCAAAAAACTCAACATTTGTCTGCTCATTGTATAAGTTAATTTGATGTTTTTTTTCATTTTGATTTTTTCTAATCATAAAACTCAAGTTCCTCCTCAGTACCAGTCCAGACCAGGAGCACGTCATCGATATAACGAAGCCATAGGGCGGCGTGTGCCCAAAATCCTGGGTCACCATAAACCTCACGGTGCTCCCAAAATCCCAAATGGAGGTACACGTACGCAGGGGCACACGCCGCCCCCATCGGCGTGCCCCTCGTCTGCCTGTAGAAAGTTCCATCAAATGAAAAACAATTAAAATGCAGGATAAGATCAATTGCATCATATAAAAATTGATTGAATTCTGCAAATTCCAGGGAATGACCTTGTAAGGAAAATTGTATCGCACGGAGTCCATCCTCGTGAGGAATCGACGTGTACAATGATTCCATGCCGATTCCGACAAGGACGGACCCCGGGGGATCCTCCAAATCACTAAGGACACCAAGAAGACTCCTGGGGCTTGATTCACAAAGCGGTGCTAACCTACTTAGCACGTCTAAAGTCTTTAGACGCGCTAACCAGGGTGCTAAGTAGGTTAGCACCGGATTTCTCAATCAGATCACGCGCTAACTTTGCTCGCGCAAAGTTTTACGCGCGCAAAGTTTTACGCGCGCAAAGTTTTACGCGCGCTAAGTCCCGTAGGCTTTAATGGGCACTTCGCGCGGAGCGCCCTGCGCTCTGTGCAGTACGCGCGTAAAGTTTTACGCGCATAAAGTTTTGCGCGCGTAAAGTTTTATGCGTGATAAGCTTGTTTAGACGTGCTAAGGGGGTTTTCACAGGCGTGCTAACAGTTAGCACCGCTTTGTGAATCAAGCCCCTGGTGTCTAACACAAAAGATGGTAATTGAGTTACTAATGGTTTTAGACGTTCATCCACATATTTACCTAACCGTTGTGTGGGGCTCCCTATACCTGCCACTATAGGGCGGCCAGGGGGTTTAGACAGAGTTTTGTGGACTTTTGGTATTGTGTAAAAAGTGGGCACATTGAAGATATTCACCTTCATATAATCACGTTCCTCCTCTGTAATCACACCTTTATTCCATGCATCATCAACCAGGGTATTAACCCTATGAACTATCACTGGAAAGGGGTTGCCTGATAGTTTTTTTGATAGGTGCCTTGATCATTTAGCAATCTTCTACATTCAGCAACATTGAGGAGGACCACGTTGCCCCCCCCCCCCCTTATCTCCTGGCTTTATAATCAGGCCCTTGGCCTCCTGGAGTTCTTTACAGGCCTTTTGTTCATTTTTAGTTAGGTTAAACCAGCCGTGCCCAACCTACGGCCCGCAGGCCATTTGTGCCCCGCGAAGCCAGTTTCTGTGGCCCGCGTGGTGTCTGCCTGCGGAGGGGGAGAGGATCGGGTGGTATTGCGTAGTATCGGCACTCGGCGGGGCGCGCATACACCAGCGTGTGCTCGTATTCAGCCCCGGGTAGCGCTGGGATAGTCAGAAAGCCTCGCTCATTGGTTACTGCAGGAACCTTCCTCCAATAGGAATCAGCCTAATTCCTTTTGGAGGAAGGTTCCTGCAGTAACCAATGAGCGTGGCTTTCTAACTATCCCAGCGCTACCCGGGGCTGAATACAAGCACACGCTGGTGTATGTGCGTCCCGCCGAGTGCCATACTATGCAATACCACCCGATCCTCTCCCCCTCCGCAGGACACCGCGGGCAGACACCGGGGCACACGCTGTGTCAGCCCCACACAGAGCTGACAGCCTCCTCAGCCCCACACAGAGCTGACAGCCTCCTCAGCCCCACACAGAGCTGACAGCCTCCTCAGCCCCACACAGAGCTGACAGCCTCCTCAGCCAGCACACTACAGGCCACGTGTGGGTAATTAGGCCTTTGTTCCTCCTCAGCAGAGCTGACAGCCTCCTCAGCCAGCACACTACAGGCCACGTGTGGGTAATTAGGCCTCTGTTCCTCCTCAGCAGAGCTGACAGCCTCTTCAGCCAGCACACTACAGGCCACTCTGATACCATTGCTGCATTAATCTGCCCTGTGCATACACCCAAACAGCCGCAAACTTCTCATTAAGAAAATGTGCATCAAATGGTGAGTACAACAACTCTTATATTGACGTTTTCTTTCCATTTCCAACACCATGTTAATTGTTACTAGAAAAACGTTAAAAGTTTTACATCGAAATGTTGTATGCATGTGTTCCGGCCCTCGAGATTTTTCTTAATTTGAAGTTCGGCCCTCGGGCCAAAAAAGGTTGAGCACCACTGGGTTAAACCATTCTGGTCTTTTAGTCCAGTCAAGCATCTTTAGGTCTTGTTGAACTGTCTCTAAGAAGACAGATACATGTTTATTGTTAGACAAGGGGGGCATTTTAATTGATCTCTTTTTTTTAACTTAGTTGGAAATAGGGGAGCCTCAGTTTGGGTATCGATTAATTGGGGATCATGCATGCAGCCATCACCCCCAACGTCAATATCACAGAGGGGCACCACAGAATCTGCATTTTGAAGTTCTGACAGGTCATCTGAAGTAGAGTCACACAAGTCAGTGTCATCAGTCAATAAGCAAACCATATTCAGACTCCTCAATGGGGTGGATTTGACCTTTAGTCTGATGCCATAACTTTAATATTAATTTGCGTAAAAACAAATTAATATCCTTATATACTTCAAAACAATCTCCTTTTATGACTGGTGAAAAAGATAAGCCTCTTTTTAACAAAGACAGCTGATGTTTGGTAAGATGGAATCTAGAAAGATTTATTACTGTCTTATCTTCATCTATTATTTCCTCCACTGATCCGCTCTGCTCCGGGTCATCATTCCCTGTGAAGCTCCTCTTCTCTGTCTATTCCCTGTCTGCCGCCTTCTTCCTCTCTTGATTGGTCTCTCCCCAGATTTTGCCATTTCCGCTGTCTGCTTCTGGTCCTTCTTTTTTTTTTTTTTTCTCGTATAACTCCTCCCCCTCCGACCTTTTCTTTCCTCATTGTCTAAAAAAGATACAGATTTTCTAGAGCTAGTGCCTGACCCCTCATCCTGAGGTTCTATTACCCCTACGTCTTTGATTATAGTTTCTCTTCCTACTTAGTCTCTCTATTGGATCAAAAGCTTTATCTGTATTCCATCTAGCCATATCTTTTGCAAATTTTGCCTGTTTATCCTTTTTTAATTTCACTCTGTATTTTCTCAATTTTATTTTTTTAGCTGTTCATTGAGGGGAGCAAAATGTTCATTATTTTGAAATAAGTTCAGGACTGAAACACTCTCCTGAACTGCTACGGTAGTGTAATTTCTGTTAATTGTTCCTTCTCCTCAAACAGCTGAATTACTTCTAGACCACGCTTCAAAGCGCTTTCTTTCCATTTTTTAATAAAACGTTCGGTATGTAAATTTTCGGCTGGAATAAATTTATTTCCAGAATTCCATCGGGTACAACACCTGCTTTGTAATAAGAGTCCAATAAAGAAGGACATTTTTATGTCTGAATGCGTATGCCTGATGGTGCGCATGTGTCAGATAAGTTGAAACATGAAAATATTGAAGCTTGTCATCTGATGAACTTTCCTTGGTTCATAGATGTGCAATTGATAGTTATATGTGATGTCCCTTTAATGGGCGATGTATGATGGTGTGCAGCCAAGAACTCTTTGAAGAAGTTCCTTGTAATGGTTGTGCTATAAAATTAACAACATCTACAAAATATATGAAAGTAGCAGTCAACTATATTGATAACTTTGCGAAGGAAATGGAAGATATGAGCCTTGAGCTATAGGACGATTACGTATGTTTTCCATTGAGAAGAAAACTGCAGTGTACTCCATTAGATGTTGAAATGACATTACTACAGTTGTCCTGATTACTTATGCAATGTTTCATTATGTTTGCTGAAGAGATTAGATGACAAGTTGCAATAAGAGGTCATTTTATATATTGGCTACGCAGCTTACCAAATGTGACGATGAAGCAGTATGCTTAAAACATAATATGCCGTCTGCCTTTAAAAAGATGCATCTATCCTTACCCTGGTGTGCTTAATTGCTGCTGTTGGAGTAGATTCTGTCCAATGACAAGAGGAGAGTGACGATGAAGGGGGAGTTCCCAGAGGCATAAGAGTGACTGACTGCACAGGAGGGAGGGAATTACACCCTGAAGAAACGCCCACGACGTGAAATGCGTCGGTGGGCGGCGCTTACGTTACGTCCCGTCCGCTGTCTATTGGGAACTACCACACCCAGGAGCCTTTGCGAGCAGCAACGCGGGCGTTCCACATGGAGGATCGTGGAGACCGATGCATGGGCTGAACTGGGACGCCAGTCAACCGTCGGGCCACGTTACCCTGTGTTAGCAGCAGGGCCGGATTTGGGGGCAGGCACCCAAGGCAGAGGACTAGGGCGCCAGAATTCACCAGAATTCGCTAGGCGGGTGACAAGTTAACTGTACCTGTCTATCTCCTACAATAACTGAAAGGTGCTCCGCAAATCTGCAGCCAGCCGCCCTGCTTTTCTGTCTGGATTTGCCCGTGTTACAGCTCAGCTGGCTCTCTCGCTCGAGTCCCGACTCCAGTGTTCAAGTCACATGATGTCAGCCGCCCTGAGCCTGCCCAGCCAGGATTGTGGAGTACATGTGCTGCATAGTGCATACAGTGTATACTGCCTATGCCCAGCTTCCTCTTCCACAACTTAATCACAGGACTAATTCTGCCACCTCTGTCCTCTCCCTGTGCCTTTAGTTAGCTTTCTTTCCACATCTATCTGTCCTCTGGTTTGCTGTTATGACGCAGCCTCCACGTCTCTGCCAGCTAAAGCTGTTCAGTGTTCGTTCAGGTCATCTGAGCCTGAGGTCAGAGATCTCGCAGCTGCCTCACTACTGACACCCCTGATACAGGCACCGTGTGGAGGATGGAAGAAGGAGAAAGTTTTTTTTTTTTGGTAAGATAAATCAGTGTCTGTCCCCCCTACCTGATTTGTTTAGTAATAAAATATATGAAATGCTTAAAACATACACAGCCTCTCTGTCTCTCTGAAAATGTGGCTATATGGACATTTACTTCATTAGTGGGACGCCTCTGGTTAGTCCTGAGGTTTCCCACATCTTCTTACACCCATGATTACAGCGTTGACTCCCTCTCTGGTTGCATTGGTTTCCTCAGTGTGCATGTGCTCCTGTCCATACTGGACATGTGCGATTAAGGTCCGTGCATGCCCAGTAGATTAAAGGTACCTGTGCAGTGATTTATTTTCCTTTGTGCACAAGTGCCTTTATTCTACTGGGCATGCATGGACCTTACTTGTACATGCCCAGTACAGGCACACTCGTTCAGGGCAGCACCAACACACTGAAGGAACCAAGAGACCCGGCGCTGGCATGGAGGGGTGCAAGAAGATCTGGGAAGCCTTCCCACTAGTGAGGTAAGTAACTACATATAAATGTAGTTTTAATCTCTTTAGGATTGCTTTACACACAGAATATTAAAATACAGCACATTTCAGAGAACCAAAAAAATCATAACCAGTATGTGTAGAACCATTAAATGAATTGTTAATTATTACCATCAGGAATTGTATTTCCTGATGCACTTTTAGGAGAGAACATTCTCTCAGAGTAAAACAGAATGCCCCCGGGAGGCTGTGGAAGTAATATTGGATAATTCAAACGATTTCCACACCTCCCCCTGGACCACTAGAGAATTGGCCCCCTTTACCATCTGCTTTGTTGCCCATATAGCAGTGCAGCTCTTTGTGTCCTCCACAGGGAACTTACAAGCTCAGCTCTGGCCACTCCTTCCTTGCTACAATGCGTAATGTGCATGCGCCAATCGCTGTCATGTGCAATACGTGTTGCATGAGTGTGTTGGACGCATCATATCATGTAAGTTCCCTCTGGGGTACATGGAGATCTACACTGCTGTACAGAAAACATAGATTCAAGTAATGGGTGGCGCTTCCTCTAATGCACATGTAGGAGATTTGGAACTCAAATGATCCAGCATTCCGTCCAGAGGCCATTATATTTCATTTAGAAAATTGCTGTGTATATTGTGGGAGAATGTTTCTGCTTGACTGGGGCAGTTGGTGAGGATGTTATTGGGGGAGGGGGGGTGTCTGGAAACAGTGGGCCTTGGGCGGTGAAAAGTACAAATCCGGCCCTGGTTAGCAGCCAAATGCTTCCAAGTGGATATCTGGAGAAGGGCCCCAACTGAAACAAACATACACCCCACTGCGACTAACCAGTACCCAAGAGGCAGCGCTGCGGAAGTATGATACATTATGGGTGAGATCCATCCAATATGTGCTTGAGCTATGCATGCTTTTTTGCTATTTGCTGAAGTTATTTAAATGAACTTTCCTACAGAGAAGGCACATAGTCTGTGACCTACCAACTAGTGAATATATAGTGGAGGCCACATGGACTTTGCAACAAGCTATCCTGTGAGATATATTTCAGCGCTGAATACTTATTAGGCTGCATGGGGGTAGTATGTATGTACTGAGTGAGTGGACGTGTGCAATTTGATGGCCGGCCAGTTATGTTATTTAGGTAAACTCCGCAACATTTCTTCCCTAGTTTTTGATATGTATTTGATATTTTAATTTCACATCCTTGATATAATAAAGTATTTGTATAAAGATTACACTTGATACCAATCATTTTCAGCTTAGAAGTTCCAAGAACTGGTTGTGCTCATGGCAGTTTGACTGAACTGTATTAAGCTTATTGGGCTGGAGGCTATGAGTGCATGCCCCAGGCCTAGGATTACCGTATTTTTCGGACTATAAGACACACTTTTTCTCCCCCAAAAGTGGGGAGAAAAAGTCCCTGCGTCTTATAGTCCAAATGCAGGGAATCCCAGACTTAAAACCACTGACAAACAGCTGACCCGCCGCATGTCGGGATTCCCTGCACTCCTGTGGTCTTGGATCCTCCTCGATGTCACCCTCAATGTTTGCCAGCATGTCCTTTGTGTTGCCTCTTTGCCCCTCGCTGCGCCATTGTCATGTACTTAGCGGCAGAAGCCGCTCGTATCAAACAGCAGACTGTCCCCATTGTATACATAATCAGTCCGCCTGTTTGCCCCTCGCTGCGCTGTGTTATGTAAATCAGCGGCAGAAACCGCTCGTATTAAAGGGCAGACTGTCCCCTGTATACATATTCAGTACACCTGATTGCCCCTCGCTGCGCTATGTGTAATGTAAATCAGCGGCAGAAGCCGCTAGTATCACTCACCGGACATGGTGTACCTGCGGCGAACACGGACTCCTCTCTCGCTCACTCCTTCCCCCAAGTGCCGGTACTTCATAGTCGCGTCATTACACACGTGATCACGCGCGACCACGTGTGTAATGACGCGACTATGAAGTACCGGCACTTGGGGGAAGGAGTGAGCGAGAGAGGAGTCCGTGTTCGCCGCAGGCACGCCATGTCCGGTGAGTGATACTAGCGGCTTCTGCCGCTGATTTACATTACACATAGCGCAGCGAGGGGCAATCAAGTGTACTGAATATGTATACAGGGGACAGTCTGCCCTTTAATACGAGCGGTTTCTGCCGCTGATTTACATAACAAAGCGCAGCGAGGGGCAAACAGGCGGACTGATTATGTATACAATGGGGACAGTCTGTTTGATACGAGCATCTTCTGCCGCTAAGTACATGACAATGGCGCAGCGAGGGGCACACAGGCAGACAATATATGTATACAATGGGGACAGTCTGCTGTTTAATACGATCGGCTTCTGCCGCTGATTTACATGACAATGGCGCAGCGAGGGGCAAACAGGCAGACACAAAATGTATACACTGGGGCCAATCTGCAGTTTAATACTTGGGACAGCATGAGGATACTGGGGAGAGGAGGCATAAACTGGGGGCAGCATGAGGACACTGAGGAACAAAAGGAGGTCACTGGGGGGCAGAAGAAGGAAACTGGGGGGCAGCATGAGGACACTGGAGTAACAGGAAGAGGACACTGGGGGACAGGAGGAGGACATTGGGGCCAAGAGGAAAACACAAGGATGACAGGAACAGGACAGTAATTGGGAGAACATCTACAAGATGCTCCTGGACCATAGACGTACCAGGTTTCGTATATATATTTTTTTTCCTGGTTTTTACCCTCTAATCCTAGGTGCATCTTATAGTCCGGAGCGTCTTATAGTCCGAAAAATACGGTACATGATCTGCCTACTGCGATGGATCTTTAAAAAGTTATTGATATAATTGCTTGGGATTGATTGTCCCTTATTTGGATCCTTGTGAATTTTTAGCCTATATTTGAAATACATTTCTGTGCAGTTTAGATTAATGCCTACAAGTCACTTGTAATGAAAATGGTGTATTGCATACCAGACAACCTGGAGGATGAGATTGGTGTTTCATTTAAGAAGAATGTAATAAAGGACCAATCGGCCTACCAGGAGATTAAGGGACATTTTAGAATTCATAAGGCCCTGTTAATCAAATAGTTGAAACATAAATGGAACTCTTCTTTATTGGACTCTTATTACAAAGCAGGTGTTGTACCCGATGGAATTCTGGAAAGAATTATTCCAGCTGAAAATTTACATACCGAACGTCTTATTAAAAAATGGAAAGAAAGCGCTTTGAAGCGTGGTCTAGAAGTAATTCAGCTGTTTGCGGAGGAGGAGAAGGAACAATTAAAAGAAATCACACTAGCAGTTCAGGAGAGTGTTTCAGTCCTGAACTTATTTCAAAATAATGAACATTTTGCTCCCCTCAATGAACAGCTAAAAAATCAAATTGAGAAAATACAGAGTGAAATTAAAAAGGATAAACAGGCAAAATTTGCAAAAGATATGGCTAGATGGAATACAGATAAAGCTTTTGATCCAATTGAGAGACTAAGTAGGAAGAGAAACTATAATCAGACGTAGGGGTAATAGAACCTCAGGATGAGGGGCCAGGCACTAGCTCTAGAAAATCTGTATCTTTTTTAGACAATGAGGAAAGAAAAGGTCGGAGGGGGAGGAGTTATACGAGAAAAGAAAAAAACAGAAGGACCAGAAGCAGACAGCGGAAATGGCAAAATATGGGGAGAGACCAATCAAGAGAGGAAGAAGGCGGCAGACAGGGAATAGACAGAGAAGAGGAGCTTCAGGGGGAATGATGACCCGGAGCAGAACGGATCAGTGGAGGAAATAATAGATGAAGATGAGACAGTAATAAATCTTTCTAGATTCCATCTTACCAAACATCAGCTGTCTTTGTTAAAAAGAGGCTTATCTTTTTCACCAGTCATAAAAGGAGATTGTTTTGAAGGATATTAATTTGTTTTTACGCAAATTAATATTAAAATTATGGCATCAGACTAAAGGTCAAATCCACCCCATTGAGGAGTCTGAATATGGTTTGCTTATTGACTGATGACACTGACTTGTGTGACTCTACTTCAGATGACCTGTCAGAACTTCAAAATGCAGATTCTGTGGTGCCCCTCTGTGATATAGACGTTGGGGGTGAGGCCTGGATGCATGATCCCCAATTAATCGATACCCAAACTGAGGCTCCCCTAGTTCCAACTAAGTTAAAAAAGAGATCAATTAAAATGCCCCCCTTGTCTAACAGTAAATATGTATCTGTCTTCTTAGAGACAGTTCAACAAGACCTAAAGATGCTTGACTGGACTAAAAGACCAGAATGGTTTAACCTAACTAAAAATGAACAAAAGGCCTGTAAAGAACTCCAGGAGGCCAAGGGCCTGATTATAAAGCCAGGAGATAAGGGGGGGGGGGGGCAACGTGGTCCTCCTCAATGAGGAGGACTATGTTGCTGAATGTAGAAGTTTGCTAAATGATCAAGGCGCCTATCAAAAACTATCAGGCAACCCCTTTCCAGTGATAGTTCATAGGGATAATACCCTGGTTGATGATGCATGGAATAAAGGTGTGATTACAGAGGAGGAACGTGATTATATGAAGGTGGATACCTTCAATGTGCCCACTTTTTACACAATACCAAAAGGCCACAAAAGTCTGTCTAAACCCCCTGGCCGCCCTATAGTGGCGGGTATAGGGAGCCCCACACAGCGGTTAGGTAAATATGTGGATGAATGTCTAAAACCATTAGTAAGTCAATTACCATCTTTTGTGTTAGACACCAGGAGTCTTCTTGGTGTCCTTAGTCATTTGGAGGTTCCCCTGGGGTCCGTCCTTGTCGGAATCGCGTGGAATCATTGTACACGTCGATTCCTCATGAGGATGGACTCCGTGCGATACAATTTTCCTTACAAGGTCATTCCCCGGAATTTGCAGAATTCAATCAATTTTTATATGATGCAGTTGATCTTATCCTGCATTTTAATTGTTTTTCATTTGATGGAATTTTCTACAGGCAGATCAGGGGCATGCCGATGGGGGCGGCGTGTACCCCTGCGTACGCGTGCCTCCATTTGGGATTTTGGGAGCACCGTGAGGTTTATGGTGACCCAGGATTTTGGGCACACGCCGCCCTATGCCTTCGTTATATCGATGACGTGCTCCTGGTCTGGACTGGTACTGAGGAGGAACTTGAGTTTTATGATTAGAATGAATCAAAATGAAAAAAACCTCAAATTAACTTATACAATGAGCAGACAAATGTTGAGTTTTTTGGACCTGCAGTTATGGATTGAGGGGGATAAATTATCAACCTCCACCTTTCGAAAACCTACAGCAGGCAATAGCCTGCTTCATGCATCCAGCCATCACCCCCTCTCGTTGATCAGGGGGGAGCTATATGGACAGTTTATTTGTCTATGACGAAATTGTTCTAACGACGAGACATTTCGTACGGAAGCTAGATCACTCTATGATCGCTTCAGACAGAGAGGATATTCACATCGCATTCTACGCAGGGCTCTGCAGAAGGCATGGGATGTGAATAGAAGTGATTTACTACACTACTCTCTGAGGAAGCAAGCATTGTAAGCTTGTGAAATGGCTGTTAGACCTGCTGCCTGATTCTTCTGTATTTGTCACTGGATGGGATGAAATAAATTGGCAATTAGCAACTCGGTGCCCGGTTCTTTGTTCCTTTACTGTATATATGATTTACTACACTGTCGGGAGAATACCAGAGAAGATGGTGATAATTATTTGCGTTTGATTAGTACTCTTGGGTCCCATTGGGAGTCCTTTCGCAGCATTTTAGAGAAAAATTGAGGCATTTTAACAGCTTCCCCTGAGATTTTGAAAATAGTGGGCCCTAGACCCCTTATGACAGCCAAATGTGCACCCAATTTACGTGATAAACTTGTCGAGAGTGAATACAAAAGAGATACTACAACATGGTTAGATAGACATATACCTAAGGGGACTTATAGATGTTCCAAATGTAAATGTATGTCCTTTTATAGATTGTAAAGACAATAAAAATTTCTATGATAGTTCTGGCCAAAATATGTTTGCAATCAGGTCACATATAAACTGTTTGGCTGAAAAAGTTGTTTATATGATTGAATGTCCTTGTGGACTAAAATACATAGGGAAAACTAAAAGAATGATGAAAGATAGGAGTTTTAGAACATTTCCGATTAATTGAGGATAAAAATGAAGAAAGGAGTTTTTTTTGGCAATACACTATGCAGAATTCCATGACAGTGATCTGACTGGGACTAAAGTAAAAGGCATATATAAATTGAACATTTCCAGTAGGAGGGGTGATTAGGATGATGTCCTCTACTGCAAGGAGGCCATGTGGATATATAGGTTGAATGCCCTGTATCCACATGCCCTCAATAGAGAATTAGACTTGAGACCATTTTTACGTCTGAATGCGTATGCCTGATGGTGCGCATGTGTCAGATAAGTTGAAACATGAAAATATTGAAGCTCGTCATCTGATGAACTTTCCTTGGTTCATAGATGTGCAATTGATAGTTATATGTGATGTCCCTTTAATGGGCGATGTATGATGGTGTGCAGCCAAGAACTCTTTGAAGAAGTTCCTTGTAATGGTTGTGCTATAAAATTAACATCTACAAAATATATGAAAGTAGCAGTGAACTATATCGATTTAACTTTGCGAAGGAAATGGAAGATATGAGCTTTGCGCTATAGTACGATTCCATATGTTTTCCATTGAGAAGAAAACTGCAGTGTACTCCATTAGATGTTGAAATGACATTACTACTGTTGTCCCGATTACTTATGCAATGTTTCATTATGTTTGCTGAAGAGATTAGATGACAAGTTGCAATAAGAGGTCATTCTATATATTGGCTACGCAGCTTACCAAATGTGACGATGAAGCAGTATGCTTAAAACATAATATGCCGTCTGCCTTTAAAAAGATGCATCTATCCTTACCCTCGTGTGCTTAATTGCTGCTGTCGGAGTAGATTCTGTCCAATGACAAGAGGAGAGTGACGATGAAGGGGGAGTTCCCAGAGGCATAAGAGTGACTGACTGCACAGGAGGGAGGGAATTACACCCTGAAGAAACGCCCACGGCGTGAAACGCATCGGTGGGCGGAGCTTACGTTAAGCCTTGTCGTCCCGTCCGCTCTCAATTGGGAACTGCCACACCCAGGAGCCTTTGCGAGCAGCAACGCGGGCGTTCCACATGGAGGATCGTGGAGACCACTGCATGGGCTGAACTGGGACGCCAGTCAGCCGTCGGGCCACGTTACACCGTGTTAGCAGCCAAATGCTTCCAAGTGGATACCTGGAGAAGGGCCCCAACTGAAACATACACCCCACTGCGACTAACCAGTACCCAAGAGGCAGCGCTGCGGAAGTATGATACATTATGGGTGAGATCCATCCAATATGTGCTTGAGCTATGCATGCTTTTTTGCTATTTGCTGAAGTTATTTAAATGAACTTGCCTACAGAGAAGGCACATAGTCTGTGACCTACCAACTAGTGAATATATAGTGGAGGCCACATGGGCAAGCTATCCTGTGAGATATATTTCAACGCTGAATACTTATTAGGCTGCATGGGGGGGGCGCAGGAGATTTGGGCGCATGAGACAAGTGGACAAAAAGGGCACCCCATTCACTCCCATTATAAATATCGTTTAATGGGCGCCGAACAGGGAAAAAAAGGCGCCGGAGATCATTAACGTTTTACAAACGGCTCCCGGAGATTTTTAAGGTTTTATAACTGTGCTTGTGATGATTTAACTTTACAAAATGAGCCCGTGACGAATAACGTTTATAAAGATACTAAATCACTATTTTGTAAAACATTTCTAAAACATTATTATCCACCCAAAAAAATTATTTACATTTTTTTTTATTTAAATTTTTTATTAATGTTTGTAAAACCTTATTATCCATAGGGGGACTTAGGTTTAGGCACCACCAGGGGGGTCTTAGGTTTAGGCACCACCAGGGGGGTCTTAGGTTTAGGCACCACCAGGGGGGTCTTAGGTTTAGGCACCACCAGGGGGGTCTTAGGTTTAGGCACCACCAGGGGGGTCTTAGGTTTAGGCACCACCAGGAGGGTCTAGGGGTTAGGGATAGGTACAGGGAGGGTTCTGTGTGAGAGTAGGGTTAGGTATAGTTTTAGTACAATTTTAATTATACTAATCAACAGTTATTATGAATGTACTTATATTAATATAATTGTTATAAACAATATTTTCACATTTCATTATTATAATAAACGATAAATCAAGATTATCCATAACCATATATAATTATAATGTTTACACAAATATTACTGTTTTTTTAACAAACGTAAATATAAGTTTCAGTTTAGAAACAGGGAAGAATAACGTTTTAAGAATTGCCGATTTCATACACATAATTTAATTCTTAAAACACTATTTGTAAACGAAATTCTACACAATATTTTTATAAACGATAATACTGCTTATCGTTTACACCACGTGCCCTTTTTTCCCCGACGCCCTTTTTTGATGTACGCGCATGGGGGTAGTATGTATGTACTGAGTGAGTGGACGTGTGCAATTTGATGGCCGGCCAGTTATGTTATTTAGGTAAACTCCGCAAAATTTCTTCCCTAGTTTTTAATATGTATTTGATATTTTAATTTCACATCCTGGATATAATGTATTTGTATAAAGATTACTTTTGATACCAATTATTTTCAGCTTAGAAGCAGGCAAGAAAGGTACCTGAATTAAGAGGAATGTGAAGATTCACATTTTTTTTTCTTTTACAAATGCTTGTGGGCTGGCTGTTAGGCCTCATACAGAACTTAGTGTGTGTAAGTTCTGCCCCTGATATATTGGTTAGAGAACCGGATATACCCCTCCTGCTCCATTATGCACCCCTGGCGTCCCTCTACGGCTCCATAGCCTGCAGGCTGGTGATGCATCTGTACTGCACTCGGCCCCAAACTATCACCCGAGGGATTGAGTCCTGATCTATTTGGAGGGCGCCAGTCTGTATCCGGATGTGCGAGGCTTTATGCTGATCTTCTGGCTTCAGCAGTTTGAATCACATCTGGAACTTGCATGAAGCTGGTGGCGTCAGAACTGCTACATTCTCCTTTTGAGTCAGTGATTAAGAAAGTATTTTGTGCTCACGTTTTTAATGCTTCTCTCTGTATGCAGGATTCTTACAAGTTGTATTTTCTTAAAGCATTGTACTTAGACACAGGCGGCCAGCTGGTAGGTTAACAATATCTTAGCTTTCCAGGGTGATCTACTGGGCAACCTTTTAAAAGACCTTTTAACCATGACTAATATATGTAGAGACCTCTCACTTTTTGATTGCCAAACATGTATCCAACCTGAAGCCAGTGACAAATTGGCTGAACTAAATATTTATTTATTCTGTGTATGGATTTGCCATTTCAGTATGATGGTCATGTAACACAAGAATCACATTAACATTGTCGCTGTCAAAAAGTAGGGGGACTGGAACACTGGTTGGACATATTAATATGGAGGACACAGAGAAGCTAGGGGCTGGTGTCTAGTAGCGCTCCTCCCTCCCCTATACAGTTCTCTGGTATCTAGTGGCCCTCCATCCACCTCCTGTACAATTCCCTCTTGTCTAGTGGCCCCACACTCTCCCCTATACAGTTTCCTGGTGTGTAGTCCTCCCTTAAACAGTTCCCTTGTGCCTAGTGCTTTCGCTCTTCCTCCCCAATAAGGCTTCCCTGGTGATCTAGTACTTCACCTCTAATATAGCTTCCCTGTTGGTCTAGAGTGGGTCAAACTTAATGCAAAGTGGGGAAACAACTTGCAGGACAATATTTGGCCCATGAGCCAGAGTTTATCATGTACGATCTAGAGGTATGTCTGCAAGTTTTCAGTCCACTGGACAGACGTTCACCTCTCAGCGTGCGTATTTAGTGAATGGAGCAGACTAATGCATGCAGGTGCTACTCATCTTCATGGACTGCACAATTCCCAAGTAGTTAGCCGTCTGGCCCTGGAACTTCTAGGGTCTTGGACTTCACCGCCACCAAGGACACACGTTGCCTGGAATTTGTATGTTTTCTAATGTTTGTGTGCTGCTTGTAAAACCACAACACATACAACAAATTCTCAAAACATCTCAACTGTCCCAGGAAGGAAAGTAAATGTGTTCCATCAAATCCGCTAGCTCATAGCTTAACCATGATCATCATTTTTAATTTAAATAGGTTTTATTAGATTTAATGTTCCATATCGAGTTGAAATGTCTAACCTATTGAAAAATAACATTATGGAAAGGACATTCTGTGATCATGACTTTTTCATTTACTTTGTAAATTGCAGCATGTTATGTTGGCACTATGTAAATGGAGGAAATCAAAACTCAAGATCAATATTAATAATTGGACATGGTTGTGAAGTCTGTAAACAGAAATGTGTTTTTTCTAGCTTACCACACGTGTGCACGTTGTTATACAGTACTGGATTTATAAATAAGCCAGATGAAGTTTCACAAGTGCCTCAGAAAACAAAAGAATTAGTCATGTTCTTAAACCTTCTGTGTAGCTTATCGGTTTAGAGAAAAAGGAGACAGAATCAGGTGAAAATTCTGGCACCTTGCTCATATAGCTGTGAAGGATGCCTCCTAGGAATGCGTATCAGCCGGATACAGCAGCAAATGCAACCTAAACCGTATTGGAGTTTGTGTACTGACAAATCTCTGCAAAACCTTAAATGCCTATTAAAGAGTAACTTTACTGATTTAAATAGAAAACTAATGAATATAATCATTTATTTTTTTTATAAAGGACTATTAAAAAGGCCTGCCTGTTAAAAGAAAAAAAAATGGGCGCTAGGCCGTAGCCGCTGCCCCCCACAATGCACTCACAGACACGTCCTGCTCGCCCGTTCCCTTCTGCTGTCTGAAGGATATGCACACAGGGAGATGTTGCTTGCTTGGCAGCTGGAAAAAGCTGTCATTTCCCACAATGCAATGAGGTTCACAGACCGCAAACTGTCAGGTCTGAAAGCAGGGACACAGGACGATGCAGGGGCACAGGGGTTTTAATGTATAGGATTTGGTTATTTTTTGTCAATTGTAAAACGGGAAAGAAAATATTCTCAAACTGGTGTGTTGTCTTGCTGTTGGGCATCTTGTGGAGCATCTTTCGAGCTGCCTCCACGCCTAACCTAACACTGCTCCCCCTGGGGCCCAGTAGTGGCTGACGGGGCCAGGTGTCCTTCTGCCTGCCTATGCTATGACTCTACCTTGTGCAAGCTAACAGTGACCCCCATGGCCCCTGCAGAGTATAAACGCACCAAAGCCATCACCTCTCCAGCCAGCACACTGAGTCCTCCCTGACTTCTGTCATATCTCCTGGCTTGTATCGCCCTCTCACACCGTGACCCGGGCATCGCACATGCACCGATACAAGCCAGGAGATAAGACGGTGAGAACGAGCATGCTGGCTGTAATGCATCTTATGCAGTAAAAAATACGGTATGTGGGTAAATGGTACAACACTCTACTGGGTAAATAAATAAATAATCAGAAGATACAGTAGGCCTGATTCAATTCACTTTTTCTCCTAAGTTTTCTCCTAGGTGATACTTTTATATCTTATTAATAAAACGCATTTTAAGCCACCAACAAGCAAAAAAATACTACTAATTTTGACAGTACTTCGTCATCTCCTTTTTGTACTTTTTTTCAAATGCAGAGTGCTGAAAGTTTATTTTAAAGGACTACTGTAATGAAAAAAAAGCGAGTTTAACTTACCTGGGGCTTCTACCAGCCCCCTGCAGACGTCCTGTGCACGCGCTGGGACAAACCGATCCTCCATTCACCCACCGCGGCTCGCTTCTGATTTTGGCATCTTTAAATGTTGCAAGCCACTGCACCTGCGTAGCCCTGGCTGCGCACATCTTTGCTCCCGCTGACGTCGCCGGAAGCTTCCTGCACATGCCCGGCACAGGACGTCTTTAGGGGGCCGGTAGAAGTCCCAGGTAAGTTAAACTCACTTTTTTTTCATTACAGTACTCCTTTAAACAGAAGATGAAAAATTATCTCCTGAGAGAAGACTTGCAAGGAAAAGCAAATGGGATCTGGCCCAAACAAACAAAATGTTTCCTTTGATTAAATGAAAGCTGTCTTTACTTTCCAAATGACCCTCATAAAAATGGGTATCCTGAATAATTTGTGTTCTGCTATAAGAAGATGTAGCCAATAGGGATGCTTGTTCGTATTTCGCATTAGAATTCGGTAATTGAAGTGTGGTAGGCAGATTTTCGCGACAGGTCCTTTTTTGAAAGATTTTTTTTCCTCTTGTTCCCACTCTACTGCTTAACAATCCCTGAAAACTTAACACATACTCTTCTACTTAACACACCCTGATAAGCTGGTATTTCTAGCACCTACGGGGGTTTTTCTATTAACCGCTAAAGTTGACAAAAATGTATAATGCAGAAAATCTGCATTACCGTATGCCGCCGACTTTAGAGGTTAATTGCAAAGCCTCCGGTGTGTTAAGTAGAAGAGTGGGAATAATGGGTCTACATGAAAAGGGCGCCGGTAAAAAAGGGCGCCTGGTGGAGCCCATATATATACCAACTTCGGCTACAAAAAAGGCGCCTGGTGTAGCCCATATAAACTTCGGCTACAAAAAGACGCTTGGTGTAGCCCATATAAAAACTTCGGCTACAAAAAAAACAAGGCGCCTGGTGTAGCCCATATAAAAACTTCGGCTACAAAAAAACTCCGGGATGTGTTAATTACTATTCCCCCTCCAGGCCGCCATGGATAGTGGGGGAAAGAAAAAATTTGGCTTCCTGTGCTTGTAGCCCATATAAAAACTTCGGCTACAAAAAAGTCAATAATATGGGCTACAGAGGGGCACCTTACTTTAGCCGAAAAAAATATGGGCTAGAAAGGGGAGCCCACTTGTAGCCGAAAACCTTGTAGCCGGAAAAATATGGGCTACAAAGGGGAGCCCACTTGTAGCCTATATCAAAACTCAGGCGCCCTTTTCTACACCTTGTAGCCCAGATTTCCAGAAATAACATTGATGTCTATGGCGGCGCCCTTTTCGTACAGGCAGCTCGGGCGCCCTTTTCAACCGATCCCGGGAATAATAAGAAAAAAAATCTTTCCAAAAGACCTTGTATTTTTGAGAAAATGATTGTTAAAGTTGGTGGAAATTTCCGCGAAGATCCGCATCGGAAAGCGGTAATTGGCAATGGCGGAAAGCGGAATTTTCACGAAATCGGAAATTGGCAATTCCGACCATCCCATGTAGGCAATCTTTTTAAGTTTGTACTGTAGTTGAAAATGTGGTATTTTTTTTTTTTTTTTTTTTTTTTTTTTCATATCCCTCTCTGTACAAGGCAAATCTAATCCATTCCCTGCCTAATACTATGTTGCATGTTCACAGTTCATTATTGTGATTAGATTTACTGAAGTGCTCTTTGCATTTATGTTACTCTTCAGACTCCTTTTTCCTGGTTATTACTTTGCTTACTTTTATGACATATCTTAACATAGTTATTTGCTCTTCAGCATAAAATAATGTTTTGAATAAATTGTGGAATTTCCTGGAACACAAACTTTCAGTAATTATTTTTCCCTGTCTTTTAGGGCTTCCAAGATGGACCTTCACAGTGCATTGGAGGAGTGCACTTTAGCCCTCAACTTATTTTTAAACAACAAATTTTCTGAAGCTCTGGAGTTATTACGGCCTTGGTATGACTTATTTAATCTCTCCCATATCTGTGTTTTTATGTGGTAGGGGTATGAAGAGTGTATCCCCTTTCTCGCTGAAAAGTGTCTGATCGCTGATCAGCTCAGAGATATGCCAGCTTGGGCTGAGATGCCCAGAACTTGCACTCCGCTCCATCCACACTACTCTCCCTTTTAGCATTGGGGGCTGCAGTGCAGAGATGATTTTTTTTTCTGAAACCTTTAAATATTTGAGGGGAGTGGAGAGAGACCATGCCAATATGGCTACTCCCAGAATGCACAATTTGTATGACTCGTACAAGAACTTTCTAGACCCAGATATGGCAGCATTTACTGGGGCTTGACTTATAATTACCAAGCATGATGGGTAGAAACTGAGCATAAAATACAATAATTAAAAAAAAAAAAATGTATAATGCAATTCTACCTTTACTGAAAACTATTAGGATACAGTAATTGGTATGTAGAATTACCAAAATGTAGGCAATCTGATCACATCCCAAGACCCACTGTTGATCTGTAAATGTGCTAGTTGAATGTACAGAATCATTTTTTCCTTCTCTTTCATTTCAGCAATTCTGATACGTAGTTTTCGTAATTGAGGGTTTTTTTGTTGTTTTTTTTCTCTTCGCTCAAACTCTGTTTGTTTAACCTGAGCCCAAAAGAGACACTGAGAGCATGAGGGAAAAGGAAATACCATGATCAGAGTAGTCAAGTGGGATGGGTTTAAGTTAAGTGGTTTGTAAATTTTAAGCCCATCTTCAACCACAAATATTTTCCTAGTTTTAAAGTGAACCTGAGGTGAGCGTAATATGGTGGCTGCCATATTTCCTTTTTAAGCAGTACCAGTTCCCTGGCTATCCTGCTAATCCTCTAACACATTCAGCCATAGACTGTGAGGAAACGCGGAAAAGCCGCCGCTAATACTCAGTGAGGCGGCTGACTCCACGTTCAACATGGCAGCTGGCGCGCAGTCGGAGCGCGGAGAAACCGCCGCATGCTCAAACAGGGCGGCGGATTCCGCGTCCAATGCGGCAAGTTGCACACATAGGCCTGCTCCTCTCAGTAATGCGGAATGCGGAGAAACCGCCGCACGCACGGACAGCGGTGTGGCGGTTTCCGCATCCAACACAGCAGAAACATTACAACAAATGACTGGTGTGGCTGGGACTGATAGTCCACACTGGTTTAGGAGGACGCGCGCACGCGCAGAGAGGCAGGGCCTTTATGGCAGTCAGAAGGGGGTCAGCTGACCAAGCCGGTCAGCTGACAATTTCAGCAACTTTCATTGGTCCAGCACTTAGGGGAGGCACTGGGGAGCGCTAGTGTATATATACTGGGTGCTGGTGTTGCGATCACTACGTGGTAGCACTCAGACCTTGTCAGTATCTGTGTTTATTAGACAGTTTCGTAGATGTTGATGATCACAGAGCTCACACCTTAGCCTAGGAATTCTGTTATTATCTGTATTATTATCTAGACCAGTTTCCAAGGTGTTGATGGCCAAGGAACTCACACCTTAGTCTAGGAATTCTGTACCATCTGTATTGTTGTTTTCTAGTCCAGTTCCTGGAGTGTGAGAATCTAGGAGCTCACACTCAAGCCTAGGCATTGTTGATTATCTGTTATGACCTTCTACCTTCCTGACCATTCTTCTGATCTCTGATTCCGTACCTTTGTCTTTCTGATACCTTGTTGCCAAACTCTGCTAGTCCCAGGATTCTGCATCTGTCTCCTGTCTCTGTACTGTATCTGTCCGTGTGTTTACGACCTGGCCTGTCCGACCTCGAGAACTATCTCTCCTGTTAAGAGAGAGTTCACAGATCTGTTAGTGACACTGCCCATTGGTGTCACCCACGTTCTGTCCTTCCCACTCTCTCAGCCTGGCTCCGCCCCTTGGGGAGCATCAGACCTGTGGAGGGAATCTGATCCAGAGCAGTATCTCTTAGTGTCTAGCACCTATCTTACAGGTGCTTTCCTCAAAGTATTACTGTTGCACCAAACACTCTCATCTCTCAGGTGTCCAGAGGTTAGAAGATATATCTAATTATCGGTGATACTGCAGATCATCAATAATCGGGTATATATCTGTATTTTCGATGATACTGCAGATCACCGGTAATCAGACCCTCTCTGTGTTACACCGATCGTTACAGAACGCCAGACCCAGAATGCAAATGGACGCACACACTGACCGTCTGGGCGCACTTACCACTTCGGTGGACTCTTATCATCCAAGTGCTGGGTAACCACAAAGCTATGATTGACGCTTTGTCCGGTTCTTTACGAACCCTGCAGACGGCAGTGGACGAGGTGCGATCCCCTCCTAGCACAGACATACGTATGCCTGTACCTGAAAAGTTTTCCGGTCACAGATCTGACTTTCGAAATTTTAGGAGTAGAGTGTTGTCCTACTTTGAGTTGAGATCTAGATCTTCAGGAACCATGGCCCAAAGGGTCACGTTTATTAAGACTTTGTTATCAGGCGATTCCCAGACCTGGGCATACAGTTTACCCGCTGGGGATTTAGCTCTAACCTCTGTACACAAATTTTTTAAGGCTATGGCAGTAATTTACGACGAACCAGACATTGCCTCGACTTCTGAGCGGAAGCTCAAGTTGTTGCGTCAAATCTTCTCAAAAGAATACTGCGCTCCACTGGATTACCACACTCACAAAGTCAGGGGATCGCAATTACAAACAGGTTCACTCCACCTTGATCAACAATACTCGAATTATTCACTGCGCATACTTCAATCCCTGTAGAATCATAGAAAGCATATAGTGCCCAGTACTGTTTGTATCAGGCTAATGCTAACACCTCGTGACGCACACCTGGGGGTAGTGCCACCACCCTATAAAAGGATTGTAGGGAATGTAACAGGTCCCCCCTCTGTGCCCGCACTCACCGAAAGAGCGTCTTGCTCTATTGCATATCACACCATACTGCCTTGCCAGCCAAGGAGATTGAAGCAGATGATGAAGACATATCCATTTATTAAAATACAGGCATCCAGCAGGCTTACAGTACAACGGACGCAAGTGCCAGCTCCACCGCGGATGATACAGAGCCACTCGCTCCTACTGCTTGTCCTGCTTCCGGGTGACGTCAATGCGCTCCTCCGACTCCGCCCTACGCGTTTCGTCACGCTCCGTGACTCATTCAGGGGCTGGAGGGCAACATTGACGTAAGATTCTTATGGCTGCGCAGCGTTACCCCCACCCTGGCTCCACCCGCAACTCCGCCCTCTCCTGTTGCTAAGTTACCACCAAAACGTGCTGGCTCTATATCACCGCTGCGCAGCATACATCAAATAAAATAAAACCATCATAAAACCATCAATCATAAAACAGTTCATACAGATTCTTCCCCTAAAAGGTAATAATCATATAAAAAAATCTTAACCCAGTTGTTTATCGATAAGGACTACCCAGCGCTTAACATTACTCCCATGATTCAAAATTCTTATTACAAATACGACATCTCTGAACCATTCATAAATAATTCCCATTATTATTTACCTTAATACATTACACATATACTAATTGTGAATAATTAAACCCCCCCTATCACATTGGTATTCAACGTTCAAAATAAAAGTGACAATACCTTCATATTACGACAATAATTCATATTACATACATAATTGATATTCATATATAATAATCAAAAAGTATGTACATAATTTTGAGATGGTGAGGTAATTGAATATGAACATTGATTATTATATATGAATATCAATTATGTATGTAATATGAATTATTGTCGTAATATGAAGGTATTGTCACTTTTATTTTGAACGTTGAATACCAATGTGATAGGGGCGGTTTAATTATTCACAATTAGTATATGTGTAATGTATTAAGGTAAATAATAATGGGAATTATTTATGAATGGTTCAGAGATGTCGTATTTGTAATAAGAATTTTGAATCATGGGAGTAATGTTAAGCGCTGGGTAGTCCTTATCGATAAACAACTGGGTTAAGATTTTTTTTATATAATTATTACCTTTTAGGGGAAGAATCTGTATGAACTGTTTTATGATGGTTTTATGATGGTTTTATTGTTTTATTTGATGTATGCTGCGCAGCGGTGATATAGAGCCAGCACGCTTTGGTGGTAGCTTAGCAACAGGAGAGGGCGGAGTTGCGGGTGGAGCCAGGGTGGGGGGAGCGCTGCGCAGCCATAAGAATCTTACGTCAATGTTGCCCTCCAGCCCCTGAATGAGTCACGGAGCGTGACGAAACGCGTAGGGCGGAGTCGGAGGAGCGCATTGACGTCACCCGGAAGCAGGACAAGCAGTAGGAGCGAGTGGCTCTGTATCATCCGCGGTGGAGCTGGCACTTGCGTCCGTTGTACTGTAAGCCTGCTGGATGCCTGTATTTTAATAAATGGATATGTCTTCATCATCTGCTTCAATCTCCTTGGCTGGCAAGGCAGTATGGTGTGATATGCAATAGAGCAAGACGCTCTTTCGGTGAGTGCGGGCACAGAGGGGGGACCTGTTACATTCCCTACAATCCTTTTATAGGGTGGTGGCACTACCCCCAGGTGTGCATCACAAGGTGTTAGCATTAGCCTGATACAAACAGTACTGGGCACTAAATGCTTTCTATGATTCTACAGGGATTGAAGTATGCGCAGTGAATAATTCGAGTATTGTTGATCAAGGTGGAGTGAACCTGTTTGTAATTGCGATCCCCTGACTTTGTGAGTGTGGTAATCTAGTGGAGCGCAGTATTCTTTTGAGAAGATTTGGTAAGATTATTCACTTTATATTTCTGCAAACATGGAGATGTTCGAATTTCAGAAACACAGGAATGTGGACTTGGACAAAATTTTTGATGAGGAACTTCCTATCCTAACAGATTTGGATCAGGATTTTAAGCTTTTACAGCACAATATGTTGAAGGAATTGCAAACTTGGTGGGACCTTGCTGCTTTACATAAATATGGGGAAAAAGGACTAGTACCCAAGAGATACCGATGGGACATTATGCCCACAGATGGGGAGGAGGGTGTAGATAATAACAATGAATGGTTTGAGTATGTTGAAACATGCGGTGTGGGTATGGTCAAGCTGTTGATTAAAAGGAAAACTAGGAGGTTGGAACGTTTGGGGGGTGAAATTGATGTGTTAAAAGTTAAACTTGACCCATTTAAACATACTGAGGAATTCCAAAGAAGATCAAATAAACTACAGGAGGTTTTGAGTGCCAAGGAAAAAGATATAATTCTGGATAAACAAACAATTTAGTAAGGATATTTTGGCATATAAAAATGAAGAGGCCTATAAATGGCAAAAAGTGAAGAATGATGATGGAGTTTCTGATAAAATGGAGGTGAATGGCGGAGGAATAGCTGAACCCCAGGGTGAACAAAAAGGTGTAGGAATGGGAGCCAGACCAAAGGGGGGTGCAGCTGGTGGGCATGAACCTCTAAAACCAAGCCCAGCTCAGCCGAGGTCTCAGCCACAGCCCAGACCACAACCCCAACCAGTGGGGGCCTTTAATCGGGGGAGGGGTGGGGGGTTGGGGAGGGGATATGGCCAGTATCCTTCACGTCCCTATATACCCAATCCATCAGGTTACCCTCCCAGGCCTGTTAGGGGGGGTGGGGGGGGGCGTATCCCAATGGGGGAAGACCACCAGTGGGGGGACCACCAGACCTTCCAGTTTATAACAGATATGAACCTCTGCAATCATATGTGAATGAGGAGCCTCCTCCTTTTTTTCACAAACCCCGATATCGCCAGGACGAATGGTACATAGACCCTCACCTCACTCCAAAAAACATCAGGAAAAGAGAGCCAGAAGAGGAATCAGAGGAGGGAGGGTACAAGAAAAGAAGGGAGTAACCAAGGGGGAGGGTATATTTAATTTAAGTGGGGTACAATTGGAAAAATCTGAGGTTAGACTGCTAGATAAGGGCTTGAAATATGCTCCTAAAAACAACTTAGATAAATTTGAAACATTTATTGATGTCCATAAGTTTGTACGATGATTGAACCTCAAAAGGTATTTCTTGGACAAAGAGGGCCCTAATAATAAAGTGAATCAAGGTGGGGGGTATGTGCATTCGAATATGCGTAACAACTCTGTGTTTAATCCTGCTAATAATGCTAGTAAGCAAGCGATTGATGTTTTTAAGAATCTGGTGATAGGAGATTTGGAGCGGGTGCAGCCTGCTCGGATCAGGACCGACGATCGGGCTGTCTGCAAGCTGCTCAAAGAAAAAGAGTTGATCATCCGACCAGCAGATAAGGGGGGAGGGGTTGTTATTTTAAATCATGATCAGTATTTTAATGAATTAGATAGACTGGTGGGGGATGAATCAGCGTATAGGAAGTTGGATGGTAATCCGGTCTCTGCCTATAAGAAGGAGCTGATCGTTCTTTTGAAAGGGGGGTTGGATGAGGGCCTAATTAATGAGAAAGAATTCGAGCATCTGGTACCGAGAAATCCTAGAACCCCTATTATTTACCAGTTACCCAAAGTACACAAGTCCATGTCCCATCCCCCAGGTCGTCCCATTATTAATGGGATAGACTCAGTGACATATAGGGTAGGTAGATATTTGGACTTCTTTTTGCAACCCGTGGTGGTCAAAATTACCACGGGTGCTTAAGGATACACTGCATACCTTGCAGGTTCTGGAGGGTATGGCAGTTAGGGATGCGGCGCTGCTGGTCACAGCGGACGTCGCATCTCTTTATACAAATATTGACCACCAAGGAGGGATTAGTGCAGTCACCAATGTTCTCAAAAGAGAGGGGAATCTCCCGTTGAAGCAAATTGAGTTCCTAATGAAACTTCTTGAATTCGCCCTGTCCAGGAATTATTTCTGGCATAAGGGTGAATTCTATGCACAGACGAAAGGCTGTGCAATGGGGGCGCCTTTCGCTCCGGCCCTGGCTAATATATATATGGCGGATTGGGAGGAAAGGGCCATCCAGATATGCCCCAAGGGGGTGGTTGAAGACCTCTTTATTATTTGGGGGGCCTCTGTTCAGGAATGGAGTGAATTCCTGGAGAAGGTGAATGAATTATGCCCTAATATCAAGTTGGAGGCGGTGATTGATATGACAAGTGTTGACTTTTTGGATCTCACCATATTTAAAGATAGGGGTCAGTTATCCACTCGGTGCTTCTTCAAAAAGACCGATAGGAATGGATTTATCCCGATGGGGAGCTGCCACCACCCCTCTTGGTTGAGGGCGGTTCCCAAGGGCCAACTCCAGAGAATTAGGAGGAACTGCAGAGAGAAAACAGACTATGCTAAACAGGCGACGGTACTCACACAGAGGTTTGTGGAGAAGGGGTACAGTCCGAGAAAAATTATCCAATTGGAAGAAGAGGTGGCTAATATGGATAGGGATGGGATGATGGTGGGGAGAAAAAATAGGGATCTCAGGCCTCCTGAGCTCCCCTTCATTTCCACGTTTAACACTCAGTTTAAACAGGTGGAGAGGATAATTCATAAACATTGGCCGGTACTTCAACAGGATGCTCGACTGAAGCTCATTATTCCTGATAAACCTAAATTTATTTATAAGCGGGCACCGAATTGAGGGATGTTCTGGTACCAAGTTGTGTTGACCCTCCAGCACGAGTGGTCATCCCATGGCAGAGGCCGGGTTTCCATGCATGTAGGGGGTGTTGTATATGTAGTGATACTAGAAGTGTGAGCACAGATGTGGTGAGATCTAATATTTTTCAACGTGAATTTAAACTTAGGCAATTTATGACCTGTGCCACAACATTTGTAGTATATGTCCTCACCTGTGAATGTGGCTTACATTATGTTGGAAGAACTACCCAGCCACTTAAGAAAAGAATTTATCAACATATGTACAATATTAGGAAAGGGTTGAAATGGCATAGTGTGTCGGCCCATTTTTTAGAGGTGCATAATAAGGATCCAGGGGGTCTGAAAGTTGTGGCAGTGGAGCATGTACGGCCACATTGGCGTGGATCGAACCGGTTGCAGCAGCTTTGCAAAAAGGAGACCGAATGGATCCATAGAATGGGCTCCCTTAATCCGAGGGGTTTGAACATAGAATTAGATATAAACTGTTTTATTGCAAATAACTAAGGTGGACCTATGCGGAGCGGGTATAAAAATGGGTATAATATGTAGATTACACTGTGAAGTTTTGCACAAAACTGAAGTTTTTATGAGGTTTATATAGATGTGGTTAGAATTTAGGTGGTTTTGCACAAATATGATGAATTTAAGCACTGTCACTTTAAATGTTAACTGACACGGAGGGTGTAGTACAGGGCTCTGTATTAGTTTGGCCGATATTATTGTGGTACGCACAGATATAGGTATGGAATGTATCATGACAGGAATTAGCATTTAACTAATTGAGAGGTAAACATGGTGAATTTTAGGCAGGTCATTTTATTAATTGGGGGTATCAGCAAAGTCCCTATTTTTTGAGGTATGCACTGTCACTTTGAGGGAATATCTGGTCACTTTCAAGGGTGTATACAGTGTATAAGGGCACTTTTGGATATATGCAAGGAGTGGTAGATTTAGAAGGTGCACTGTCACCTTTAATCACAGTTTGTGAGTAGATTTATAGATATAAATAGGGTTAATTTAATATAGGGAGCACTGTCACTTTAAAAGTATGTACATAATTTTGAGATGGTGAGGTAATTGAATATGAACATTGATTATTATATATGAATATCAATTATGTATGTAATATGAATTATTGTCGTAATATGAAGGTATTGTCACTTTTATTTTGAACGTTGAATACCAATGTGATAGGGGCGGTTTAATTATTCACAATTAGTATATGTGTAATGTATTAAGGTAAATAATAATGGGAATTATTTATGAATGGTTCAGAGATGTCGTATTTGTAATAAGAATTTTGAATCATGGGAGTAATGTTAAGCGCTGGGTAGTCCTTATCGATAAACAACTGGGTTAAGATTTTTTTATATAATTATTACCTTTTAGGGGAAGAATCTGTATGAACTGTTTTATGATTGATGGTTTTATTGTTTTATTTGATGTATGCTGCGCAGCGGTGATATAGAGCCAGCACGCTTTGGTGGTAACTTAGCAACAGGAGAGGGCGGAGTTGCGGGTGGAGCCAGGGTGGGGGGAGCGCTGCGCAGCCATAAGAATCTTACGTCAATGTTGCCCTCCAGCCCCTGAATGAGTCACGGAGCGTGACGAAACGCGTAGGGCGGAGTCGGAGGAGCGCATTGACGTCACCCGGAAGCAGGACAAGCAGTAGGAGCGAGTGGCTCTGTATCATCCGCGGTGGAGCTGGCACTTGCGTCCGTTGTACTGTAAGCCTGCTGGATGCCTGTATTTTAATAAATGGATATGTCTTCATCATCTGCTTCAATCTCCTTGGCTGGCAAGGCAGTATGGTGTGATATGCAATAGAGCAAGACGCTCTTTCGGTGAGTGCGGGCACAGAGGGGGGACCTGTTACATTCCCTACAATCCTTTTATAGGGTGGTGGCACTACCCCCAGGTGTGCGTCACAAGGTGTTAGCATTAGCCTGATACAAACAGTACTGGGCACTATATGCTTTCTATGATTCAGGGATTGAAGTATGCGCAGTGAATAATTCGAGTAAAGTTGTTGTGTCAAGGCAAGAGTCCGGTCGAAGAGTATGCTGCCGAATTTAGGAGGTGGTCAGTTTCAGCCAGGTGGGACACCTATGCTCTCTTAGGCCTAGTGCACACCAGAGCGGTTCTGCTGCGGTTTGCGATCCGCTTGCGAGTGCGGATCCGCTAGGGTAATGTATTTCAATGGGCTGGTGCACACCAGAGCGGGAGGCGTTTTGCAGAAACGCATACTCCCGGGCTGCTGCAGATTTTGGATTGTGGATGCGTTTCTGCCTCAATGTTAAGTATAGGAAAAAACGCAAACCGCTCTGAAAAACGGCACTTCAGAGCGGTTTGCCAGGCGTTTTTTGTTACAGTAGCTGTTCAGTAACAGCTTTACTGTAACAATACATGACATCTACTACACCAAAAACGCTTCACAAAACCGCAAAATGCTAGCTGAAACGCTACAGAAAAATAAGAAAAAGCGTTTCAAAATCTGCTAGCATTTTGCGGATCTGCTAGCGTTTTTTGGTGTGCACCAGGCCTTAGACTGTTTCTTATCAGGGTTGTCAGATGAAGTCTCTGATCTTATGTTAAGTCAGCCCGAGCCCAAAACCGTCGATGAGGCCATTTCATCGGCAACCAGGATTGATCGCAGATTACGTTATCAACGGCAGACTCGGGGTAGAAACTGTCACTGTTTTTCTCGAGATTTAGATTTGTAATTACGTACACTTCAGGTAGTAAAAACATTAAGGCGGATGCCTTGTCCAGATGTTTTGAGCCGGAGACAGCACAGCCCTCAGAACCTGAAACCATTGTTCCACAGAAGGTAGTACTGGGAGCCACAGAAACTTGGAAAGACTGGATGGAGACTTTAGGTCCCTTCCAGCAGGATGTCCCTGAGGGAAAGCCTGAAGGGGTTATGTTTGTGCCACTGCCCTTTCGTCTCCAGGTTTTGCAGATGTTTCACTCGCACAAGAATGCTGGGCACCCTGGGGCCTCCAGAACGCAAGACTTGGTTGCTAGATTTGCTTGGTGGCCTTCTTTGGCAACGGACTGCAAGGAGTATGTCAGAGAGTGTGCAGTGTGTGCAAAAAGCAAACCCTCCCGTCTGGCACCTGTGGGTACGTTGCAGCCTTTGCCCACCCCGAGTGAACCATGGACCCATCTGTCCATGGATTTTGTAGGTGAGCTTCCAAGGTCTGAAGGCATGTCGGTCATTTGGGTGGTAGTCGACCGTTTCAGTAAAATGGCCCATTTTGTGCCCTTGAAAGGACTCCCCTCGGCCCAGGAGTTGGCCGATCTTTTCATCATCCACGTTTTCCGACTTCATGGCATTCCGGAAAACATTGTGTCAGATCGGGGAGTCCAATTTGTCTCTAGATTTTGGAGGGCATTTTGCCATCAAATGGGCTTGGAACTGTCATTTTCGTCGGGCTACCACCCACAGATCAATGGTCAGACGGAGAGGGTTAATCAGTCATTGGAACAGTTTTTGAGGTGTTATGTTGCAGAAGCGCAAACTGATTGGGTCAAGTTCTTGCCATATGCAGAATTTGCGCACAATAATTTGAAAAGCTCTTCCTCTGGGTTCTCTCCGTTTCAGGTGGTAATGGAAAGTTGCCCAAGTTTTCCCCATTGCCAGTAGCCTCCACTCCGTTTCCAGCTATGGAGGCTTGGCAAAAGTCGTTCAAAACCATTTGGGGGATTGTGAAAAGCAATTTGGAAAAGGCTTTTCAAAGTCAGAAAGGTCAAGCTGACAAACGATCCTTAGAGTGGAAGTTCCGACCAGGAGACCTGGTCTGGGTGTCCACACGTCATTTAACCCTGAAACAACCCTCGCCCAAGTTAGGTCCCAGGTTTGTGGGCCCTTTTTCTGTGACCAGGAAGGTCAACAATGTTACTTATGCCATCAATCTTCCTGCTAGCATGCGTGGTGTAAGATCTTTTCATGTGTCCCTGCTTAAGCCAGCAGTCCATGTGGGTACCACTCCTCCTGTCATGGTAGACGACCAACCTGAGTATGAAGTAGAGAAAATTTTAGATTCACGAGTAGTGCAGAACTCACTACAGTATCTAGTGCACTGGAAGGGGTATGGTATGGAGGAGAGAACATGGGTACCTGAGTGTCGCATGCATGCGGACAAATTAAGAAGGGAATTCCACACTCGATATCCCGAGAAACCTGGTAGGAGTTGTCCGGAGTCCACTCCTCGGGGGGGGGGGGGGGTACTGTGAGGAAACGCGGAAAAGCCGCCGCTAATACTCAGTGAGGCGGCTGACTCTGCGTTCAACATGGCAGCTGGCGCGCAGTCGGAGCGCGGAGAAACCGCCGCATGCTCAAACAGGGCGGCGGATTCCGCGTCCAATGCGGCAAGTTGCACGCATAGGCCTGCTCCTCTCAGTAATGCGGAATGCGGAGAAAACGCCGCACGCACGGACATCCAACACAGCAGAAACATTACAACACATGACTGGTGTGGCTGGGACTGATAGTCCACACTGGTTTAGGAAGACGCGCGCGCGCAGAGAGGCAGGGCCTTTATGGCAGTCAGAAGGGGGTCAGCTGACTAAGCCGGTCAGCTGACAATTTCAGCAACTTTCATTGGTCCAGCACTTAGGGGAGGCGCTGGAGAGCGCTAGTGTATATATACTGGGTGCTGGTCATTCATCTGGTGTCTGGCGTTGCGATCACTACGTGGTAGCACTCAGACCTTGTCAGTGTCTGTGTTTTATTAGACCATTTCGTAGGTGTTGATGATCACGGAGCTCACACCTTAGCCTAGGAATTCTGTTATTATCTGTATTATTATCTAGACCAGTTTCCAAGGTGTTGATGGCCAAGGAACTCACACCTTAGTCTAGGAATTCTGTACCATCTGTATTATTGTTATTTTCTAGTCCAGTTCCTGGAGTGTGAGAATCTAGGAGCTCACACTCAAGCCTAGGCATTGTTGATTATCTGTTATGACCTTCTGCCTTCCTGACCATTCTTCTGATCTCTGATTCTGTACCTTTGTCTTTCTGATACCTTGCTGCCAAACTCTGCTAGTCCTAGGATTCTGCATCTGTCTCCTGTCTCTGTACTGTATCTGTCCGTGTGTTTATGACCTGGCCTGTCTGACCTCGAGAACTATCTCTCCTGTTAAGAGAGAGTTCACAGATCTGTTAGTGACACTGCCCATTGGTGTCACCCACGTTCTGTCCTTCCCACTCTCTCAGCCTGGCTCCGCCCCTTGGGGAGCATCAGACCTGTGGAAGGAATCTGATCCAGAGCAGTATCTCTTACTGTCTAGCACCTATCTTACAGGTGCTTTCCTCAAAGTATTACTGTTGCACCAAACACTCTCATCTCTCAGGTGTCCAGAGGTTAGAAGATATATCTGATTATCGGTGATACTGCAGATCATCAATGATCGGGTATATATCTGTATTTTCGGTGATACTGCAGATCAGCGGTAATCAGACCCTCTGTGTTACACCGATCGTTACATAGACCCTGAACAAGCATATGCAGATTAGGTGTTTCTGACAATATTGTCAGAGCTGACAAGACTAGCTACATGCTTGTTCCTGGTGTAATTCACACAATACTGCAACCAAATAGATCAGCAGTGCTGCCAGGCAACTGGTATGGTTTAAAAGGAAACAAATATGGCAGCCTCTATATCACTCTTACTTTAGGTTTACTTTAAGTTTCATACACAGTTTAGATTAAACTTGGCCGAGGCAGCTACTAAAGATTGTCTCAGGTGTGAATCTAGTGTCTACTGGAGTTCTGATTATGTTTGTGAAAGATACGGCATACGAGGTCTTCTCACCCGAGCAGTCTTTTAACATATTTAAAGGTAAAATTCATATTTTATTGGTTTTAGGCGCTTCTGATCACCATGGAAAATACAGGGTGGGCCATTTATATGGATACACCTTAATAAAATGGGAATGGTTGGTGATATTAACTTCCTGTTTGTGGCACATTAGTATATGTGAGGGAGTGGTGACCATGGTGGCCATTTTGAAGTCGGCCATTTTGAATCCAAACCAAAAATTGATGGTATGGTGTATTATATGTGGTACAAAGATAGTGGGGCCATTACTCATCAATGGAAACCTCAAGGCCACTGGATATGCAAAATTTCTACATGATGATGTGTTTCCCTCTTTTTGCACTGAAGCTGGCACGTTCCCTGAGTTTTTCCAGCAAGATGGTGCACCACCACATTATGGGTGTCAGGTCCGAGCATTCCTAGATGGACAGTTTCCTGGAAAGTGGATTGGTCATCGTGGGCCAGTTTAATGGCCCCAAAGTCTCCCGATCTGGCCCCCTTAGACTTTTATCTTTGGGGTCATCTGAAGGCAATTGTCTATGCTGTGAAGATACGGGATGTGCAGCACCTGAAACTACGGATATTGGAAGCCTGTGCTAGCATTTCTTCGGTGTTGCTATCAGTGGGAGAAGAGGGTTGCATTGACAATCCAACACAATGGGCAGCACATGGAACACATTTTATAAGTGGTCAGAAACTTGTAAATAACTCATGAAAGAATAAAGTTGCGTTAAAACCACACACCATTGTTTTTCTTGTGAAATTCCAAATAAGTTTGATGTGTCACATGACCCTCTTCCTATTGAAAAACCAAAAGTTGGATTCAAAATGGCCGACATCAAAATCGCCGCCATGGTCACCACCATCTTGAAAAGTCCCCCCCCCCCCCCCTCATATATACTAATGTGCCACAAACAGGAAGTTAATATCACCAACCATTCCCGTTTTATTAAGGTGTATCCATATAAATGGCCCACCCTGTATTTTAATGGATTGCTGGCATCATGCCTTTTGCGTGCATATCTCTTTCATGGGGTTGATATAAGCAAAAGCCACAGTATTTCTTTGTAATGGAATATAATTCACTAGCCAAGTTTGATCTTAAAATTATGTATATATTAAGCGGATCATATAAATGCTTTCATTTTGTATGTGTGACAAGCAGAAGGCAAAATATATTAAAAGTATTTCTGACCATTTTTTGCCCCTGAAAGCCAGGGGTCTACCAGTCCCTGCCACAGGGGCAGACCCTTAAAGCAGGAATATAAAAAGGGAAATTTCAAGTCCTGCCCTTCAAAACTCATAAGGTAGCTCCCATTTGAATGAGCTTATAAGCACAGACGTTTTGCTTAGAGTTCCACAAAAAAACTAGACTCTGACATCTTCAAACTTTATGTACCGTATTCTTATCCCCCATTTTCCCCTTTTTATTTTAAAGAGAACCTGAAGTGAAAATAAAAAGTCAAAATAACCATACACAGGTCATACTGACCTCCTATGTGGCCTACTCCTCAATCTTTTTCTCCTCTCCTGCGTCCCATTTTTCCACTGTGATCAATGGAATTCTCCGTCCTCCTTTTAAAAAATGGCCATTACCCCATAACAGCTTCCTGGTCAGCACACTGTTAAACTGTAATATCACCCACTTGAGCCACAGGGAACCATGGACATCACCTTGCACATTCAATTGTAACTGACAGCTGCTGATATATAACTGACAGCAACTGGTATATTTCAGATCTGACAAAATCTTGTCAGAACTGAAAGGGATCACTGTAAGAAGAAAATGGTGAGTGTCTGAGAGGAACTGCCGGTGAGGTTAGTATGTAATATTCATTTGCAGCTACGTCATGTGTTTATATGTAATATTTTTTCTCGCTTCAGGTTCCTTTTAAAGCTGTTTGCTGCATGTTTTGATTTTGTTACTTATAACATTTTTGGGTAATAATAATATATGCACCTTTATCATCCTATAGTAACAGAATTCTAGAACCTATAAGCTAGCTACATCCTGCACAGCCTTGTCCACAAACTGTTGCCCAAGGGATTGTCACGATCCCCACCAGGAGAAAGAAATGTGAAGTGTCTGCCCAGCTTTTACACAAAATAGTACAGGAGCCCCACAACTATCTATTTCCTGTAATACAGACTTTTAGTGCGCAGACTGCAGTTTTCTTAAGGGGCCCATACACTGGTCGATTTCAGCCATCAATCAGAAATCGATTTTATCAATTCCATCAATTTGATCTATCTGACAGGATGGAAGATCTAGATCTATCTGCTGCTGGCAGCAGATCGATGGCCCATACAGTTGCATTGGATCTAATGGTCCAATAATGCATTTAGATTGATTTCCAATAGATTTCATTCTGAAATATATTGAAAATCTGTTCCTAGTGTGTGGCACACATCAGATAGATTCCTGTCAGATTGGACTTGACAGGCATCTGCCAGGAATCTGAGGGTCGAATCTGCTGCAAATCTATAAGTGTATGGCCACCTTAAGATAAATCAGTCTGTGCTTTTCCCCCTTGCAATCTGAACAGTAGGATGATACGGAACCAAAAGAGCAGCAGCTCCCTCAAGTGAGCCTATTCATTCTTTCAGATTGGCTGCTTCTGGTAATGTCACCAAAATGTAAGACTACATGAAGTATTCTAGCTTGACCCAAATAAATTATCAGGGCATTCTGCTTGCTATGCTATCAAGATTGTACAATTAAGGTGGCCATACACATATAGATTGGCAGCAGATTCGACCATTAGATTTCTGCCAGATGTCTGTCAAGTCAAATTTGACAGAAAACTATCTGATGTGTGCCACACACTAGGAACAGATTTCCAATCAAATCTATTAGAAATCTGTCACAGGAGGCCCTAGTGGTCAGACCGCAAATGGCCTTCCAAACGGTGCCAGCGCACGGATCGTGCGAACTCTGGTCGCAGTCAATGCGAAGGAACCATTGGGAATTGGCCGCAGACAAACCAGAAGGAAGCCTGTGAGGTACGGTAATTACAACTTAAAACACGATTCCAGGGTATAACTGTCACCACCACTGATATGGGCCAGTGGACCCGACTGCCTGACTGATCCTGCGAATAAAAACGGTTAAAACACGCTGTATTCTGTCTAGCCAACAACAAACAATAGTAGCGTCTCTTCAGAGACCTGGGATCGGTTCTGTGTGTGCCGAATAATAGGGTAGCTAGAACAACTACTGACGATAGCGTTGGTTTATTGAAAGCAATATAAATAATTAATATATACAGACAATTATTAAAATCAACAATTATTAAAACAGTAATAGCCAGTATGAAAAATAAAAGGGAGAAAAAATACTTAGTTCCTGGAAAGATGTCCTTTAGTGGGAAAACTTGTAGAGTTCCTTTTGTTCAGTTCAGCAAAGTTTAAAATCCAAGCAATATGGAAGATGTCCTTTGTTCAGTTTCAGCAAAGATGGCCGATCAAGATGGCCGCTAGCCATGTCTCCTTTGTTTCAGCTTAGACAAGATGGCCGCCAACCATGTGTCCTCTGGCTGGCAATGTGCTTTCAGGAAGGTGGAATTTGGAGTAAATCAATAGCCCGGGCAGCTCATGTACTTTTAATGGAGCTGCTTTCAGAGGCGGGCTTCCAGAGTCGGCCCCCGGGCCGGACTATGGTAATCACATCTGGGCAGGGGCTTCCACAAGCCCCATAATCCTGACATTTCTCTAGACCGACCTACGCGGCCGGCACACAAATAATAATTACATATTCTCGATCCCCAGAACCTACCGATTAATATGATACCTTGGATGCGGGTGTTAGGGCGTATGGTTACCGAGGGGTCCATAACTCCTTAACTGAAGGGGCCATCACAATGAATTTCATATCAGCACAATGGCCAGATTTTACCGAATAAGACTATATGAATTTTATAGCTGTGCGATATACGGTCTCCATTTAATAGGTAAGAAACCCTATCCGCCACATTTTCCTATCTGCCTGGTCGGTGCCGTTCTGGCTGCTTTGTCATGGCCCCCTGGAGAGCCAGTTTCCTTTCTCTTTTCATGGGGCCATCTGGCTGTGGGGGAAAAGGAGCTGGTCCCTTTAGGGAAAAACATTCCTGAGGGGAATGCTTTGCTCACAGGGAAACAGGTCTCTGGATTAAAAAACACAAAAGTGTCGTTTTCTGATCGCTTGCACGACTGCACAGATCCGACAGGGAGCGATCAGGAAAGCGACTGTGAATTCTCTAGATTCACCTGCGTTTCTCACGGCTATTCCGTGACAAAATCTGTCTAAATACATTATTGGACCATTAGATCCAATGCAACTCTATGGGCTGGCAGCAGATTGACCTAGATTTTCCATCCTATCAGATCAAATTGATCAAAATCGGGCACAAATCGATCGATATATTTGATAGAATAAATTTCCAATTAATCGATTCCATAGAAATCGACCAGTGTATGGGCCCCTTTTTAGAATTGTTTTGACAAATTGAATCAACTTGATACAGTCACAAGGTTTTAGTACCCAATTAGGACAAAAGGGTATTGATTTGGCCTTTTGCCTATCAGCATTACAAATACAATTGTGCATTAATATACGCTTTAAATCAAAATCCTGGACATGCTAATCTCTCTTTTTCATTTGAAACCTAATGTACCGGTAGTTTCTGCATCATAACCTTTTTGTTCTGCTCTCCATCTTATTCACTACAGGGCTAAAGACAGCATGTATCATGCTCTCGGATACAGCACCATCTTGGTCATGCAGGCAGCAATGACGTTTGAGCCACAAGATATCCAAATGGGAATTGGCACAATGAAAGAGGCTTTACAGACTTGTCAAAGGTACAATAATAGTTTTGTGTTTAATTTAAGGTGATAACTGAGTTATAGAAGCATGATGGGGCCTTTTTTAAACCATAGAGGGGGTTTTACATTGAAATCAAAAGGGCTATCTGTTGCATCTTTTACCTGGCATAATGTTGGGATGCTCTCCAGTTGGGCCCTTTCAAACGGTAGAGTGACTCTCAGTGTTTTGTTTCCAGTTGATTTAAAGCCTTGTTAGAACACTTATTAACTTATTGTACACAGAGGTCCTCCAGCACCCAAGGTTGAGACACCAAAGTGCGCCCCTCCATCCCTCCCACCCCAGCTGTTACACACTGATTGCTATTAGAGTAAGGTGCCCCAGGGCCCCCAACACCTTAATCTCTAGTTATCTGGCTTGTAGTCACTGCAATGTATCCCCTTTTCTTATTGCTCTCTGCTTCAAACACATTAGGGAAATGATAGCTGAGTGAGTTGTGCGCCCAGAGGCTGGAGCCTGTCAAGCCTCTGCCTTGGCCTAGCCCTGATTGTACATAACAGACTCCACATCAAGGTGGCAAAGGTGAAAGAAAATCTTCAGCTTTGTTTCGGGATACATAATGTGTTCACAACAGATTTCTTTAGTCTGGAATGCTGCTGGATAGAAGGGGTCCTTAGTTTCCATGTATCATAATATATGGATATTTTGTGCATTATTTTGAAATTGATGTTTTTTGTTTTTTTTGTTTGTTCGTTTTTTTACCGTTAGGTTTACAGATCAAACCATTTTGAAGTAGTTTCAGTCTGTCAAGTGTAATAATAATCCATAAGGCTCCGCACCATCTTGATAAAATTGACTTTATTCAAAAAAGATTAAAAAACGTACAGGAAGCATGTGCCGGGTCTGACGTTGACACACAGCGTTTCAGACTCAGTCCTTTCTCAGACTGCCACAAAACACATGACTCCAGGGTATGGTTCCCTGCACATCTGATGACCATTGGTGCGAAATCATTTTGCACATGTTTGATATAATATGCAGTATAGTCTGATGCCGGATAAGTGTGCTTTCTGGTTGCTTGAGACCCAATGTTAAAAATAGACCTACAGTGTTCTCCCCAGGCTCTTTTAGCCGGGTGCTCCACCCGGCTAGATTTGGTGACCACCCGGCTGTCATCTGCTCACCTCCTCACCTCCTCCTATGCTGTAAGCACAGTTGCCCTGCATTTTCAACTCTCCCCACCCGGCCACTTTTCCATGCCACCCGGCTACTATTTCATGCCACCCGGCTGGAAAAAAAATTCTGGGGAGAACACTGACCTAGGTAATACAGTACTATATCCCACTCTATATACATACCATGAAGTCTGTATTAAATATGAAAATTCAGAAATTGAAAGTATACTAGCCTTGGGGGAAGCTGTGGAACCCAGTCTTCAAAGGGAACCTACACTGAGAACAATATGGATTTTTCCTTTTAAAATAATACCAGTTGTCTGACTCTCCTGCTGATCCTGTGACACTAATACTTTAATCCACAGCCCCTGAACAAGCATGCAGATCAGGTGCTCTGACTGAAGTCAGACTGGATTAGCTGCATGCTTGTTTCAGGTGTGTGATTCAGCCAGTACTGCAGCCACAGAGATCAGCAGGACTGCCAGGCAACTGGTATTGTTTAAAAGGAAACCTCCATATCCCTCTCAGTTTAGGTTCCCTTTAAGCACAGTAAAGACCACAAACCACCTTAGAGAAGTTGGCCTTCACCCACTGTGAGTACTGCCGGCGATTTGTGCTGGTTGGTTGAGACTCCTGGTTAGTTGAATTCCAGGTGACTGGGACTCTACTTTTAAATATATATCTTTAAATTGTTTTTCATTCATCAAAAGAACATTTTCTTTCAGTTTTTCTGTACAGTGATCAATTTAATGACTAAACCTAAAGATTGAAAGATTTGGTTGTATTGTATGTTGACAAATTTTAGAATACCTTCCTAGTTTTAGTCTAATACCATATTGTCTGTCTGTGATAATTAGCCAAGTGCACTGCTGTATCATTTCAGATCATACGTTTTATTGTTATACTAATAATCATTTTCCTTTATCCTAGATTCAGAAAAAGAAATTCTGTGGTGGAATCTTTATCTAACTTGGTGTCCAAACAAACAGGGGATCATCTATCTGATGGTAACAATAAAATGTGTCTATTACAGTAATGCCAGGCTGTACTGTTTTAAGCGTTTATAACAGGTGCTTGTAATGCCTATGTTTACTCTGTCCTGTTCAGTAAGCCAGCACCTATTCAGTAGGAGACCTTAGGCAAGTCTTCCTAACACTGCTACTGCCTATAGAGTGCGTCCTAGTGGCTGCAGCTCTGGCGCTTTAAGTCCGCCAGGAGAAAAGCGCGATATAAATGTTATTTGTCTTGTCTTGTCTGTCTTAAGTGCTTTTTTTTCCCCGTATGCTGGGAATACACAATGCGTTTTTTGGAGGGCAGAATTACTTTCCAATCTGATTTCCAATCGTTTTTCTGATTGATTTCAATTCACTTCTATGAGAAAATCGTTCAAAAAAGACCTGTCGGAAATTATCTATCGAGCCATCTGTCTACCCCCCCCCCCCCCCCCAAAAAAAAACCTCATGGTTTATTCCCAGCATTAGTGCTTCATGGTTTTAAAGTGAACTAGAGGTAAAAATAAATTGATGAGATAAACAATTGTATTTATCCTCCTACTCCTAAAAATGACTTTTCTTTGGTAGATATCCCATAGTTTAATATTTTAAACATTTACAAAGTAGATTGAATGTTTTATTGTCTCTACTCAAGAGTTCCAGAGTTTAAATACATGAACTATTGTCTTTTTTTTTCTATCTCTCCCCTGCCCTTGGAAGTTGTATTCTGTTGTAATTTGCATATCAGTGAGGTTTACTATATTCCCGGCAAGGTACCGACAAGACAGACGCTATCACTTGCATACCTTTTTTGCTGCCTGAAAAGCGTTGTTTTTCACTGTACATACACGTTTATCTCATCATGTCACATGTTACCTCGGGTACATTTTAAAGTGTCACTATGATGAAACAAGGGCCTCAATTCACTAAGCTTATCTCCTGTCTTTAATAACGTTTCTAGAGTTATCACCATGGTGATGAGGCATGTAGTATTCAGGCATGTAGTATTCAGGAAACATTTTACCTCAGGCAAACCTAAAGTTAACTCTTCAATCTTTAAAATAACTCTAGCTACGTTACATTGGAACTATAAATATTCACAGCGCATTTACTCTGGGACAATGGTACATATTATATGTACTGTATGCATTTATATGGATGTTAAAGGAAAACTGCAGGGGGGACGGGGGAAAATGCATTGAACTTACCCGGGGCTTCTAATGGTCCCCCGCAGGCATCCTTTGCCCGTGCAGCCACTCATGCTCCGGCCTCGTCTCTGGTTCACTTCTGGAATTTCAGACTTCAAAGTCTGAAAACCACTGCACTTGCATTGCCGTGTCCTCGCTCCCGCTGATGTCACCAGGAGTGTTTTGTGCAGGCCCATTATGGTCTGTGCCTGCGCAGTACGCTCCTGGTGACCTCAGCGGGAGCGAGGACATGGCTACGCAGGCGTAGTGGTTTTCAGACTTTAAAGTCTGAAATTCCATTAGTGAACTGGAGGCGGGGCCGAAGCATCGGTGAGTGGCTGCGCAGACACAGGATGTCTGTGGACTGTGGGGGACCATTAGATGCCCCGTGTAAGTTCAATGCATTTTCCCCTGAAACCCCTACAGTATTCCTTTTAAATTTTACTTTTGAGAACCTTTTCTGAGTGCTAATTGGGGTTATACTGAAATGCACCTGCAAATATTGGCGGTAGTGTACAGCATTAAAGACTTTCTGGTGATTTATTAATCTATTTACAGCCCATCAATCTGCCACTGTAAGGGCCTCTAGTATTTCCTGTGTTGTAGTAGAAAACAAAGTGATTTATGTATGTAGGTCATGAATGAGATGGAACTGAGGAAAAATTCAGTTCAGGTTTTGCCTTTAGTCATCCAGTGAAACATGTATCCAAGTAAAACCTATTCCTTTAAATCAATCTTTTCCTGTTTGCAGATTTGCTGAACTAGTTCTAAAGAACTATTTTAGCACTCCTAGAAATGTCTCTGTTAAAAGCAAAGATATTTTTTTTATTTATTTTTTACCAGTTATCCCTTGGTCCTGAAGACATGTTCTAACAAATTGGGATGAATAATTAAGTTGGCTACATACTACATTATTGATATAGAGAGGCATGCCACATGCATTCCTTTAGCTAACATTCCATCACTTTTCATCACTTGGCTTATAGGTGTTATTTAGTATTTATACAATGCTGACATCTTCCTCTGGGATGTACAGTATATATGTTTTGTCACTATCTGTCCCTCAGTGGAGCTCACAGTAGGAATAACGTATATCTTAAATAAACCGTATTTATAAAGTGTCAACATATTGCACGTCTTTAAAAGTAACCTGAAGTGGAGGCTGCATTATTTGTTTCCTTTTAATCAATACCAGTTGCCTGGTATTCCTGCGCATCTTTTTGGTCAGTAGTGTCTGAATTGCACACCTGAAACAAGCATACAGCTAATCTTGTCAAACTTACCATTAGAGTTGGGCCGAACCTCCGATTTTAGGTTCGCGAACCGGGTTCGCGAACTTTCGCGGAAGGTTCGGTTCGCGTTAAAGTTCGCGAACCGCAATAGACTTCAATGGGGATGCGAACTTTGAAAAAAAAAAAATTATGCTGGCCACAAAAGTGATGGAAAAGATGTTTCAAGGGGTCTAACACCTGGAGGGGGGCATGGCGGAGTGGGATAGATGCCAAAAGTCCCCGGGAAAAATCTGGATTTGACGCAAAGCAGCGTTTTAAGGGCAGAAATCACATTGAATGCTAAATGACAGGCCTAAAGTGCTTTAAAACATCTTGCATGTGTATACATCAATCAGGTAGTGTAATTAAGGTACTGCTTCACACTGACACACCAAACTGTTCACTGAACAGAACAGGTATGCAGTGGCGGGTTCACTGAACAGGTATGCAGTGGCAGGATCAATGAACAGGTATGCAGTGGCAGGATCACTGAACAGGTACGCAGTGGCAGGATCACTGAACAGGTACGCAGTGGCAGGATCACTGAACAGGTATGCAGTGGCAGGATCAATGAACAGGTATGCACTGGCAGGATCACTGAACAGGTATGCAGTGGCAGGATCAATGAACAGGTATGCAGTGGCAGGATCAATGAACAGGTATGCAGTGGCAGGATCAATGAACAGGTATGCACTGGCAGGATCACTGAACAGGTATGCAGTGGCAGGATCAATGAACAGGTATGCACTGGCAGGATCACTGAACAGGTATGCAGTGGCAGGATCACTGAACAGGTACGCAGTGGCAGGATCACTGAACAGGTATGCAGTGGCAGGATCAATGAACAGGTATGCACTGGCAGGATCACTGAACAGGTATGCAGTGGCAGGATCAATGAACAGGTATGCAGTGGCAGGATCAATGAACAGGTATGCAGTGGCAGGATCAATGAACAGGTATGCACTGGCAGGATCACTGAACAGGTATGCAGTGGCAGGATCAATGAACAGGTATGCACTGGCAGGATCACTGAACAGGTATGCAGTGGCAGGATCAATGAACAGGTATGCACTGGCAGGATCACTGAACAGGTATGCAGTGGCAGGATCAATGAACAGGTATGCACTGGCAGGATCACTGAACAGGTATGCAGTGGCAGGATCAATGAACAGGTATGCACTGGCAGGATCACTGAACAGGTATGCAGTGGCAGGATCACAGTACAGGTATGCAGTGGCAGGATCACTGAACAGGTATGCAGTGGCAGGATCACAGTACAGGTATGCAGTGGGCTGAGGGCTCACTGAACAGAACAGGTATGCAGCCAGGAAGAAGTTAAGCCTAACTAATCTTTCCCTATGAGAGACTGCAGCAGCTCGCCCTACTCTCACTAATGCAGGCACACGAGTGGCCATAACGGCCGCCGCTGCCTGCCTTATATAAGGGGGGGTGGGGCTCCAGGGGCTAGTGTAGCCTAATTGGCTACACTGGGCCTGCTGACTGTGATGTAGAGGGTCAAAGTTGACCCTCAGGTGCATTATGGGGCGAACCGATTTTTTGCGAACTTTTGCCGCAAAACGTTCGCGTGCGACACCCGCACGCGAACCACCTAAGTTCGCGCGAACCACGTTCGCCGGCGAACCGTTCGGCCCAACTCTACTTACCATAAGTCAAACATCTGATCTTCATGCTTGTTTAGGGTTTATGGCTAAAAGTAATAAAGGCAGTGGATCAGCACGACAGCCAGGCAATTTACATTATTTAAAAGGAAATAAATGTCAGCCTCCATATTCTTCTCATTTCAGGTATGCTTTAAAGAGAATCTGTACTCTAAAATTTTTACAGCAAAAAGCATACCATTCTATTCATTATGTTCTCCTGGGCCCCTCTGTGCTGTTTCTGCCACTCTCTGCTGCAATCCTGGCTTGTAATTAACAGTTTTAGGCAGTGTTTACAAACAAACTAACCAGCTTGTGATAGGCTCACATAAGAAGAGTGTGTGAGTCATACAGAGCCTGCAGGGGGCCTGCAGAGGGTGTGTATCGCTTCTATCCAATCACAAGCAGCGCTGCACATTCCACACATTCCAGACTTTGCCCGACAGAGCCGACAGAAGAAAACAGATTAGATCATATAACAGAGATAACACAGCCACTGTGCAATTAGGAAAGGCTGCAGTAAGCCAGAGCACATTTGAACAGGCAAAGGAACTTATAGGATAGAAGAACTAAGGCTGAAAATTTTGTTACAGAGTCTCTTTAAAGCTTTGGATTGTTTCCTGTATTTATATAGCATGCATACATTACTCAGTGCATTAAATATTACCGTATATAGAGCCACTTCCATCTGTCTGCCATTTAATGCTGTTAGCACATCCTTGGGTACATTTTTTGGCAGGAGGTGTCAAGGCCAGTCAACCTACTAGTGTGTGTGTTTCAATTTTAGGAGAAAACTGATCTCCAAGAGGATGCCCAATGAAACATAAGGGATGCATACAAACTACATGCAGAATGTGTTGTCGCAGGGGATCAGATCCGAAATTTTAATTCTGCAAGACAAGAGTGCTTACCACTTAGCCATCATGCATTAGGCCTATTATAAAAATAGTGCAAAGCATAGCTGTGGTGTTGCTTGGAGATTACCTTGCTTAACCAACTAGCAACTTCAATACAGTTATCCTGTTTGAGATAAGTGCACTGCTATTGACGTCAGTTGGCAGAACTCATTGTGCTGTAAATGTCTTGGAAAGCTCTGATCTCTTTCTACTAGAAGAAAAAATATAACCTGAAAGCAGAAGTCCTCTTTTACTGTCTCACACTGCCCCCTAGTGACAAGTGGCCATAAATACACATTACAGCAGTACTAATTAGAAGCAGTGAAATGTAACAAATAAGACATTTAAAAAAAATGCTTAATTAAATTGGCCTGGAACCCTTGCAAATCTTTAAACAAATTGGCTGCTAATGAAATGGCTATCCATTAATTTTCTCTCCATACAAGGTGCTAAATAGAAAAGATAGACGACTTAATTTGTTTCCCCATCTCCGATGTTGGTATAAAATAGGAAGCAGTGTTAGAATCTGTAAATGTAATTCCTTTAATCCTTTACAGAGAACTCTCTCCTCTCTTCATGATCCTCAGGCTTTCCTGCAGTGCTCAGAATCTAATTACAGTGACTGTGTATTACAGCAGATGTCAGAGCCCATGTCCTTCACATTTTCTGACCCTGTCCTATTGTTTTTCATGTTTTTCAGAGGAAATGCATGCTGAGATCTGCTATGCTGAGTGCCTCCTGCAGAAGGCTGCATTGACATTTGTGCAGGTAATGGACATGTCACTATGTTCTCTGAATGGACAGAATATATTCTTGACAAAGCATAAGCTAAGGGGGGCGGGCATAGCTGAGTATCTGTCTATAAATATTCAGGATTACAGTACAACTGAGTTTGTGGCTCAGCATATTTGAAAAATCCTGATGGTTAGTGTCTTTGTTCGCTGAATTAAAAATTAAATTTTGTTACGCCATTTTTAGATGCATGCTTGATAGTGAGTGCAAAAGAATTTAGAGTCCATGACGTCTTGGCAAATGTATTTTCATGGTTTGTGTAAACTCCCACTGGGGATGTCATACATGTTTGCAGAGGCGTAGCAAAGAGACATGCCTAAGCAGTGATGTATTTCCCTCACCTTTGTCTGCTGACATGAGTTGTACATGAGTAAGGCAGCCCCCCATTTTATTTTGACAAGCACAGCAGATGAATAGCCTACAAGGAAGCTATGTTGTGCAGTTTGACTTTTGATTGCTGTAATGGGTATACCAGTTACAGTAGTGATACTTGCCTTGGAGGAAGGTTGGGGATTACAGATTATTTATCCTATTTTAGTCAGCAAGAAGACACACTGCTGTACTTAGCACAACATCCCTGACGTCCATAACCAACCAGTACAAAATCAGAATTGCAAAAACCATCAGCACTGAACAAAATGATTTCTGGCTCTGAGGAACATTGTGTGCTCACACTAAGCAGCCTTTAAGGTGGCCACACACGATAAAATAAAATTATCCAATTTTATGGCAATTCCTTAAATATGATCAGTTCTCCCGAAAAAAATCGAAGGCTGAAAAATTCGATCGGATTTCCCTTTTTTTTTTTCTCCGATTCTTATCGATCCGGAATGCTGGAAATTTTTCTTCAATTATTCTAAAGATTGTACGGTGTGTGTGTTAGATTGTCAATTTGTTAATATACACAACCTAACAATTTTTCCTCAGTTTCCAATAACTTTTATCATAATTGGGGGGGAATTTAACGTGTGTGTGTGGTACATTGGTCATATTTTTGAAATGTTACAATCAGTCAGAAAAATTGATTGCAGTACTTGAATTAAACAGACATTTAAAGAGAACCCGAGGTGGGATTTCATTATGTTAGTGGGGCACAGAGGCTGTTTGTGCACACTAACACCAGCCTCTGTTGCCCCATGGTGTGGCTCCATGTCCCCCCCTGCGCGCCGCTATACCCCCGCAGTGCTGGCGACACGCAGCGTGTCGCCAGCACAATGTTTACCTAAAAGCTGTCTGTCAGCGCCGCTCCCCCGCCTCCTCAGCATCGGCACTACCGCCGATAAGGAGGGAAGTGGCACGGGCGGGTAGCACCGATGCGGGGGAGTGGCGCTGACTGACAGTGCTTAGCTAAACATTGTGCTGGCGACGCGCTGCGTGTCGCCAGCACTGCGGGGGGTATAGCGGCGCGCAGGGGGGACATGGAGGCACACCATGGGGCAACGGAGGCTGGTCTTAGTGTGCACAACCAGCCTCTGTGCCCCAGTAACATAATTAAATACCACCTCGGGTTCTCTGTAAAAAAAAAATTGTAAGGTGTGTGTGTGGCCACCTTTAGGCTTTACCACACTTATCAACTACTGCCTGTCGCCAGCATTGTTTAATTTGTACTGAAGTAGTGTTCTATCTTCACAGATATAGAGAGCTCAGGTTATGGGAAGCAAGAAATGTGGGCGCCTATGTCAAATGGAATATATGAGCGCCCCATAGGTGCTAATGTAAAATGTATGCTATTGGCCACCAAAGGAAGAAATTTAGGAACCCGATAAATGGTGGGCACCGGGCCTGTCCAACCAAAATATTTGAAATTAATTAAAATATTTTTAAAATTTTGTCCCCAGTGCCCTTATTTAATGGATGCCAGGTTATGTTCTGTAGATCTACAACTTCCCTCAATGCTCTAGAATTGTTTTACAATTTTATTTTTTTTAGTCACTATAAATTTGCCTGGGTACCAGAATGAAAAGGGTAGTGATCAGGTTATTGACCAAAGAAGAACTGCCTTGGAACCTTGGCGCCAACTGCTGTGACAGATGTTGCTATATTTTGGAGTGTGTACCTACAATTAATTTGTATTTATGCAAAACCTAAATGGACTGTGGTGTGGACATGATTCAGTCTGACTCCTTGATATACATAATGTAATATCTGTCTGACCTCTTTATTTCCAGTCTACAAATTATTTTTGGCTATGAGAAGATATGGTCGTGTAGAAGATCATTGTCACGTCTCATAACAATCTAACCTTGCAGTGCTATAGTTCCAGGTTCATATTTGGGCCAGGGTGCTGTGAATGGAGTTTGTATGTTCTCCTGTTTTTGTGTGGGTTACTTATACACACTGTGGTTTCAACCCACGTCCCAAACACATACTGATAAGTTTTATTAGTTACCCTAAAAAATGGCCTTATTCCTCAATCAAGGTTATGTTATGTTATGTGTTTAAAATGAATTTGGTGATATTATTTTTTTTTAATCATGTCAGCACCTGGTTAGTAGGAACTAGGAAGGCTTAGAGAGGATATTGCTTTTTAATTGGTTTTACATGGATTTCTTCTTTTTGAGTAATTTTTTTTTCTGGGGTGTACATTTTGATTTGATATTTTTGTATTTTTTATTTTAAATAAATAGGATATTATTATATGGTGGTGTGGTCCGCACTGATGACAGGAGATTATTAACTGTCTTGTGGAATCTATTGGTACCTTCTTACGATCTTCCTGTAATGTTTAATTATCTATCCCTCTACAATCTTGTGTGTGTGTGTGTGTGTGTGTGTGTGTGTGTGTGTGTGTGTGTGTGTGTGTGTGTGTGTGTGTGTGTGTGTGTGTGTGTGTGTGTCATTCTTAAAACCTGTCTAAATAGAAACTGCTTCTCTGACACCAGTGACTTTCAGAGTTGAAGTTTCCATCTGTTAGTAGCTATATGTAACTTAAACCTGACTGGAAGCTGAAACACGGGCAGCTCTTAACAGTTTTCGGATTGAGGCCCGACATCCCTTTTTGTGCCCCTTCTAACACGTCGTTTGGGCTCCTCCACCCCTCTTTTTCACTGTAGTGGAATGTCCGCTCTATGTTATGTGCGTATGGCGTTCTTGTTTCTTAGCATGTTTAAACCTTTTTTTTTTTTTTGTATTAAGACGAGATTGTTTGAACTTTAAAATACTCCTGATATGTTCATTTAATCCTCCTGTTTCAATACTGGCCGTTGATATGAACTGAAACTTAAAATATATTTCCTGTTTCTCATTTATGGCGATTTAAATCCAGCATATGAAACGTGTTGATCTAGCATATTTCCCTGAGGAGTTTGAGGAATAGTAACCTGATCTCCGTACATACTGAAGTTGGGAATTTAAATTCTATTTTTACAAAGATGTTCATTGTTTTTGCAAATTCCAAAAGCAGGAAGGTGCTAAAGCAGTATTTGCTTGTAAAACTGCACAGGTTATAAAGGCCTTATTCTTTTCTGTATGGATCCTTATATCTGGCAGGAATGTTACATTGAGCCAGATGTGAATTTAGGAAACGTGCTACGTTCTGATTGGTTAATACAGGCCACTGCTCTTTGCTTTTTATAAGAATGCCCTTCAGTCTATATTACAGTGGAGTTATTACCCTTTATAAGTATGCAGCACATGCACACAGCAGCAGGTTGCCTGTGTATTATGAATATTGTATTCATGATTTTTAGAATGCCAAATAAAGGTAATGGATATTGATTATATGTTATCAATGGTTTTTGTTTAAAGGACAACTGTAGTGAGAAGAGTATGGAGGCTGCCATATTTATTTCCTTTTAAACAATACCATTTGCCTGGTAGCCCTGCTGATCTATGTGGTTGCAGTAGTGTCTGAATCACACCAGAAACAAGCATGCAGCTAACTGATCAGATCTGACAATGTCAGCAACGCCTAATCTACTGCATGCTTGTTCAGGGTCTTTGGCTAAAAGTATTAGAGGCAGAGGATCAGCAGGATAGCCAGGTAACTGGTATTGCTGAAAAGGAAATAAATATGACAGCCTTCATATCCCTCTCACTTCAGTTGTCCTTTAATACAAGCTTACAAAAGTATTGGAAGCCAGTTTCTGTTCTTACAGTGAGCAGTGCCTCTGCCTTAAGCCTGGTACACACTTTCAATTATGATTAGCCAATCACTGACCAATTTTACCACCTCTATGTAGTATACGGGTCAACACATATTGAATACTTTGAGCAGATTGTGTAGGTAAACCCTCATACTTCATGGGAGGTGGAAACATTGGTCAGTGATTGGCTTTACCCATTTTAAGTCCTTAGTCTTTCATAACCAGTAAAGCTTGATACACACATTCAATTTTGATTGGACAATTTTACCACTTCCATGTAACCTGAGACCTTACCTTCATAATCCTTTTCATACATTCAAAATATGTTAGCCCTAATACATGGAAGGTGGTAAAATGTGTCAATAATTGGCCAATCAAAATTGGATGTGTACCACAGGCTTAAGATGACATTCACTGTCGACTGATTGTTTCGGTAGATGTAGGGTACGATATACATTTTGTTACGAACATATTTGTTCGTAATGAGTCACAACACGTATATAATTTTTTTTTTTTTCAGGACGAAAACATGATCAACTTCATCAAAGGTGGTCTCAAAATCAGGACAAGTTACCAAATCTACAAGTATGTTGCGTCACTGTCTCTCCCGTCTTACATTTCTGACGATGCTCGTGCATTTGTGTTTTGTACAGAACTAATTTTTATTTTGCTTTTGATTTCTTAAGAGAATGCCATCAAGTTCTGACTTCAATGGCCAATGACAAGAACTCCAGTGACATGCACCATCAGTTTGAAGGAGGCGTGAAACTGGGCATAGGAGCCTTTAATCTGGTAACCTATAACCTGAAGACCTTTTATTTTTCTTTACATGTTTTTGTGTTTTCTTGCTTCACAAAATACTGGGCACTCCACTGTAGATTTATCAGGATGGGTGTTAAGAAAACTGGAGAAAAAGATAAGATTTCCAGTATTGGGTTTCAGCTGTTATCTAAAACAGGGGTTATGGTTGGCTGTTTTTTTTTCCCCCTCGCACACTCTCTCCAGATTTCTTGGCACCTGCAAAAATGAAATTAGCCTCTTTTCAGTGCCTGTATATGTATGGACTGAAATGTCAGGCATATATGCCAGTCTTAACAAATGGACAGCATTAGAGAGCAGTATAACTCTTTTTTTTATTTTTTTTTCTTGATAATGTGCACATATTTTAACAGTAGCAGAACAATATTGTACCATACTAGCCATCAGTAAAAGACAGAAGCTATGAATAAGGAATGATACCATTTATTGGCTAACTTAAAAGGAAAAAAATAAGCTTTCAGCCAATATACTTTATTCAGTTCCTGTATGCATACAGAAGAAGGCTTATTAGCCTGAAAGCTTACTTTTTTTCTAGGTTATTATTATTATGTAGTAGTATTTATAGAGCACCCACATTGTCTTATCACTTAACTGTCCCTCAGGGGCCCACAATCTAATCCCTACTATAGTCATATGTCTATATATCGTTTAGTGCCCATAAATGGTATCATCCTGATTCAAAACTTCTTGCACATAATTGACATTTTATCTAGCATGTATGCATAGTAGTACAGGTATATACCAGCTGCAGTATGCCTAGTATAGCATATACGCATCATTCCAATGACAAAACATGATCTGCTTCATTTGGGTGTAGCTTATCATTAGCTTAACTTTCTTCTGATTCTTACAATTGTGAGAGAGTTTTGGAGGACTCCGGAGGCTATCCTCTTCCCTCCTGCTGTGCCTGAAACTCTTTCCTTCCACATCAGGTAGTCAGACTTTATGCTTGTCCCAGGTTGTTGATTTATTAACCCCCTGCCGGTCCAATTCCTGCGGCAAGGGGGCAACGCAGCACTTTTTTTTTCTTTTTAATCATGTAGCAAGCCCAGGGCTCGCTACATGATAGCCGCTGAGCAGCGGCATCCCCCCACCCACTCCGATCGCCTTCGGCGATCAGAGTAAGCAGGAAATCCCGTTCAGAACGGGATTTCCTGCTGGGCTTCCCCGGTTGCCATGGCGACGGGCGGGATGACGTCACCGACGTCATGGACATCGGGACGTCAGAGGGAATCCCCATCCACCCCTCAGCGCTGCCTGGCACTGATTGGCCAGGCTGCGCAAGGGGTCTGGAGGGGGGGGGCAGCGCGAGGCGGCTGGTAGCGGTGAATCGGCAGCGAGCGGCGGTGATCGTAATATGCACGCAGCTAGCAAAGTGCTAGCTGCGTGCAATAAAAAAAATTATGCAAATCGGCCCAGCGGAGCCTGAGAAATCCTCCTGCGCAGGTTACCCCGAGCTGAGCTCGGGATAACCGGCAAGAAGGTTAATACATAAACATAGTAAAATGACGGTAACTGCTATACCATTGCAAATTTAGTGCAAAAGCTAAAGTAATCTTAACTGATAGTGAAGCTCGGATCACCACCCCATATTTTGCCTCCTAACAAAATTCAGCAATGATAGTTCTCTAATATATATCGGTGCCAAGGAACAATGGAACCGCCGCTGAGAAGAACAATGTCCAAAAGTTCAGAAGTCAGGCATACATCAAAGGTCAGCGCAGGTTTAGAAAGTCATTGTATGTAGGGAATGATAAATTCTTCACCACAATATATCAAATGCTCAGAGATAGGTATCCGCCAAACATCAAAACAAGAAAAGGCTTACCAGCTCCCAACAACCCACATTATAAGGTTGTAAAATGGTTCAGGTCACAGATAACATCCAGGGAACATCAGACGTCGTGAAGATCCAGTGGGCATCCGTAAAGTTTCAAGAATTTATATAGGAAAACAAAAATGGCAATATCTAAGCGTAACCCGTTTATTTAGATAAAATTTCTTTAAAAGGCCATAGATATAAAAATAACTCACATACGGGGCCCATACTCTGGGAACCCCGGAAGATTAGCGTGCATGTAATGGTCAATCGTAAATTAATAGACAATGGTGCCACCTGTTACCTTCCCGACCGGTTTCGGAGTCTTGTGTCATCAGGGGTGATGACGCAAGACTGCGAAACAGGTCGGGAAGGTAACGGGCGGCACCATTGTCTATTGATCAATGATAGATCTCTACCACTAAAAGGTAAACTTTACTTAATGGCTTAAATTCTGTTTCTCTTTTATATTTTTGGTTGAAACTTTCTTTCATCCTTTGCACAGATGCTTTCCCTTCTGCCTTCAAGAATACTCAGGCTTTTGGAATTCATTGGGTTTTCTGGAAACAGGGTAATTGTACATTTATCAATATGTGCAGCATCATTGGATATGTGCTATAATGTAATGTGGTAATTGCTTCTAATTACAGGTTTGCGAAACCTGTTTCTCTCCTGAATAATAGTTCACAAATGAGAATGTTTTATCATGACCAGGTTGGCTAATGAATGTGCTACTTTATTGTGACTAACAAATGGTGTTACTGGCGTAGCTTATCATGTGAATCGGCACTGGGTAGAACCATGTCAACACCTGAATCTGTAGAGGCAGTGCTGTTTAAGGATGATTGAAGAGGTGCAAATATTTCCAAATTCATGCAGGATTATGTAAATGTATGGAGCTTTAAAATAAACCAAGTCCCACTAAGGCTTAAATTAATTGGTCCATTTTTAAGCTGCATATTTTTGCAGACAAATATACATCATCCTGAATGAACTCGGGATCGGGAATATTTGCATTCATTGATCATCCCTAGTCCTATTGCTAAATGTGAGTGTATAGTAGAGATGTGTACAATCCTAAACAGAAGTTCAGGAATGTATAATTGTGCTGATTTTCCTGTACTAGGTTACAAACATCTGTAAATAAAATATAAAGAATGTGGGTCGCATGGATGGTATAATCAGATTTGTGCTGGCTATAACATTTGAGACAAAAGATATGGAGGCTGCGATAATTATTTTCTTTTAGACAGTACCGGTTACCTAGCTATGCTGCTGATCTTATGCTCTTATACTTTTACAGACCCTGAAGAAGCATGCAGATCAGATGATTCTGACTGAAGTCTGACTGGATTAGCTGCATGCTTGTTTCAGGTGTGTGATTCAGACACTACTGTAGCCATAGATATCAGCAGTACTGCCAGGAAGCCGGTATTGATGTTCATAAGGGCATAAATATGGCTGGCCTCCATATCACTCCAAATTCAGGTGTCCTTTAATTCAAAGAATTTTCTGTCCTTTTGATTTTGTAAAATTTCCTTTCAAAACCAGAAGTTTTTTTCTTCTACCAAACTGGTAATTTTAACTTCTGATAAAGCTGCAAAAAAAAAAATATTGCCACGTTGGCTAAGAGAATTTTAAATAGATAGAAAAAGGAAAAGCAGGACATTGTAAAAGTACTATGAAAAGTCTAAGGCAGGGGTCACACTTGTCTTTCAGTTTCTACACTTTGCAGAAAACTGAAAGACAAGTGTGACCCCTGACTTACAGCAGCTAATGTAATTTATAGAGAAAACTGACAAATTGCGCAAGATGTCAGTTTTTTTTCTGCATGCGAAATCTGCATTAACCACTTGCCGACCGCGCACTCATAACGCGCGTCGGCAAAGTGGTAGCTGCAGGACCAGCGACGCAGTATTGCGTCGCCAGCTGCAGGCTAATTAATCAGGAAACAGCCGCTCGCGCGAGCGGCTGCTTCCTGTCAATTCACGGCGGGGGGCTCCGTGAATAGCCTGCGGGCCGCCGATGGCGGCTCGCAGGCTAAATGTAAACACAAGCTGAAATAATCCGCTTTGTTTACATTGTACGGCGCTGCTGCGCAGCAGCGCCGTAAGGCAGATCGGCGATCCCCGGCCAATCAGCGGCCGGGGATTGCCGCCATGTGACAGGGGACGTCCTGTCACTGGCTGCACAGGACGGATAGCGTCCTGTGCAGCCCCGATCAACGGGGATGACAGGTAGGAGAGGGAGGGGGGGAATTTCGCCGCGGAGGGGGGCTTTGAGGTGCCCCCCCCCGCAACATGCCAGCCAAGAGGAGCGATCAGACCCCCCCTGCACACCATCCCCATAGGGGGGGAAAAAAGGGGGGCGATATGATCGCTCTGCGTGCTGCCTGATCTGTGCTGGGGGCTGCAGAGCCCACCCAGCACAGATCACAGAATACTGCGCTGGTCCTTAAGGGGGGGTAAAGGGTGGGTCCTCAAGTGGTTAAAGTGTGACCTTGCTTATTGATTAACATGAGTTCTCAGTTGAAGTCAGTTTTTCTGTGCAGAAAACGCGTACGAAAGTCGGTAAGTGTGACCCCTGCCTCACTGAAAAACAATACATAATGCAAGCTTTAAAGAACCTAAACTGAGAAGGATATGGATTTTTTCCTTTTAAAATAATACCAGCTGCCTATACAGGAAGAAACTCCGCTCTACCTCCAACCTGGGAAGAGGTGCTGGAAACCAAGCAGCAGGAACGGAACCAAAAATAGGATGAAGTCCGCACACTCAGGTATAAAAATCCAGATACAGCAAGACAGCTGATGTGTTTCGTATCAGTATCCTTACTCATAGCCTTACATATCTGACATCTCAGTTGGACATATATACTTCCCAAGGACCGCCCCGGGGGTGTGCATCCAAGGGAAGGACATTGCACAGTTAATAAAGATTTAAAGAGACACAAGCTCTTTGTATCAAACCAACAGGTAATAATAACATTTTTATAATGTACTAGCTTTATTTTGTTTTGTATATAAACATACAAAATTACAAAAATTACGTTACACTTTTGGGATCTACCCAGAATAATAGAATAGAGACCAGGATCTTTAGGAAGCCCTGTGCTGGAAACTCTGTCCTGCAGGCCACCAGCTGTCATTCAGGACACACGATTAAGGGGGTGCCAGTGGGGGAATTTATTCGAGCAAGGAGGAATTGCTCCACAGATGATTTTGTGACACGAGTTTGCCACCCTTGGGTCTCGCTTCAAATCAACACTGCTACACTGATTCCGATTTGGAGAGGGCACAGAAAATGGCGATGTTGAGAGATAGGGACACACTACTAAGGAAGGAAATTGATAACAAAACATCAGACCGCCAACCCAAGACCTATCCAATAAATTTTACCACGACTTACAGTCAGCAATACAATAAGGTTATCAATATTATTACAAAACATATCCCAATCTTGTATGCTGACGACAAATTATTGCAGATTCTAGAACCAGGGTGCAAATTTTCATACATAAAGGCCCCCTCACTGGCAGCTGCCCTCTCACCCAGTCTATTCCAATCATCTAGTCGCACTGTACGGCCCACCTGGTTATCTATGGTAGGGTCCTACAGATGTGGCTTTCGCTACTTGTAAATATTGCTTCTGCCATGCCTCCTGACGTAGTGTAATCTCCACTGCTAGTCACAAAACCTTTTCTTTGCACCAATTTATCAATTGTAATACAAAATCTGTGATCTACGTAGTCACCTGTACAGTTTGTAATGTACAATATGTGGGTTGTACTACCCGCTGTTTAAAACAGAGAATTTCAGAACATTACAATGGTGCTTCGTGGAAAACCGATAACATTAGCAATGTGGCACGACATTACAGGGAGAGACTTGGCGGTGACATGAAACGGTTTTCCTTTCAGGGGATAGAGAGGGTTTCTGCCTCTCTTAGACGGGGTGACCTGTATAAGAAACTTCGGACGAGAGAGGCTTTTTGGATCTTGCAACTTGATACTAGAGAACCAGGGGGCCTCAATGCTAGGTGGGATATTAATTTTACATATTGATATCTTTTTAACCTATTTTTATATTTTTGTAATTTTGTATGTTTATATACACAATAAAGCTAGTACATTATAATTTATTATTTCCTGTTGGTTTGATATAAAGAGCTTGTCTCTTTAAATCTTCATTAACTGTGCAATGTCCTTCCCTTGGATGCATGCCCCCCCGGGCGGTCCTTGGGAAGTATCTATGTCCAACTGAGATGTCAGATATGTAAGGCTATGAGTAAGGATACTGATCTGAAACATGTCAGCCGTCTTGCTGTATCTGTGATTCCAGAGTGTGCGGACTTCATCCTATTTTTAATACTAGTTGCCTGACGCTCCTGCTGATCCTGTGTCTCTAATACTTTCAGCCACAGCCCCTGAACAAGCATGCATATCAGGTGCTCTGACTGAAGTCAGACTGGATTAGCTGCATGCCTGTTTCAGGTGTGTGATTCAGCCACCACTGCAGCCATAGATATCATCAGGACTGACAAGCAACTGGTATTGTTTAAAAGGAAACATCCATATCCCTCTTGGTTTAGGTTCCCTTTAAAGGCTGGTGCACACTTGAGTGTTTTGCAGATCGCCAGCGATCAAAGCGTTGCTGCCAATGTATCCCTATGGGATCATTCTCACTGCAGCGTTTGAGTTTTGCATAAATAGCAAATGCACTGCATGCAGCGCTTTGGGGGCGATTGCGTTGTGATTCTTGTTTCTCTATTTAACGGGAATCAAAAAGCAAAATCGCGTTTCACAATTTGCATTCGGAGTATGAACCAGCCCTAAAGGTGCTAGTTTCTTACCATGGCTTATTTACAGGCGTGAGCTGAAGTAGCATGCTTAGCAGTGAGCGGTCAGTGATTCCAAGCTAATTGTGTTAAATAAAGCAAGACCATTTACTGTACTGTAGGCAGTAATTTATTTCACTTTAGTTAACTCTGTTAGCTTGGAAACTGTGAATCCTGGCACAGTACTTCACTGCTAAACAAAAGTCAATACAGCTGTCATTAACGTGTTTGCTTTTTACATAATAGCAGTTTTATTCCACTTAGCCATTAGAAGCTTGAATATAAACTTAGAAGCTCTATCAAAATTAGCTTCCTTGAAATAATTGTAGTTGGGTATGTTTGATGCAGCCATTAATGTTCCAACGCATATAACATCAGAGAATGGAGGCGTTCCTGTCTGATGCCTTGTTGGTAGAGAAATCTGTTGGATCTGCATCCAACTCTTATGCTGGAAATACACGGTGGTAGTGATGATATGGTTCCATTAGATCATTTCCGACATGTCTGATCTCCCTTTCGATCCTTTCGCCGCTCGATTTCTGATAGTGAATGGAAAAGGATAAGAAAAACGAGAGGAAGATAAGAGAATCAACTGCAGAATCGAGCAGCAAAACCGAGAGGAGAATCGAGCGACAGAAACAAAATGTGTATTCCCAGCATTACAGTGGCTGTAGATGCAGTGTAGAACAGTCTAATTCATTAGATAAAAGCCTCTCTCAGTGACTCATAACGATTTACTAATAGGCGATAAGTATGGCAATCCTTCAGAATACTTATTTGTCCAAAAATACAGTGTTTCAAGTTAACAAGTTCAAAAGTATCTTGTAGGTGCACTTGCTTGTGCAATGAACTGGCAACTGCTATGTGCTAAATACACTGAAAGTATTGTCTGTGATGGACACTGTGGAGAGTCTCTGCCAGTGTGACCTTCACATAGCTTTGCTGTGGCCCCTTCTTTGATAAAACCTTATTTGAGGCTGCTTGGCATCACATAGGCCATCCCACAGGGGCACTTGATGAGATAAACCACACAGCTGAAGTTGCATTAAAAAAAAAAAATTTGAAACAAATGTTTTCTCCTGATCTCAGGTGTGCAACACAATTTCTCTGATAAGGCCAGAACAATTCTGGCAATTCGCTTGTATCGAAAGATTCCTAGCACTCGATGCCTTGCGATTCACACATTGCAGTAGTTTCTAACGGCTGACACACTGGGGTCACTTTCCACCCAGGACTAGAACTCCCACATAGCCTTCCAAATCAATTCAGAGTTGCTGCAAAAAGTAGAAATACGTGCAATACCAGTCTATCTGATCTCCCACTCCCCATTCTCAATGCCTCCCAGTCTAAAGCAAACGCTGACTTAGCAGTGTCTTTCCACCACGCCCTATCATACCCCCACTTCACCAAATCAGCTGTTCACTCGTGAGTGCACTACACTTCTGTGCCAGGTCAGTTTAATGGCCAGATGAATAGCATATTGAGAAGCAAATTGGCATTCATTTACTCTTGTTCAGTTACGGTTTCATTGATGTCTATGCAAGATATTCTGTCCACGGATTCAAATTGTAGAGTGAGACCTCTTTTAACAGACACTTTACCACTATTTAACTATGTCTTAGCTTGACTGACGAGTACTTTAGAGCTGGCAGTGGATTGAAGTATGGTCATATGCACAAGCTTCATTCCATCCACTCACTGTATCATTACTATTTTTATTTCACCAGATTTCATCTTGTTTCATCTACTCAATTTTAGCCGCATTTAGGAAATGCAATGTGATCCGCAAAGACATCAGAAAGTGTATAGACTGCACGGTCTATCTCTGCCTGGTTTACATTGGCCTTAAAAACTGAGCGAAATGGACCAGATCCTAAGTTAATCATTCGAAAATGTTCACATCGCTCCCTTAGGGCGGATCCATTTGTCCCGTTCCATCAAACGGACCTCAAGTTTGGGTCTGCAGCAATATTTCTGGATTGATGCATCGGTCACATGTACCATGTGGAATGGAGAGTCATGTATGGAAAACTGATGCCCTTTTAAAAACTGATCCAATCCACGGATCAAGTTTCACGAGAATCAGTTTTTCATATGTGCAAGTGTAAATTGGGCCTTACCACCCATGCATTACGATTAACCGCAGAATCATAACACATGGTTGCATGCATTTTAGCTTGTTTGCACACACAGCACTAGATGGAAAAGAGGCTTGATGTAAACCGGGCAAAGACAGACAGTGCAGTCTATGCACTTTCTGATGTCTTTGTGGATCACATTGCATTTCCTAAATGCGTCTGAAATTGAGTAGATGAAACCAGGCCGTAAGCCTCATACACATAAGGCACAAATGTCTGCAGTTGCAAGCAGACAGACAAAAAAAAAGCAACGACAGTTCGTCGTCAGGTCCCTCTGTGCGGCAGCTGTACACCCGTTGCACAGAGGGACAGAGATGCGGCGCAAGCTGTCGCCGAAAGTTTCGTCCCCCCGCCGGATCTTTCTTCTGGCTGTGGGTAGCTGTCGCTAGTCCGCGCATACACACGCAGTGGCGGACTACACAAGTCCGCGCATACACAAGCGTGGCGGACTAGCGACCGTTGCGGAGACAGAAGTTGCCGGCGATTGAACTTTTCAATCGCACGGCAACTGCTGTCTCCGGTGACAGTTCGGGGTGCGCGCCTCATAGACACGGGGCAACTGTCGCCCAGACATGCGCCTGCCATGTGTTTGTGGCGACAGTTGTGCCCTAGTTGAGTCTAGGGATCTCTGAAGGTACTCAGACATGACTTTTATCACTCGATCCAGCTCACTTTAGGTGCATCAGGATAACCTCTTACTTGGGCAGTTTTGAAGATTAATTTGATTTCCCCAATAACGAATGTAATATTGCTTTGTATAACAAATTGGGTAGTTTGACTTTGATTGAAGCAAAAATCTTAAAGGACCACTATTGCGAAAAATTGTAAAATTTTAAATACATGTAAACACATACAAATACAGTAAAACCTTGGATTGAAAGTAACTTGGTTTAGGAGCACTTTGCAAGACAAGCAAACATTTTAATGTAATTTGGACTTGCTAAGCAAGCAACATCTTGATATACAAGCACAGAACATTTACATGCGTTATTTCCTCTCAACTGAGCTAATGGTTCATCTCCCTTTGACGCTGTAGGAGTGTACTTGTACTTAATCTGAGTGTAGGGACAATGTACAATGTCGCATTATACTCCTCAAAAGTAGGGAAAAGCGAGTCATTGGCTAAATTCTTTGCAATGCCAGAAGAAAAGGATGGGGTGAGCCAACAAATACCATTGATTCTGTTGGTTAAAGTGATTGATTTTTTTTTTATTATATATATATATATATATATATATATATATATATATATATATATATATATATATATATATATATATATATATATATATATATATATATATATATATATATATATATATATATATATATATATATATATATATATATATATATATATATATATATATATATATATATATATATATTTACATTTACATTTTTGTATACAGTACTTTGTATTAAATACATTTTCTATAATTTTTTTGGATTGTGGTACAAATTATCTTAGTTCCCATCAATACTTACGGGAAATTTGCTTAGATAGAAGAGCTCTTTGAATTACACGTATGTTTCCTGAACGAAATATGCTCGCTAACCAGGTTCCACTGTAAGTATGTTTCACCCAGAGCAAAATGAGATGTAAACTATTTTTCTCCTATATTTACAGAACTGGGCTGTAACGCCGCTCAGCGAATAATTTGGGTGCCGCCAATTGCTGGAACTCAAATTAGAAGAAAAAAAAAGTTTTTATTTGGCTGCTGGTGGTAGCCAGCGCCCAGATTACATGTCCCTCTCCACCTCCGAGCTGCAACAACTCGCATGGGGAATAGCATTAACGCTACCCCGGACTTTCAGCAGGCGCAGGGTGAGCAGTCTTTTGGCTTCACCCTGCTCCGAAATTTAGATGCAGCCTTTTTACATATATGCATCCTGGCAGAGTGGTTGAGCAACTGAGGATTTGGGCTAGTACAAAACCTCTCAGTTCTGCCAGAGAAAATCTGTAGAAATCTGAGAGAAGTTTACTTCATGTTTTCATGTAATTTATATTTTATAAATTTTCACGATGGTGGTTATTTAACCTCAACCTTGAGCCTGGATTTCTTCCCACTATGTACTTATGCAAACCTGATGACAATGGCTTTCTTTATTTGACAGGAGCTGGGCCTTTCACAACTAAGGGAAGGAGCTGCTGGAGCCAGTCTGAGAGCAATCCTTTGTGTCCTCACTCTCCTGTTTTATCACACTTATGTGTCACTAATACTCGGTAAATATTTTTTTTTATTTTTTTACGGTAGACTTCGAGAAGCAGCTGAGGTCATTTAAAGGAAAAAACAAAATACAGGACTTTTTGTTGTGTAACTGAAGAATAAGGAACTTCAGCTGTATACACATATTAATGCAACAGATATGTACATTGGCTGATCTGTTATGAAAGCAGCCAGATCAGACGATTGTAATGCTCCTCTTATGTGCAGTGTGGTCCCTACAGAGTACAGCTGACATCCAAAGATCACTGTATTATCTGCTGCTTTAGAGACCACAAGGTAGGCCAACTTTCTCTCTACACCCCTTCCCTCATAGAGCCTAATGTGCATCTGCATAATGTTAGTGTAAATCTGGAATCCTACCTGGACGTTTGACTGTGAAAATCCATGACCAGCATTATTCCCCTGTAATCAGTGTAAGACATTACCTGAATACAGTCAGAGCGAAAAAGGCATTTACCCTTTTGTGGTTTCCTCATGTGGCATTTTTTTTTTTACCCTTCGGGGGTTCTGAATTTTAAATGAACTAGGATACTAGACTGAGGGAACGTTTAAAAAAAAAAAAGGTATGATTTTACATTTTTATTTTATTTTTCTTAAATGTAATAAATCCACGAAATTATTGAGCACCACCCTATCACATGTATGCTCTTACTTTTTTTTTATGCTTGGCATTGAGAACCTTTTTTTTTGTCCCATGTTCTCTTTTTGACTTGTTCATTGAATAATAAGACTCGGACATATCACATATTTTTCATGTGTTAAACTGGCATTGATAATACTGTTCTGTAGCTCTGATTTCTAACTTGTTACTCCCTTAAAGAATCCCCTTTTTCGTCTGGTCTTATTATCAAAAGCTAGAGAGACCTGCAGTTCTTTAGCCAATATGTAATAATAGACATAAATTCAGGAATTGAGCCTCAACTGTGGACAGAAAACCTCCCACCTCATTAAAATCCTTGAAAACTGTAGTAGTAACTGCAGGAAGGACATGAGGTTGACCCCATATACACATTCGTGTATTCAGTCATACCACTCACTCCTATACCGGCTGTAAGTGATCAGATGAGGTTAGTTCTCATTGAGCAACAAGTACTGGGGGTAATGATAAGATTTTAAATATCTAAACTGAGCTTAAGTGTCTTTTTATATGCACAGTTTAGTAAGTTGAAGGGTCAGTCCAACTTATTGGCCATAAATAATAAAGACATCCAGACACATCAGTCTAAAGATGAAATTGAATTGCTGCATACAGAAAACACAACGTATACTGTAGTGGATACAGAGTTCAAGGCTACTCTGCAAAAGTCACATCAGATCTCTCCCCCCCCCCCCCCCCCACCCCCCCGTCTGGGTGAGAATCAGAGGAAGTCGCATATATGAAGCTTCAAAAATGCATCACCACTCATGCATGCCTGGTTGTACTGTGTGGTAATCACACGCTTAAATGCAAACTTTAACTTGGTGCGTTGTAGCATATACTCATGAGGTCTCCAGGCTATGTGCCAGGGAGAAATCACCTGATGTAAATACCTCTAGCCAATACTGTTTGACCAACCTATGTTCTTTATTTTGACCACATGCTTGTAGGATAACTTTGTTCCTTAAACAATTTAAAAACTGGGCAGTATAAAATTAATTTTGTTGTATTACACATTCTTTAATGTATAATTCTCAGCGCTGTTTCCAAGGACCTGCAGCCACTCCATGCATAATAGGCTGACAAATGGCTGTCACCACATAAATCAAGAACAAGGGGTCAGATCTCCAGTTTCCAAATAAAAGCAATTTATTGCAACCAGTTGAAAATCAATTCCCAGACTACCAGTACTTACATCGTTGGTCCTTGCAAACAGGACCCTGGTGCATAAACAAGCATTCAATACAATGGGCTCTATTCACAAAACTTCTCATAAATGACTTATCACCTAATTGATAAAAATAACTTTTCAGCACATTTACAAGCAAAATAATCGCTCAAAGTAAGTTGTTCCTGATTAACTTAATCTCAATATTACTTTTCTTACATAGTTACTTGGGTTGAAAAAAGACATGTCCATCGAGTTCAACCTTCATTTATATTTTTACTCTTTGCAAGCTTAAAAATGTATCATAGATATGGTGAAAACAGGTGACAAAGCTTTTGTGAATCATGCCCAATGCATGCAAAGTTTTCATCACAGTACAATAGAAGTCAGATGTAAAACTTGCCCACTTCTCCAAATCCCGACCAGGATTCAGACTGACGGCATAGGGCCGAAATCTGTTCGGAATTTGGAAAAGTGAGAACATTTTATATTTGTGACTTCTATTGCACTGCACTGAGCACTTTGCATTGTAAAATGCCTGTTTATGTACCGGGGTCCTGTTTGCACGGACCCACAATGTGAGTACTGGTTGTCTGGGAATTGATTTTTAACTGGCTACAATTGATTGTTTGTTTTTATTTGGGAACTGGAGATCTAGCCCCTTGTTTTTGATTTATGTAATATCCGCCACTTGTCAGTTTATTATGCACAGGGTGGCTGCAGGTCCTTGGGAAAAAAAAAACACTGAGGATTATACATTATTGTTTGACTGTAGCTCAATTTATTTCACAACTGTGAAGCAATTTTATTGATCTATCCTCTTGTGCTATTACACTCAACCATTCCTTTTGAAAGCTATGCTGTGATAGAAGACAAGGTTTTCACACCACTGAAACTTTACCATGCCTGTGAAGTATTTCATTAATATCACTCTGTTTTAGGTACTGGTGAAAACAATCTTGAAGAAGCAGAGGCACTTATTGAACCGTACCTCGAGAAATTCCCAAATGTATGTAATTTTCTAATAAACCTACAAGTATATATTCTCATTATAATAATACTATAAGCTTAAGCATGTTAATATTCCTTTTTCTCTTCAGGGATCTCTGATTTTGTTCTATGCTGCCCGAATAGGCGTGCTCAAAGGAAACTTTGAACAGGTAATGATTGTTTCTTCACCAGTATAACTATGCATGCATTGTCAAGCAGCCATATATTAAAGTGGAATATAACCCTGCATTTCATCTTTGCACTAAAACATTATTTACAGCATATTATATGCAACCAGCATTTTTTTTTACTAAACCAGCATTGGAAGGGTTACACACAGAGCTTGAAAGTTCAGTGCAATGAAATGCTGCTGAACTTCAGATAATGTTACATTGTGTTTACTTAAATGTATCAAGTGAGGAATATCACAATTCTCTGACTGCAGAGAAGCTGCTGGAGAGAGAGAGAGACACTGAAAGCTTGTCTCCCTGCAAAACAGCAATGAATAAAACCAGTTATTAATAAAATGCAAAGTCAGCTCACAAAGCAAAAAACTGTACTTTTGAAAACCTATAACTTCTAAATGAATAATAATACTTATGCACAAATGCAAATATGAAAACCATATGGCATATAAAAAGTAGGTAAACATGTTTTCATTGAATATTATGTCAGGGTTTTAAACCGCTTTAATTTTATTAGAATTTTCAAATTGTACTGCTGAAGTGGCACAATAAACATTCCAGGGGGCGTGGCTTGGCGACGCATCGAGATGGCTGCCTAACTCTGAGCTCCTGCTACCCGTCCGCCTAAAGCCTCTCTCGTGCTTCTCCCCGCTAACCTTCCATGGAGAAAAGGACCCCACGTCGACAGCAATCAACCCCTGCACATAACAAGCTGAGCCAGACACAAGCAGGAAGAACAGTACCCGAGATATTTCACTCGCTTAATCTCCGCTCACAAACTTCAAAGATGGCGCCGCCGAAAGATCCGGCCTCTGCCCGCTCATCCCTGGAGTCCTCCCCACCTACGACATCCAAGCCGGCTGACAAGCACCTCAAAGCCCCGACCCTAGCAGACATGTATGCTATGGCTGAAGACATAAAATCCTCCTTTCAAAGCGCCTTAGCGGAGGTCCGTAGCGACGTAGCTGCTATAGGCCAGAGACTGCACACACTAGAGGCGGGGGGAGAGAAAAGAGACCTCAAGCTCAAAAAACTCCAACAAACGGACCAAATCCATAAAGACAGACTGGATGATCACGCCAGAAGACTTGAAGACCTCGATAATAGAGGCAGAAGATGTAACATACGTTTGAAAGGCCTACCGGAATCGGTGACGCAGGACAATTTATTGAAAGCATTATCCGCCATCTTTAACGACTTGCTAGACAGGCCCGCGGATACCTCAATCGGCTTTGTACGTGCACACAGAGCTCTAAGACCGAGAGCTTCTGAAGGTATGCAACCCAGAGATATAATTTGTTGCCTAGAATCGTTTATCTTAAAGGAAGAAATTATGCGGGCAGCTAGAAGCCAAGAGGCCATCTTATTTAATGATAGCAATATCCAGCTCTACCAGGATCTATCTCCCATTACTTTTACTAAACGTAGAGCAATGAAACCGCTACTAACTGCCTTAAAAGAGAAAGGCTTGTCGTACAGATGGCGATTTCCATTCGCGCTCACAGTACAAACAGATGGGAAAATCTACACTTTGCGCTCCATTTCGGGCCTAGCAGGCTTTTGTGACGACTTAGACATCTCGGCCCCAGACCTTCCAGACTGGGACGGCGACTTATCATCCTACTCTTCGCAAGCAAACAAAAGATACAGATCCAGAGATCAAAACGAAGAAGAGGAGGGCTCTAGCAATGCAGATTTAACCTCCACAAAAATAACAAGAAACCAGTTCCAAGCAGAAGACCCCCTACAGGAACTTTCGGACGAGGACTAATTCACCGGAGGGTATGCTATGTTTCTCCTTTCTGGAGAATGTTTTGCCTTATAAGATCTCCCTACTAACTGACGGTCACCATTTTTCATTTTTTCCCCTTCTTTTTTACTTTTTCATTATTGCCCCATACCCCCCCCCCGATGTTCTCCAAACATACCATCTGGTCTAATGACTATTTATTTTTTAAACATTTAAATAAGCCATATACTCAACTGTTATTACCTATCCCACAATAAGATGGCTGACCAGATGGCGACCTGCTAATGCTATCCTATGGAAGACCACGTAAAAAGAATACACCGTTATTACTCAGTATGGTTTCATACCACACTATAACATGGCATACCTACATTAGGTGCCCTGTCATATTTCTTGGAGAACTAAGAGAACTGGTGACTCTATGATAGCCATGTTTCTGGATCTAAAAGAAGTCAGAGTTCATCTACTCAGTTATTTTACTTTGTGTGGGAGGGGTGGGGGGAAGTGGGCGATTGAATGGGAGATCTGAAAATGCAAGGTGTCTCTATCTAAAGTCATTTATAGTACATTTATGCTCCGAAGGGTAAATACCATTTGTTTTATTAGGATTCTATAACTACACAGGTAACTGTTGTCCTTCCTCCCTGGACAGGGGTGGGGGGGGGGGGAGGGGGTCAAAGTCTATTTGAATGACTCAGTTATGTTATGTTATGATGTGGATAACTTCCACACTAAATTTACTTTTTACTTTTCTCCAAATTGATGTGTATTCAGCTTTAAGGGGACAAATTGGTCCATGTATAGGCGGACACGGCAATAGCCTCACATACTTGAGTTTTAAATAACTCCTATAGTGATTCCTATTGGGCACGATCTTTTTGTTGCCTTCCACAACCCTCACACGGTGTACCTAGATATACACTGACCAATCTGCCCCACATTGTAGGTGAGCACAACACGCCTCATTGTGCTCACGTGAAGGGCTCTTCACAGATAGTTCTGATATTGTGAGCTGTGATACATAGCACATAAATAAGAACTGATCACACATGTCTCATACTATACTCCTTTACACTCTATCTTTTTGCCTCTCTTCCCAGTTTTGACTTTCCCTCCCTCTTTCTTACTGCTGAAACAAACCATAACCGATTGTATTCTAGTACCATAGAATCTGTATTCGAATTGACCAATACCATGTTTGCAATGAATAAGGCAACTACACACACCTCATTAGGCCTCATACAAATAAATATTTCATCTCTAAATGTGAATGGCCTTAACACACCTCAAAAAAGGTCTACAATCTTTGAGTTTTTTCGCAAAGAGAAATCTCACATAGCTTACATTCAGGAAACTCGCCTTCGTACGAATCATATCCCATCCAGATTTGACTCAAGATTCCCAGTGGCATTTCATGCCACCTCACCCACTTCAAAAACCAAAGACGTCTCTATCTTTGTTCACAAAGATCTACCCTTCATACTGGAGGAGGTTGAAAAAGATCCTGAGGAACGTTTTATATTTGTTAAAGGAAAACTTAAGTCAACTATAAAAAATGAGATTTGCTCACCTGGGGCTTTCTTCAGCCCCCAGCAGCCGATCGGTGCCCTCGCAGCCCCGCTCTGACGCCCCAGGACCCGCCGGCGAACACTTCCGGTTTGGCGGACACCGGCCGACTGGCATGGGAACGCGAGTGATTGTTCGCGTTCCCAGCCTGTATATCGCCCCCCCTATGCTGCTATTGCGGCCAGCTGGTCGGCTGCTGGGGGCTGAGGAAAGCCCCAGGTGAGTAAATCTCATTTTTTATAGTTGACTTAAGTTTTCCTTTAAAGGTAGAATACACAGACAGGTCACGCTGGCAAACATATACGCCCCTAACAAACAGACATCCTTTCTCTCCACTACCATACACTAGTTACAAGGCTTTACCCAAGGCATCCTTATTATGGGTGGAGATTTTAATGTACCCCTACATCCCCTAGTAGACTGTTCCAATGGTTCTTCAATGCTTTCTTACAGGGCCCTTAGATACATAAAAACAAACTTACAACGTCTATCTCTACTGGACTCATGGCGCATCTTCCACCCTAAAGATAAGGATTATACCTACTTCTCTCGTCTCCACAATAAATACTCTAGGATTGACTACTTTTTTGTGAGCCAGCGTGACCTTTCGTTAATATCAGATTCTAAAATTGGAAACATATCCATTTCTGACCACGCACCAATATTCTTGACACTGACACTACCTGAACAGACCTCAAAGACCTGGTGTTGGAGACTCAACCCTAACTTGTAAGCTGACAAAGCTAGAGTGCAGACCATCTCACACTCACTACAATCATATTTTGAACTAAACAACACTCCTGATGTTTCAGGCATAACAATCTGGGAAGCTCATAAACCAGTGGTCAGGGGAAAGCTCATCAAAATGAGAGCTAAGCTTAAAAAAGAGAGAGAGGAGGGAGTAGCTGCTTTATTAGCAGACATTGCTAAACTAGAGAAAATACACAAACAGACTGCTGCTGTCCAAACAATGGAGGAACTATCTTTGGCAAGAACAAAACTACACTCCCTATTATTTGCAGATGCCAAACGTAAAATCCTAGCTGGGAAAAAAATATTTTATGAACTTGGCAACAAAAGCGGAAAATACCTAGCTAGAGCACTCAAAAAACCATCAATCTGCAGACACATTCCCTCCATTGTAGACAGCAAACATAGGAAAATAGTGAAATCTGAGGAGATTGTAGAAGAATTTAGAAATTACTATCACTCCTTAAACAACCTAAATACCTCTTCACAGTCCCAGGATTTGACCTCTGCTAGACAGACTAAGATCTCAGAATTTCTCCAAAAACATAGTACCGTATTTTTCGGACTATAAGACGCTCCGGAATATAAGACGCACCTAGGTTTAGAGGGCAAAAAAAACCAGGAAAACAATATATCCTAAACCTAGTGCATCTATAGTGCAGGGGTGTCTTATAGACCTTCCTCCCCCCAATTATGTCCTCCTTGTACCTTTTCAAGTACCTCTTGTGCCCTCCTTTGTCCCCTATCCCTGTGTCCAGTGTCCCCATCTCCTCCATATCAGTGTCCTCTGTCCCATATGATCCCACACATTATTGCTGTGTATTCTCTCCCCCTGTCGTCCATCCTGCTGTGTATTCTGTCCCTGTGTCCTTTCTTCCGCTGTGTATCCGGGCTCTGTATCCTGTGTCCACGTCTGCTGTGTATTGCCCACTGTTTGTCTCCTGCCCTCTCCCCCCTTTCCTATTTCCCCGGATTCAAACCCCTTTTCCATACTTAGCTGCAGCATTCTACCTGGTGTCTGTCCCTCTGTGTACTCGATCCAGCTATGTATCCTATATACATGTGTCTGCTGTGTTTTGTCCGCCGTCTATGTCCTGCCTTCTTTGTGTCCGTGTCCTTTGTTCCTTGTCACGCTATGTATCCAGTGTCCGTGGTGCCCGCTGTCCCGTGCCCTATGTCCCAGAGTGCAGACCCATTTGTCTATACTTAGCTGCAGAACACCTCTCCGATGAAGAGGAAACCGCTATCTTCTCGGTCTTGAGTGTGTCCGTGGTGCCTGCTGACCGCTGTCCTGTACCTTATGTTCCCGAGTGCAGACCCATTTGTCTATACTTAGCTGCAGCACACCGCTCCGATGAAGAGGAAACAGCCATCTTCTCGGTCTTGAGGGCGGGAGCAGAGCGACATCACTGGGGCCAATCACTGCAATCCCTGCAACTGAGGGAGTGCAGTGATTGGCCCCAACTATGGAGCCCTGCTCCCGCCCGCGAGACCAGCGCGTCCTATTAGGAAGGGAGCAGGAGCAGTGAGCTGCCGTGATTGGCGGTTTGGGGCAGCGCCTCTCCGCTTGATTGGTAGATGGCTGCTTCCTCTTCATCGGAGCTGCAGCTAAGTATGGACAAGCGGGTCTGCACTCGGGAACATAGGGCACGGGTCAGCAGTCAGCGGGCACCAAGGACACAGGATACATAGCGTGACAAAGGACACGGACACAAAGAAGGAGGACACAGACGGCGGGCGAAACACAGCAGACACGGACACAGCATACACAGTGGGAGAAGGGACATGGACACAGGATACACAGCGGGATCAAGGACACAGAGGGACAGACACCAGACAGAATACACATGGGTACAGAGGACACATAGGTGCCGGTCCAAATTTTAGTATTCGGACTATAAGACGCACTGACTTTTCCCCCCAACTTTTGGGGGAGAAAAAGTGCGTCTTATAGTCCGAAAAATACGGTAAGTCTCTTTCTATGACAAATGATGAGAAAAAGGAGATGGAATCTCCCCTGACCACTGATGAATTCTTAATGGCAGTAAAAGCTTTAATTCAAATTATTCAAACATACTCTGGCCCCAGCATTTGTTTGGGCCTTCAACGCAGTTTCCCCATCTTTCACCCTCTCCACACAATTTTTAGCTGCCCACATAACCATGATTCCTAAGGTAGACAAAGACCTACAACTTTGCTTACAGACCAATTTCTTTATTAAATCTTGATGCCAAAATACTGGCAAAAATCTTGGCCAATAGAATACTCCCCTATGTTCCTGATCATATTGGAAATGATCAAACTGGTTTTATACCTGGAAGAGAAGCGAAGGATAACGTCATGAGGACAATTGGAGTAATGGCATACACCAAAAAACATAACATCAAAGCGTTTGTCCTCTCCACGGATGCGGAAAAAGCTTTCGACAGGGTGGCATGGGACTATATGCGTGCCACCCTGTCGAACCTCGGTTTGGGACCTTTTATGTTACAACTGATTGACATACTTTACTCTAACCCCTCCGCACAGGTGAAGGCAAACGGTTGCTTATCTAAAACCCTTACAATTAAAAATGGAACATGACAGGGATGCCCCCTCTCCCCACTTATATACATACCTACGCTAGAACCATTTCTAAACGCCATAAGAACAAATCAGGCAATTAAAGGCATCAAAATAGGTTAATCATACAATGTGGTAGCCGCCTTCGCAGACAACCTTCTCTTCTATCTAAGAGACCCCATACCATCACTCCCCAATCTGATCAAAGCTTTCGAGGAATATGGCAATATTTCTAATCTAAAAATAAACTTCCGCAAATCACAAGCCTGACTCAAAGGTAATAGAAACTTGTAAAGCTTCCTTTACATTCTCCTGGACCTCAGAACACTTACGTTATTTAGGTATTAACTTAACATCCTGTTTTAAGGACTTATTTAAAAAAAACTATGAAACTCTAGGAACTGCGTTGAGGGCCGACTTACTGAATTGGGGTCAAAAGAAAAGTCTTTCCTGGTTTGGTCGCATGGCGTCGGTCAAAATGAACCTGCTCCCCAGATTCTTATATGTTAGCCAATGCCTCCCCATATCCTTGCCACCCTCTTATCTAAGAGACATTCAAAAACCTGTAAACAAATTTATCTGGGGGGGGCAAACCCCCAAGAATCAAACGAGCAACACTCATCTTGCCAAAAGAAAACGGTGGAGTAGCTCTTCCAGATCTACACACTTATCATGTTGCCTCCCAACTATGCAGATCAATTGAAAGGTCAAATTCTAAGACACCAAAACAATGGGTATTGATTGAACAGGAAATCACGGGTATCAAGGCTCAAACGCTGGGCTGGACCGACATTTCACCAGTTGAACAAAAATCCTGGGCTAACCCACTAATCTCAGCTACTGTTAAAACAATGAGAACGGTGCCATCCCTGGGGTTATCATCCTTCCCTGGCAAATTAACTCCACTATCAAGCAACCTGGACTTTTTGCCAGCTTATGATATCCCATTTCTTCAAAACTGGCCAGATAATGAGACTCCCAGAATAAATGACTTTATTCTCAATGCTTCGGTGAAAACATACTCAGAGATCTCTTCCCTAAGGGATGATGCTGTTCTCACTCAATGGCAATACTTCCAAATCAGACACTACCAATACTCTCTAAAACAGGAATTCAACTGGGTAAAACCCCTTACTCCATTTGAAAACATGATTCTGACGAAGGATACACCTAGACACTTGGTCTCGTTGCTTTACCAATTATTATTAACCGCTTCTGATCAAAACAAACCCAAATACCAGGAACAATGGGAAACTGACCTGGGAATGACACTACATACTGATCAGTGGCAAAAAATTCTCACACTGAACCACAAAGGCTCTTTATGTGTGAACACACAAGAACTAGGTTATAAAATCATCTCTCGCTGGTACAGAACCCTAATTGTACTACATAAAATATACCCTTCCCCCCCAGATCATTGTTGGAGATGTGGCTTACATCAGGGTACACTCTTACATATTTTTTGGTCATGTCCCTCCATAAAACCCTATTGGAAACAGGTCCATCAAATTATGGAAAAGGTTTCTTGTGCTCAGATTATTTTTTCCCCAGATAGCTTACTACTTCATAACACAAAAGAATCTAAGAAATCATACAAACGATCAGTGGCATCCCTACCATAGAGCGCAGGGGGCGGGGCTTACCGGGTGACAGACACCCAGGGGGGTGTCGCCACGACCCCCCACAGCAGCACAGCAGGAGGGGGAAGCAGGGCTAGGAGGAGGGGCTGTGGAGGCAGCGGTGGGGAGGGGGGAAATATCCCCCCCCCCCTCCCTCACCTGGGACCTCTCCTTCTGCCTCTCTCTCCCCCTCCAAAAATTAGCGGCGACAAGTGCGGGGCGGCCGGAGGCGTATGGACAATTACTCACCTGATTTCCGCGTTCCAAGCGTGGAGCGCAGCGTCATGACGTTACAGGTCTCCGTCTTCAATGCCGCCCACTGTGCTTCCTGATTAGCGGAAGCACAGTGGGCGGCATTGGAGGCGGAGACCTGTAACGTCATGACGCTTGGATCGCGGAGATTAGGTGAGTAATTATCTGTACGCCCCTGGCCGCCCTGCACTTGTAGCCGCTATGCTGGAGAGGGGAGAGAGAGGCAGAAGGAGGGATCCCAGGTGAGGGACCCCTCCACAGCCCCTCCATCTAGCCCTGCTTCCCACTCCTGGGGCACCTACATTGGGGGCAACTATACTAATTTACTGGGGGCAACTATACTAGCCATACTGGGGGCAACTATACTAGCCATACTGGGGGCGACTATACTAGCCATACTGGGGGCAACTATACTAGCCATACTGGGGGCACCTACACTGGGGGCAACTATACTAGCTTACTGGGGGCACCTACACTGGGGGCAACTATACTAGCTTACTGGGGGCATCTATACTACCTTACTGGGGGCAACTATACTAGCCATACTGGGGGAAACTATACTGGGGGCAACTATACTAGCTATACTGGGGGCAACTATATAGCTATACTGGCTGGGGCAACTATACTAGCTATACTGGGGGCAGCTATCCTGGCTGGGGGCAACTATACTAGCTATACTGGCTGGGGGCAACTATACTAGCTATACTGTCTGGGGGCAACTATACTAGCTATACTGGCTGGGGGCGACCATACTAGCTATACTGGGGCAACTATACTAACTTCATTAAGGGCAACTGTACTAGCTATACTGTGGGCAACTGTACTAGCTATACTGGGGGCAACTATATTACCTACACTAAGGGCAACTATACTAGCTATATTGGGGGCAACTATACTGGGGCAATGGCGGCGCCATTCTCCAAGCACCCCTAAAGCACCCCCCAGCGTGAACTGACTTTCGGCGTCTAATAGACGCCGTGTCAGTTCACTGACAGCAGCAGCCCACAGCTGCGGCAGAGCAGGGCTACAGTAAAATGGCGTCTGAAGCCCTGCTCTGGAGACTGAGTCTGCAGTGCAGGGCTTCAGGCGCCATTTTCCCATAGCACGCAACGCAGGTTATAGCCACACCCACTTTTTTTTTGGGGGGGGGTGTCTTTTAACCTCCTTGGCGGTAATCCCGAGCTGAGCTCGGGGTATGCCGCCGGAGGTCGCCGCTCAGGCCCTGCTGGGCCGATTTGCAATCTGAAAAAAGCAGCACACGCAGCCGGCACTTTGCCAGCCGCGTGTGCTGCCCGATCGCCGCCGCTCCGCGGCGATCCGCCGCGTGCAGCGGCGAAAGAGGGTCCCCCCAGCCGCCCGAGCCCAGCGCAGCCGGAACAAACAGTTCCGGCCGGCGCTAGGGGCTGGATCGGGCGGCTCTGACGTCAGGACGTCGACTGACGTCCATGACGTCACTCCGCTCGTCGCCATGGCGACGAGGAAAGCGAAACAAGATAGGCCGCTCATTGCGGCCTATCTTGTTACTTTCGATTGCCGGAGGCGATCGAAAGTACGCTTCCGGAGCGCCCTCTAGTGGGCTTTCATGCAGCCAACTTTCAGTTGGCTGCATGAAATATTTTTTTTTTAATTTAAAAAAAACCCCATTTCAGCCTCCCTGGCAAAATAAATAAACCGCCAGGGAGGTTAATACCCAGCACCGGGTGTCAAATGCCCTAGGTACGCCACTGCAAACGATCCTTACAAATTCATATAATTAATGCAGCCAGAGCCTTGATACCCGTCTATTGGAAATCAGCCTCTCCTCCCTCAATCAAAGATTGGATTAAGTGGGTTGAGTCCATTTAAAAAATGGAAAACTTAATTCACATAGCAAATGATCAAAGTGAAAAACACTCTTTCACCTGGATGGTGTGGTTTGACTATCAATGTACAGAGGAATATAAAAAAAGAGGTCTTAAACCTAGACTGCATATACCTTGTCCCTAAAATGAATTCTCTTTCTTGATTCCCTACTTTCGCCTTTCTCTTACCTCTCAATGACACATGTGTATACAGTTGCACTCAACCCCATCAAACTGTATCACCTATATCTCATCAATGATAATATGCTTACTATTGGCAAAATGTATAAGACCTGTTACTCTGCGAATCTGCAATCTTGTCGTATCTCAATTATATATCTGCAATTATCTGACTTTGACCATTATTGGTCTACTGTTTACTGTATTAACAAATTGCTTTTCGTTCAATAAAGCTTAAATTGTGAAAAAAAAAATAGACATTCCAGGAGTTCTAAGATTAAAGAGCCTCTCCTCATCTTTGTTCCAGAGCTTTCCTATACCTGCAAGGTAATGGAGGATAAAGATGACTTCTGCTCTAGATTTTGTTTAAATAGGTGAGCAGCATATATGAAATGCCTGCATAGGTGAGCGGTGTATATACCACACCCACTGGAGGTCTCTGATCAAATGTCTGCATAGGTGAGTGGTGTATATACCACACCCACTGGAGGTCTCTGATCAAATGTCTGCATAGGTGAGTGGTGTATATACCACACCCACTAGAGGTCTCTGATCAAATGTCTGCATAGGTGAGTGGTGTATATACCACACCCACTAGAGGTCTCTGATCAAATGTCTGCATAGGTGAGCGGTGTATATACCACACCCACTGGAGGTCTCTGATCAAATGTCTGCATAGGTGAGCGGTGTATATACCGCACCCACTGTGGAGGTCTCTGATCAAATGTCTGCATAGGTGAGCGGTGTATATACCGCACCCACTGTACAGGTCTCTGATCAAATGTATGCATAGGTGAGCGGTGTATATACCACACCCACTGGAGGTCTCTGATCAAATGCCTGCATAGGTGAGTGGTGTATATACCACACCCACTGTAGGTCTCTGATCAAATGTCTGTGTAGGTGATCAGGGTAAATACCACACTTACTGGAGGTCAAATGTCTGCATAGGTGAGTGGTGTATATGTTATGGCCAGAACCCGAAGTGTGGCCACTTCTCGTTCTGGCCAGCCACTTCGGGTTCTGGCGGGCCAATGTGCGAAGTGGCCGCAGAGGAGCGGCCAATGTCAGAAATGTAATTACTACACTAAGCTACAATGTATTTTACGGCCGTCTCGCTGCGGCCAAATGTATTACAACTTGCTTAATTTCATTAAATATAGCCGGCGGCAATGTAAGAGATGAAGCCGCCGGCTTTCGCACTGCCTCCTCCACCACTCCTCCTCCCCCCTCTCTCCTCTCCCTGCCTCCTAATACGATACGGAGCAGCCGGCGGGGACACGCGTGTCCCCGAGAGTCATTCGTCGCGGCAGGGGAAGCAGAGCGGGGAGGCTGCAGACATTGCTTCTGCCAGCACCCGCTCTGCAGGAACGGCAGGATTCCCCTGCCGCGACGAACGACTCTCCATATCGTATTAGGAGGCAGGGAGAGGAGAGGGGGGGGGGGGAGGAGGAGGCAGTGCGAAAGCCGGCGGCTTCATCTCTTACATTGCCGCCGGCTAATTTAATGAAATTAAGCAAGTTGTAATACATTTGGCCGCAGCGAGACGGCCGTAAAATACATTGTGCTTAGTGTAGTAATTACATTTCTGACATTGGCCGCTCCGCTGCGGCCACTTCGCACATTGACCGGCCAGAACCCGAAGTGGCTGGCTAGAACGAGAAGTGGCCACACTTCGGGTTCTGGCCGTAACATATATACTGCACCTATTGTAGGTTGTAATTAGAATATGTTGCGATTGTAAATACATGAAGCGTTACATACATGGTATTCAATAAATGTTGTTGTTTTTTTACAGGCCCAAATCACCTTCCAGCAGTGCATTGAAGCACAACATGAATGGAAGCAGATTCACCACCTGTGCTACTGGGAGCTGATGTGGTGTTATTCCTTCCAACAAGACTGGCTCCAAGCATACCGCTATGCTGATCTGCTGAGCAAGGAAAGCAAGTGGTCAAAGGTACATTATTACTATTTTACAATCTTTACTCTTTATCTTCTCTCAAAACAACTTTGATTTTCTCTCGCTACATCCAATAGCTGGCATCCACATAAAACTCAAGTTGAAAAAAAAGGGATTAACTCAATAAGTGTTTCACGTGATTTTGCTTTTTATTGTGGAAAAATGGCCATAGTGCCAAGCTGTAGTATTCTGCCAATATGTAGAGAACATTGACTTTTTGTTGTTTCGTAAGAGGGTTATGGAGTCCCAGCTAAAAGTAGTGCAAGCTAACTTGGTCTTGTAGACTGTGGCCACTAATAGCGGGCGTGAAGAAGTCAGGGATTAAGGTTGGGAGGAGGGGTTAAGGTTAGGCAGCCATGGGAATCAAGTTTTTTGCCCACCAGAAGGGGAGGGGTCAATGTTAGGCACCACCGGGGGAAGGGGGGGGGGGTGTTAAACATCTTTTGGTGTTATTTTATGTATAAACATTTACAAAGTAGACTTAATATTCTATTGTCTCTGCTTAATTGCAGTGTTTCAAGAGTGCCAGAGCAAAAATACACAAGCTATTGACCTTTGTATATCTATATATCCCCTGCAGTCAGAAGCCCAGTTATCTGCTTAGGAAAGTGTTTTATAGCTGTAAATTAGCAGTGAGGGACACTATAGCCCGACTGGAGAAAAACTTTCAGATGCATAGCTGAATATTTTTAATCTTTCAGGCAGGGAAAAAAGAAAACCACAGCATAGTTATTGGTGCTCTTGCCACTGTATAAACACGTCTATCTCATCATGTCAAAATGTCATCTTTGGTACACTTTTAGTAGAATATCTGTAAATTTACCAATCTTTTACTACTGGCTATTTCCAGCACACTTTAAAATGAGGATTTTTATTCCGTAAAGCCTGCGCCCAAATTAGCTTGCGGCGCTTTCAAATGTACACTATGGAGGCTGCTTTACTTGTTTCTTTTTCACCTATGCTAGCTGCCTGGTAGTCTTGCTGATCTTTCGGACTTCATCCGAAACAAGCATGCAGTAATGCCTGTGTTAGCTGCTCTCCTGCAAGGGCCTGGTGCTTGTTAGTGCTTGTTACCAGCACCGGACAGGCAGCCCTCCCATAGGGTCACATCTGAGCATGACCAAGCTCAGACGCAACATTTCGCGGTCTTCTGCAGCCAGGTAACACCACCGCGTGTAAGCACTTGACACACATGGTGTTACTATCGTTTCAATTTGTCTCCATTTAAATTGCACCCAACTTGTATGGGCGGCAGGTGGGATGCTGAACTGCTCGGCAAGTGCACAACAATCGTTTTTATTGAATTGCTGTAAAATTGGATAATTTTATTGTATTTTGTGTGGCAACCTAAACCACTTAAGCCTATCTGGACGAACATTCTCGTCCAGATAGGCTGAGCTTGCTCCTGCTGGCCGCACGCGCTCCCGCTGCCGGCCATTAGCCCAGCAATCAATGAATGGGATTATAGCTCCCATTAGTTGATCAAAGTCCCCCGCAGAAAAACAGACAGCCTCTTATCAGAGGCTGCGGTTTTTCAGAGTTAAAAACAAAAAAGTTTCCTGTCCTCATTCATGTTCCTGGAAGCGTGATTGTACGCTTCCAGGACTTTTTGACTGTGGCCATCCTGTGGCCAAATAGTAAAACTACACCCACATTCATTTTTTTTTAAATACATACATTATTTTACATTTAAAGAGACTCCGTAACAAAAATTGCATCCTGTTTTTTTATCATCCTACAAGTTCCAAAGCCTATTCTAATCTGTTCTGGCTTACTGCAGCACTTTCTGCTATCACAGTCTCTGTAATAAATCAATGTATCTTTCCCCTGTCAGACTTGTCGGCCTGTGTCTGGTAGGCTGCCAAGTTCTTCAGTGTTGTGGTTCTGCTATGAACTCCCCCTTCCAGGCCCCTCTATGCACACTGCCTGTGTATTATTTAGATTAGGGCAGCTTCTCTCTTCTCTCTTATCTTTTACAAGCTGGATAAATCGTCCTCTGAGCTGGCTGGGCTTTCACATACTGAGGAATTACAGACAAGGGCAAAGCTGTTTGCAGGAAGAAAAGAGCAGCCTGAAACTTCAGTGCATGAGAGATGCAGGGGGAAAGAAACACACAATGATCTCTTGAGATTCAAAAGGAAGGGTGTATACAGCCTGCTTGTGTATGGATGTATTTTCTATGTGTGGACATACTGTACATCAACCTACTTCCTGTTTTGGTGGGCATTTTGTTTGTTTATAAACAAACTTTTAAAAACTGTTTTTAACCACTTTTAATGCGGCGGGGAGCGGCAAAATTGTGACAGAGGGTAATAGGAGATGTCCCCTAACGCACTGGTATGTTTACTTTTGTGCGATTTTAACAATACGGATTCTCTTTAAAATTAGCGGTTTACCTCCCACACCAAAAATTACCCAAATAAAAAAAAAATAAAAAAAAAAGTTACCTAAGGGTCTGAACTTTTTAAATATGCATGTTAAAGGAGTATATTAATATAATTTTCTTAATTATGGGCTTGTAAATAGTGATGGACGCAAATTGAAAAAATGCACCTTTATTTCCAAGTAAAATATCGGCGCCATACATTGTGATAGGGACATAATTTAACCTCCTGGGCGATAATCCCGAGCTGAGCTCGGGGTATGTCGCGCAGGAGGAGTTCTCAGGCCCTGGTGGGCCGATTTGCATAATTTTTTTTTTTGTTACACGCAGCTAGCACTTTGCTAGCTGCGTGTAACTTCCGCTCGCCGCCAATCCGCCGCTACCCGCCGTGACGCGCAGCCCCGCCCCCTCCCCGACCGCTTGCGCAGCCTGGCCAATCAGTGCCAGGCAGCGCTGAGGGGTGTATCAGGACTCCCTCTGACGTCACGACGTCCATGACGTCGGTGACGTCATCCCGCCCCTTCGCCATGGCGACCGGGGTAGCCCAGCAGGAAATCCCGTTCTGAACGGGATTTCCTGCTTACTCTGATCGCCGAAGGCGATCGGAGTGGGTGGGGGGATGCCGCTGCGCTGCGGCTATCATGTAGCAAGCCCAGGGCTCGCTACATGATTTAAAACATTTTTTTAAAAAGTGCTGCGCCCCCTCCTGGGCGATATAATTTTATCGCCCAGAGGGTTAAATGGTGTAATAAGCGGGACACATGGGAAAATAAAATACATGGGTTTCAATTACGGTAGCATGTATTAATTTCAAACTATAATGGCCAAAAACTGAGAAATATTTTTTTTCATTTTTCTTAATATTCCTGTTAAAATGGATTTAGGATAAAATAATTCTTAGCAAAATGTATCACCCAAAGAAAGCCTAATTGGTGGCGGAAAAAACAAGATCTAGATCAATTCATTGTGATGAGTAGTGATAAAGTTATTGGCAAATGAATGGGAGGTGAAAGTTGCTCAGATGCAAAAAATGAACAACCCTGTTGGCTGAAGTGGTTAAAGAGAAACCGTAACCAAGAATTGAACTTCATCCCAATCAGTAACTACCGTATATACTCGGCTATAAGTCGAGAAATTTAGGACTGACTCACAGTATAAAAGTGGGGGGGGTCGCCTTATACTCGAGACAGTTCTAAATTTCTCCACTTGTTGGATGTGGCATGCTGCCTTCTCTTTCTCTCCTTCCAGGGCGGGAGCTGTTAGTTTCTCTGATCACCCCCTCCCAGCCCCCACACCCTAGAGTCGCTGCCTCACACTGTCCGTTCCCCCCTCCTACATGATATAATGCAGTGTGTCCAGCGGAAGTCACGTCCCTCATCAATCTAGTGCCGGGCTCTGCATCCTCTCTCGTACTTCTCTCACGCTGGTCTGCATAGCGTACTTTCGTTGAATGTGAATTACGGGAGAGTGTGCTGAACCCAGCGCTAGATTGATGAGGAATATGACTTCTGCTGGACACATTGTACTAAATCATGGAGGAGGGGGAATGGACAGTGAGACGCAGCCAATCTAGGTTGTGGTGGGTGGGAGTAGGTGATCAGAGAAGCTAACAGCTTCAGCGCTGCAGGGAGGGAGAGAAATATTTAATCTCTGGAGGCTACTAAATGCACAGATGAATTTAAGGTTATGTGAAATGCTTTAAATGCCATGTAGGTCTGCTCAGGTAGTTCTGACATTCACATACCTCTAAAAAACACAGCAATAGAGCCTGGCCAGTAACTTAAAGGGAACCTTAACTGAACGGGGGGTATAGAGTTTTACTTACCTGGGGCTATTACCAGCCCCCTGCAGCAGTCCTGTGCCCTCGGCGCCGCTCTGGAATTCTCTGGTCCCCCGCTGTCACTTAGTTTCGTTTTTGACGACTCACCAGTCGCCGGCCGCCATGCGTATTATTGGACGCATTCACCAATGCAATTAGCGCTATTGCGGACCGCAACACGTACAAAAATACGCGTTGCCGCATTCCGCACGCGTAGATATGCGGCAACGCGTATTTTTGTACGCGTTGCGGTCCGCAATAGCGCTAATTGCATTGGTGAATGCGTCCAATAATACGCATGGCGGCCGGCGACTGGTGAGTCGTCAAAAACGAAACTAAGTGACAGCGGGGGACCAGAGAATTCCAGAGCGGCGCCGAGGGCACAGGACTGCTGCAGGGGGCTGGTAATAGCCCCAGGTAAGTAAAACTCTATAACCCCCGTTCAGTTAAGGTTCCCTTTAACCTCACAATCACTCGAGCAACCAAAGGCAGGTCATAGCATACTGGAAAGTGAATTTCAACAGCTCTGCGACCAGTACAGATCGGCTGGAACTTACCCATTTCACAAAATGTAGTTCATATCAAAAATTAAATAGGAATTTTTAAATTTGCTTATATTTAACATTTTTTGCTGTTTTGGTGGTGTTTCAGACCTTTACAGCCAGCATGTATTATATAGGTGATGCAATGTTGCTAGCATTGTCAGAGAATCTGACAGTTTAGGCGCTGTGGGTGGATGGGGCATTGAGAGGCAGCACTCCTTTATAGTGTTGTCCGGATCATGAACGACTCGGATCTTTGATCCGAATCTGCTTTGTGAGTCGAATCATCCGAATCATCAAAATGAGTGATTCGGATCGCAAAGGGGGCGGGGCCAGAATCGGCACGTCCCCCTCTTAGCAGGCAGCGGGGTCCTGGAAGCAGAGCAGAGATGGATCGCTCTGTTGGAGGGGAGCCAGCCTTGCAGGGACAGGTAGATGAGAGAGAGAGAGAGAGAGAGAGGGGACATGGGTGCCACTGCCAGATATGTGTAGAGCACACATACTGGCTATAATGTGCTGCTCATTATAGACTGTCTGTTCCGTAGTTGTGCTGCACAGTGAACAAATTGGAAACTTTTGGCACAGCTCAGTAACGTTACAGACAGCGTGCTGGGCTAGGACAGGGCAGGCACTGTGATTGCTGTGCAATATGATCCTCCTGCACTGCTCTAAACAGCTGCACTTCACTTCTGGGAATGCTTTGGGGAATGCTTTCTTTTCTGCTCTCTGCTCGTCCCTCCTCCCTTCTCTGTTCACTCCCTGCCCGTCTCTATCCACCATCTCCCCTTCTCTGTGTGTCTACCTCCCTCCCCTTCGCTGTCCACTGCAGGGAAAGTCCTGTCCTGCTAGTCATTTCACCCCCGAATGCTTCCCTTGTAAAATGATCCGAGATTCGGATCAAAGATCTTTTCAATGATCCGATTCAAATCATCCGAATCATTGAAAAGATCCAAACTTCGCATCTCTACTCCTTTAGGTGGGTGGGAGGGGGAGGTCAAGTCAGCACCATCTGTAGTATCAAAGCTCTTTTATTGAATTAAAAGTAGCATAACAGGCATCATCAGCAGCGACAGCAGCGCTGTTTCGGCAATAAAACTTTCTCAAGCTGCATAAGATAAATGTCACGCTAACACACATCTACCATATCTTTAAATAGTACCTCTAGAAACCAAACACCAATCAGCTTCAAGATCCCCCAACCAATCAGCATCAGCAACAGCCAGATGGACTGCAAGGAGAACTGCAGCCCTTAACATGCAAATCAGCATATCCCATAATAGTAAAACACTTCCCTTCAGAGAAACTGTCGAAGGGTCTGGAGTGCAGAGGCGCTGCAAGTCATAGCACATCATCTTCTTCCCTCCTTGGGTACTTGCTAAGCACTGTTACACTGGAGGGGGAGGTCAAAGCAGGAAAGGTTATTGGCTGCATGTGGAGCCCTGGAGGAGTTATTGGCTGCACTTGGGGAATAGGAGGGGTTAATAGATGCTATATTTATTGAAATGCAGCCATTTTGGTTGCACTGCTTCTCCTGGTCCTCAAGTACAATCATTAACTTTGCTGGATAGACTTATATTTGAGTCATTAAAAAAATCTAGCTTAAGAGGGTCAAATATTGGGCTCGACTTATACATGAAGTCGACTTATATCCGAGTATATACGGTAATACCACCTTTTCCACGAGAAGTCTATTCCTTTTCTCAAACAGATCATCATGGGGCTGATATTGTGTTGAAACCCCTCTCACAGTGTGATGTCAGGACCAAGGTCCTGACATCACACTGTGAGAGCCTTGTTGCATTGTGGAAAATAACAGCTGTTTACAGCTGTTTCCAACTGCCTAAAAAAGCAAGCAGCAGCTACTTCCAGTGAGATCACCAGCCAGCAGTAAAAGTATCACCATGTGATAAATGCCCATTGAAAAACCTTTCCTCTCCCTGATTTACATTCTAACAAACACTGACTAAATCATTTATACATGATTATTGTAAAAATAAAGCTGTTTTTTTTTTTTATTACATTTTCACTAGAGTTCCTCTTTAACCCTAGTATTATTAACTCTAGTATTATTAAAGGTGGCCACACACTTATCTTTTTTTTTTTTATCGATATCTCGTCATTTCAATCATTTGATTGAATCAGCTAGAAATATGCCACAAACATTTCCAGATCAACCAATTTCGGGTCAATCTATGCCAGAAAATTTGTGTGTGTGACAGAAGATTTTGGTTGATCGTTAGTGGATTGGCAGCTCATCACTAGCGGCGTTTGATTTGATGACTGATAAAGTTACTCTCACCGGTCCTCAGCGTGGTTTCGGTGTCATCTCTCCCTGCTGGCTGCTTCTTCCTCTCTTCTCTCCCATGTCCCCGGGCATCTTTATAATGTCACAAATGTTAGAGGCCAAATACTAGAGGTCTCTAGTGGTCACGTAAGGTATGTGCCACAGTGCTGAGAAGGAAGGTGATGCATGCACAGCTTTTGGAAAAAATATAAATAAATTGCATGCGTTTTTTTTTTTTTTCCCTCTCAAGTTTTCAGACCCTAAAAATTGTGCCACTTGATAGATCTGCAGCAGCCCTGCACATTCCACACCTCCAATGGATCAAACTCGGGATTGCTGCTCTGAGCTGTAGATTTCCGTCCCAAGCCTGACTCGGGGTTACTGCTAAGGAGGTTAATTACTATTCGCCCTCCAAGGCGCCATACATTGAGGGGTTAGATGCAATTCGGCCTCCTGCTATTGCTGGCAGCCAAATTGCACTGTTTTTATCGTAATTTGGGCCCCGTCTTTTGCTGGCGCCCAAATTATTCACTGAGTGCCTCTATAGCCGTAATTCACATTATGCCCTATGGCGGCACCCAAATGTCGTCGGTCGTGGGGGCACCCTTTTTACCTTGAAGCTGATAACTATGGAGCCAAATTAACCTGCTTCACTTTACAACAGTGTAATGGAGTATTGATGGATGGTGAAGTGAAAAATGAGAATTGGCTCTTGGGTGCATGATAAGGATAGAAACTTTATTCATATATATCACAAATCTCAGACTACATCAAAAATGCAAATATCCCATAAATACTATACAACCCCATAAAATAACTCCTCACAAACCCTCCAACAACATAGGGGCTGCAGTCCCCTATGAAGGAAATGGAACCTGCACCATAAGACTTGTTAGAAAACAAGTGAGAGACCAAACAGTCCAACCTGACATATGATGAACAGTTGATAGCCAGTAAATACAAGCAGAGCTCATGGGCAATGTTCCTGAAGCATGTATTGAGCACAAGGGAACAGATTGAAATGCAGCATCCACAAAGGTACACAAAATAGCTTGAAGCAAATGGATGACATCTGATGGCATGTAGCGTTGATGACCAGCATTGATGGATCACTCAGCAAGGTCCTCCAAATGTAGCTTCATCTGAAATTCTATCAGTTAATGAGGTCAATTAAAAAAAAAAAAGCAGATGTTGGAGTAAATATTTCAAATCCGGCTTCTGAAAAAGTCTTTTTATTTTCTGGTTTACAGTTATGTGCACCTCCTAGGGCTTCATCCCCTGAGGTCACATTGTCATTGATTGGGATAATCTAGCATAGGTATAGGTGCCCCAGTACATTATTGCTAATTTTCTGCATCAGATCATTGTTGCTTGATTGCTGCTGCATTATTGTCAGGGCTGTGGACTCGGGACAAAAATTATCCAAATCCGAGTACTCAGTTTATGAAAGCACTGACTCAGAGTACCCAAAATTGCACCGACTCCACTGCCCTTACAGGTCTATGGAGTGGGTATAAAAATCATCTGACCCCAACTCCTCAGTTTATGAAACCTCTGACTCCAGGTACCCAATAATTGCAACTTCTTGACTCCAACTCAACAGGCCTGATTATTGTAGTTTTCTGCATTGGGGCTCTTCCTGCCTGCTTCCCCCCCCCCCCCTCCTTTTTTTTCAGCGAACAGAACAAGCTATTTAGCAAAGAGCCAAACAACATGTCTGTGCAGTAACCGTGCCTAAATTAATGTTGTGTTTTCTGGCAACAGTAACTGAGTGTGCTTAGGTAGCTCTTTACATCAGCTCTTTTTCATGCTAGTTCAAGTCTACACAATGTATTGTAGGGATTTTATATACAGTAATCCTTACAATAAGATTTGCCACATATTTCTCAGTTTTATTTGGATTCATTTGTGTTCTAGTCTACAGTACATATATGGTGACACTGGTGTTCATCTTAACAAGCAAGAATTTGACATCTTCAGAAGTAGGTCATTTGCTGTGTCATCCCCAAGATATTTCAGTAAGCAGTTTGCTTCTAGAACTGCCACCTCAGCCTCTGTGCCTTTCTTACATGACTGAGATGACCAGAGGCTAACTGTGGTTATTCAACCCAATAAAGGTCTGAGAGGCATGTCCTTCAAAAGCCACAAACTGAACAATTACTGTGCTTTGTGTATTCAAGAAAAGTCAATGAACGAGTAGTTTTCAGCCCTGTGCACAGCTGTTTCCCATAATGGATAGCAAAACTAATACACGGCTGCTTCATGGAAGATTTGTTTCACAGGGTTATCTCCCTGTGCAATGTAACACTATACCATATTATACTATGTTTCTAAAGTCTTTTGGATGTGTTTAAACTAAATGATTCTATAGTTTGTTTTTGTTTTTTAATACTATGCCATGTTTCTATAGTCTTTTGGATGTACAAACATTATTTTTTTTTTTTTTAATTTATAGATTGTCTGGTCAAACCAAGAAAATATTTGTTTTTTTTTTTTGTTTCTAAAGCTGCAAGAAAAAATTGGGGTTGATCGGAGTGGCCAAATTCCGATTTCGTAGAAATTGTTGTTCTGCAGGCAAATACTGAATTTTGTGTTCCGATTTTCTTGTTCCGAAAGCATTTTCTGTAGAAGTCAATGGCCCCGATTTTCAGAGTTAATAGCAAAGTACATTTAGTGTGTGTATGTGTATGTGTGTATATATATATATATGTATGTATGTATATATATATGTATGTATGTACGTACGTACGTACGTACGTACGTACGTACGTACGTACGTACGTACGTACGTACGTACGTGTATATATATATATATATATATATATATATATATATATATATATATATATATGTATATAAAATATATATATATGTGTATGTACGTACATACATACATACATACATACATACATACATACATACATACATACTGCAGTAAAGTAAGTACATTGTACTGCATTCTGAGTTTTGTATGTGTATATACTGCATTCTGAGTTTTGTACATACACATTATATATATATATTTTATATACATATATATATATATATATATATATACACGTACGTACGTACGTACGTACGTGTATATATATATATATATATATATATATATATATATATAAAATATATATATATATATATATATATATATATAATGTGTATGTATGTACATACATACATACATACATACATACTGCAGTAAAGTAAGTACATTGTACTGCATTCTGAGTTTTGTATACACATTATATACATTTTATGAAAACTGACAGCTTGGGGACCCCCAGATGCCCGCTCCCTCCCCAGGTGAAAGTAGTATAGGGGTAATGCTACTGTCTCCTGGACCCCCCATTCATGTGAAAAACTGCTCGTGTGTGTGACCTGTAGGGAACCACCGCAGCCGCAGAGTAATTTTCCTGGAACGGACAAATTCTGATGCAAAAAATTGAACCTGTTCCAATTCCGGGAGCTCATCCCTAGAGAGATTATAATCCACAATAAGTAGTTGTAGTTGGTGGTTACTGCCAGAAGCCATCAGAAGCCAGCACTCTGGAAAAGTAAACTCTTATGAAATCTCAACAACAGTAAAACTTTTTACTGCAGGATTTTTTTATTTTTTTTTATGTAAGCTTCTTTTTACAGTCAACCATAGGCTATGTTGAGAAAGAAATGACCCCTGTTTTGGGAGTAAGTGGGCTTCCAGAACAGGGGGCTCCAGCAGAAAGTCATGTGACCAAGTTTGTGGGAGGCATATTTTGAGCTGCTCATTATTTCCATGTAATCGCAGACATTTATTATTTATTTTTCATTATAGGCAATTTATGTATTCCAAAAAGCTGCAATCCTGAGTATGCTTCCAGAGGAGGATGTGAAAAGCACAGGGGAAGATCTAGTTGCCTTGTTTAGGTAATAGTTTCATCTTTCTGTATCTCTTACTGGTAAATGTAATTTAGGTTTTTACACGTGAAGCATAAGCACTTGTGCATCTGAAAGTATTTGCACACTATGCCCCTTTCCACTTTAGATAAAGAAAACCGTATTTGTGAAAATTAATACAGATAAATATTTTGTTTTCTTTTGTCACATGGCCTGTGCCCAGTTTTCGAAAGAGTAAATCTACACTCACGTGCTGCATAAGCATTTTATCCTATGTAGTCAAACTGGGTTGGATCAGGTGAATTTAGGCCGAGCCCCCCTCACAAGTGCACAGATGATATGTCCGATAAAACACTAGCTATGTTTCTCTAACCTGCTAGATAGGGACAGTCTGTGCCGGAAAGAGGGTCAGACAACGGAGCAAAGTATATTTCTACAGCGGACTGTGGATAAGTTAACTAATAGATGCATGTCGGCTAATAATTCTGCCACTGGACTTAAGAGACACACTGAAAAGGGTACTGCCCCATTTCTGTAAATGGAGTTCTGCTTCAGATATGCTTCAGGCAGGGAACACACTTGGCTGTTTTCGTGCGCATTTTCTGCACAAAAAATGTGAGAACTCATGTTAACCAATGGGCTAGTTCACACTTATTGTTTTTCACATACACAAAAAAACTGCCATTCTGTATGATGACTGCACATTTTTTCAGTTTTCTCTATCAATTACATCAGCTGCTGTAAAAACGTGCACGTTTTCCTGCATAGAAACACACATGGTGTGCAGAAAAAGTACACAGAAAAACGTGCGCAGAAAACTGAAAGGACGTGTTCCCTGCCTGTTCAGTTTCCAGTTATGATTCAGTATTTCTTCTTCTTTTTTTCTGGCAAAATTTCATCTGTTGTGGATTTTATATCTCCTAAATGTATTAATTGTGAAACAACTGACTGATTACAACCAGGCATGGTGTCTATCATTTTATCTGCTCGCTGAAGGGTAAAGTTCTTTACAGATCTTTATTATTTATTTTATCTTCAAATTAAGTTCAGATATAAGCACCCCATAAAGCAGTTTGTCTTTATGGATTTACCTGTTTATTGCTCCAGTGACTAATTTGTTCCTTTTAATTTATTTTGGCACTGTTGAGCTTAAAAGTGTGGCAACTGTGTAATGTCAGCTGAGGTAGATATCCGTAGCACTCCCCTGTGCACGCCAAACACCAGTGCATTCTTATCTCTAAGCTTTTCAGGGAGTAGGAGACCGTATTAAATTCATTTATTTCGGCATGCAGCCAGTTGTCTACTTAATGAAAACCTGAAATGAAAATTAAAAGTCAAAATAAACATACACAAGTCATACTTACCTCCCGTGTAGTCTACTCCTCAATCACTTTCTCCTGTCCCACTTCCTATGATCAAGGGAATTCTCCGTGGATTTTGGAAATGGCCATTACCCCATAACAACTTTCTGGTCAACACACTGTTAAACTCCCACTTGAGCCATTGGGAAACATGGACATTACCTGGCACAATCAGTTGTCCTCTCAGCTATAACTGACAGCAACTGATATATTTCAGTTCTAACAAAATGTTGTCAGAACTGGTAGGGATCATTGTCAGAAGAAAATGGTGAGCTTCTGAGAGGAACTGATGGCAAGGTAACTATGAAATGTTCATTTGAAGATACCTCGTGATAATTTTACTTGGTTCAGGTTCCCTTTAAGGCATTATCTTATGCTGGGAATACACAGCTCGATTTTGAGCCATTAAGATGGCTCGATTGATCATTTCCGACATGTCCGATCTCTGGTTGAGTAAAAGAGAGAGAGAGAGTGGCCACGCACATCCAATACAAAAAGGATCTTTATTCCATAGAAAAAGTACAAAAATGGCTACATAGCAAGGAAATGAACAGCGCTATTTAAAAACAGGCAAGTGCCTACCTGCAAAAGAGTGCAAGCCCCACTTGTGTGATATAATACACACTGAGCATACACATGACCTGTCTACCACTGGAGGATGTTTGTTTTCTGTAACAGCTTGCATGCAACTTGTTAAGTACTCGTCCCTCCCACTGCGAAGAAGTCAATCCTCCATGGGAGGGGCCTAACACTAACTAAATCCTAACCTATGTATATGCATAACCTGGGTGCGACTAATCAAGTAAATTATGGGTGATTAGCCGCACCCAGGCTATGCATATACATAGGTTAGGATTTAGTTAGTGTTAGGCCCCTCCCATGGAGGATTGACTTCTTCGCAGTGGGAGGGAAGAGTACTTAACCACTTGAGGACCACAGTCTTTTCGCCCCTTAACCTCCTTGCCGGTTTTCCCGACCTGAGCTCGGGGTAGAAAAAACAAGCTATTAGCGGTGATCCCGAGCTCAGGTCGGGGTAGGCATTGCAGAGCTTTACCTTTAGTTGTGGAGTCCCGCGCGCGATCTCGCTGCGCAGCGGGACTCCAGCCTCTCTCCCCGGCAGTGTGGGGTCTTTCCCTGGCCGCCGGGATCCCCCATGTCCCCGCTATTCTTCCGGGGACCCGGCAGCCAGTTGGAGCAGCGCAGCCGTGGTGGTGGCAGCAGAGCGGTGGTGGCAACGTGACGTCATCGGGGGCGGGGCTAATATTGAAAACGAACTTCTCTATATTAGAGAAATATAGAGAAGTTCGTTTATATGTATATTAGCGCCATCTTGTGGGCAAAGAGAAAACTGCAGCACAGAAGCCCAGGAAGGTACATTTTTTTTTTTTATTTTGCTGCAGATCTCCCTGCCAGAATGATTTTTTTCAGGTTTTAGGGTCTGAAAGAGTGGAAAAAAAATTGCACCGCTTTTAGACCCTAAAATCTGGAAAGAATCAGACCGCCAAGGAGGTTAAGGACCAGAGCCTTTTTTCCATTCAGACCACTGCAGCTTTCACGGTTTATTGCTCGGTCATACAACCTACCACCTAAATGAATTTTACCTCCTTTTCTTGTCACTAATACAGCTTTCTTTTAGTGCTATTTGATTGCTGCTGCGAGTTTTAGTTTTTATTATATTCATCAAAAAAGACATGAATTTTGTCAAAAAAATGACTTTAACTTTCTGTGCTGACATTTTTCAAATAAAGTAAAATTTCCTATACATTTGAGCGCGAATGTTATTCTGCTACATGTCTTTGATAAAAAAAAAAACCATTCAATGTATATTTATTGGATTGGGTAAAAGTTATAGCGTTTACAAACTATGGTGCCAACAGTGAATTTTCCTATTTTCAAGCATCTCTGACTATTCTGACCCCCTGTCATGTTTCATGAGGTGCTAAAATTCCAGGATAGTATAAATACCCCCCAAATGACCCCATTTTGGAAAGAAGACATCCCAAACTATTCAGTGAGAGGCATGGTGAGTTCATAGCAGATTTTATTTTTTGTCACAAGTTAGCGGAAAATGACACTTTGTGACAAAAAAACAAACAAAAAAAAAAGTTTCCATTTCTTCTAACTTGCGACAAAAAAAAAATGAAATCTGCCACGGACTCACTATGCTCCTCTCTGAATACCTTAAAGTGTCTACTTTCCAAAATGGGGTCATTTGTGGGGTGTGTTCACTGTCCTGGCATTTTGGGGGTTGCCTAATTGTAAGCACCCCTATAAAGCCTAAAGATGCTCATTGGACTTTGGGCCCCTTAGCGCAGTTAGGCTGCAAAAAAGTGCCACACGTGGTATTGCCGTACTCAGGAGAAGTAGTATGTGTTTTGGGGTGTATTTTTACACATACCCATGCTGGGTGGGAGAAATATCTCCGTAAATGACAATTTATTTTTTTTTTACACACAATTGTCTATTTACAGAGATATTTCTCCCACTCAGCATGGGTATGTGTAAAAATACACCCCAAAACACATTATACTACTTCTCCTGAGTACGGCGATACCACATGTGTGGCACTTTTTTGCACCCTAACTGCGCTAAGGGGCCCAAAGTCCAATAAGTACCTTTAGGATTTCACAGGTCATTTTGCGACATTTGGTTTCAAGACTACTCCTCACGGTTTAGGGCCCCTAAAATGCCAGGGCAGTATAGGAACCCCACAAATGACCCCATTTTAGAAAGAAGACACCCCAAGGTATTCCGTTAGGAATATAATGAGTGCATAGAAGATTTATTTTTTTTTGTCACAAGTTAGCGGAAATTGATTTTAATTGTGTTTTTTCACAAAGTGTCATTTTCCGCTAACTTGTGACAAAAAATAAAAATAAAAAGGTTGTATTGGTCCTAGCATTATATTGCAATGAGTACTTGTGGTTATGGTGCATCAGGTGCTTCTGCTGAGTGCTGGCACTTGGCTATCCCATAGTTAATGCTCAGGTACAGGGTAGCAAAGTGTCAGCTAAGGTGCCTTGGCTACAGTGTAGCCAATTGTTGGCTAGCAGCTTTGAGGTGCTGAGTTTTTATTTTGGGTGTGGCCATCCGCTTTTTAATAGTAAACACTTGGCTAAACTGTAGACAAGCATCAGCTATCAGTGCACTGTGTTGGGGCACAGCTGCTAGATTAACCTCCCTAGCGGAAAGCCCGAGCTGAACTCTGGGTGGGAGAAATTATCTGGGAGCGGTAACCCTGTGCTCAGCTCGGGCCAGCAAATTAACTACTTCCCTGGCATTTTCGCAATCAGCACTACACAGCGGGACTCCGGCATGTCTCCCTTGCACCCCCGGGTGCCTGCAGTAATCTCCAGCCGCCGGGATCCCCACAGGCCCGTTCTTCTTCCGGGGACCCAGCGGGCAATTGGAGTGGCTAGTGTTGGGCGAACAGTGTTCGCCACTGTTCGGGTTCTGCAGAACATCACCCTGTTCGGGTGATGTTAGAGTTCGGCCGAACACCTGATGGTGTTCGGCCAAACCGTTCGGCCACATGGCCGAACTAAGAGCGCATGGCCGAACGTTCCCCGAACGTTCGGCTAGCGCTGTGATTGGCCGAACGGGTCACGTGGTTCGGACCCGAACGCGCTCTGATTGGCCGAACTGTCACGTGGTTCGGGTAAATAAATACCCGAACCACGTCATATCTCCGCCATTTGTCTGTGGGTTTAGCTTTGGGTAGGCAGGCAGGGTAGTTCGCGCTCCAGCCACGCTAGCCAGGGTCCCCCCAGTCATTGTGTCGCTGCTGGGAATAGTAGTACACCGCTCGCTCAGCCACACTATATAGCATTCTGTTTACTGCCACTCTGTGTACCTCGCTCAGCCACACTATATAGCATTCTGTTTACTGCCACTCTGTGTACCTCGCTCAGCCACACTATATAGCATTCTGTTTACTGCCACTCTGTGTCTGCTGGGAATAGTAGTACACCGCTCGCTCAGCCACACTATATAGCATTCTGTTTACTGCCACTCTGTGTACCTCGCTCAGCCACAGTATATAGCATTGTGTTTACTGCCACTTTGTGTCTGCTGGGAATAGTAGTACACCGCTCGCGCAGCCACACTATATAGCATTGTGTTTACTGCCACTCTGTGTACCTTGCTCAGCCACACTATATAGCATTGTGTTTACTGCCACTCTGTGTCTGCTGGGAACAGTAGTACACCGCTCACCCGCCACTGTATAGCATTGTGCTCTGTGTCGCTGCTGGGAATAGTGGTACACCGCTCACCCGTCACTGTATAGCATTGTGCTCTGTGTCGCTGCTGGGAATAGTGGTACACCGCTCACTCACCACTGTATAGCATTTCTGTACTGCCACTGTACTGCTGCCAGTCAGCGTGTACTTTAAGGATAAGTGAAATGAGGAAGAAATCCGGTGAAAGAGGGAGGGGCAAGGGAAGAGGTGTTTCCCCTGACGGTTCACGTACAGGCCACAGGGGAGCACCCAAGAAAACCCACTCAATACCGCCCATGTTGTCCAGGACAACAACCCTCACAAATCCAAAAGAACAGGACCAGATAATTACTTGGATGACCTCTCAAGCGTCCAGCAGTGGGTTAAGCAGCACCAGCACATCACGCACGAGGTCCGAGTCCTCAGCCAGTTACAAGGAGCCAGTGGGCACAAAGCTGACACAACCGGCAGCGACACCACGCACACAACTGCCAGATAACCAGTCCGATGAATTACCTCAGGACACAATGGGGTATTCGCAGGAGCTATTCCCAGCCCAACAAACTTCCACCTTTCAAAGGTCAATGGAGGAACAGCCAGAAATGTTGTGCCTGGATTCACAACCATTAACTGTGGGAAATGCACCGCGCACTGAAATACAAGGCGAGTCCGAGGAGGACTCGGAAACCCAAATCCCAGAGCAAGTTGGGCAGGAGGGGTTGCAATTGCAGGAGGTCGGCCGACAAGATCTGGAAGACGACGTTGGAGTGAGCTGCGCAGAGGTTGTTCTGGGGAGCTCTACTCCACGGCGGCGGCCCCCCACAATGACATATGACGAGTTTCAGGAGATGGAAGAGGAGGGTATGGACAATGTGGACATAGACCCAGATTTTGTTTGTGAACGAGAACATCGCCGTCGTAGCAGCAGCACAGATGAGTCTGTTGAAGAACCCACTGCTGCACGAGTTCGCCTTGTGCCACAAGGTAGGCGGCGCGCAATTTCAGGCACCACAAGCATGGACGTTCAAGTGAGAGGCAAAAGAGGCGCAAACAGAAATCGCCAGCAAGGCAGGTGCTCCAAAGTCTGGGCTTTCTTTGAAGACTGCACTGAGGATGGTACTATGGCGATTTGCAAGGTGTGCAAGACCCGCCTGAGCAGGGGGAAAAGTATTAACAACCTCTCCACCACCAGCATGAGCCGCCACATGCTATCCAAACATCCCACTCTGTGGGCAAACGCGGCAGGACAGGGTACCAACAACACTGCCTCCCTTGGGGTCACCAGACTCACCACCAGACCCGCCTCAGCAGCAGCAGTAGCCCAGCCATTGCGTGGTTCACAACATTCACAAACATCAGACGCTGACACTGTCACTTTCCGGAGTAGTGCTCTTGAGGTCTCCCAGTGTTCATCAAACACAACAACCAACAGCCCTTCAGTGTGCAGCCCTACGATTCAGTTGTCTGTCTCGGAGATGTTTGATCGCAAGAGGAAATTGCCAGCAAATGACCCCCGGGCCGTGGAAGTAACAGCCAGCATAGCCAAGCTTCTGGCCTGCGAAATGCTGCCATATCGAGTGGTGGAGACAAACCGCTTCAAGGGCATGATGTCAGTGGCCATCCCACGTTACGTGGTTCCCAGCCGCTACCACTTTGCGCGCTCTGCAGTGCCTGAGTTGCATGAGCACGCGGTCAGCAAAATAACCCGAAGCTTGAAGAATGCCGTTGCCTGCAAGGTTCACCTCACCACTGACACCTGGACGAGTGCGTTCGGCCAGGGTCGATACATCTCCCTTACCGCGCACTGGGTGAACCTTGTGGAGCCTGGCAGCGATTCCTCACCTGCTACGGCGCGGGTGTTGCCCACGCCGCAAACAGCTGCACCGCCGTCCCTCCCACTGGATAACAACAGCAGCACCTACCTCTCTGACTCCTTCTCCTCCAACGCATCTCAAAGCTGTACCTCATCCAGAAACGCTAACCCAGCAGCAGTAGGATCGTGGAAGCAGTGCAGCACAGCTGTTGGTGCGTCAGCTAGCGTTGCTGAAGCTGATCTGCCTTGGGGATAAGCAGCACACAGGGGAGGAAATTTGGAGGGGAATAAAGGAACAGACGGATTTGTGGCTGGCACCGCTGGACCTGAAACCGGGCATGGTTGTGTGTGATAATGGGAGTAATCTCATTCGCGCTTTAAGGTTGGCTAAGCTGACACATCCCTTGCCTGGCGCACGTGATGAACCTAGTAGTTCAGCGGTTCCTGAGGACATACCCAGGCGTAGCCGATCTTCTGTTGAAGGTGCGACGAGTGGCCAAACATTGCAGAAATTCCAGTACTGCTTCGGGGGCACTCGCCAAGATGCAGGAGCGCTTCAATCTCCCCCACCATCGCTTGCTGTGTGATGTCCCTACGCGCTGGAATTCTACGCTGCACATGCTAGCCCGCTTTTGCGAGCAGAAGAGTGCAGTGGTCCAGTACATGACGGCGCAGTACCGAGGCGCATCTGGACAGCTGCCAAGCTTCTGTGGATCCGATTGGGCCAACATGTTGGACCTCTGCCAAGTCCTCCAAAATGTTGAGCAATCCACGTTGCTTGTGAGCAGTGACAACTCTTCAGTCAGCATTACCATACCACTGCTGTGTTTACTGAAGAGGTCAATGTTGAAAATCAAGGAAACAGCTGTCATGATGCAACTGGGGGAATCTGAAGGAGAAAACGATCAGTGTGGTGGTACCAACATCAGGCCATCCGCATCAGGAAACGCTGGCCCCAGCAGCTATGACGAAGAAGAGGAGGAGGAACAGCTGGAGTTGGAGCAGGAATTTCCTGCCACCACTGACGAGGGCCAGAGCGGTGCACGTTGGACTTCCACAATTCAGCGCGAATGGTCAGCAGAAGCAGACCAGGAAGAAGGTGACGACTATGATGCATCACAACAACTATCACAACGCTCACAAGAGGATGATGAGGATTCTGGCAGGACTCTGGCACACATGGCTCAATTCATGCTAGACTGCATTGAACGCGACCCACGCATTGTGCGCATTCTGGACAACACCAATTACTGGGTTTATACCCTTCTGGATCCACGGTACAAACACAATGTTCCAAAACTGCTTGAAGAAAGAGTCAGACAGGTCAAAATGGAAGAATACCAGCAGGCCCTTGTGGAGACTTTAGAGAGGAGATTGACATCCTCCCCCTCCTCTAGCCAGTTGTACGCCGACAGACTGACTTCCGCAAACCCAGGACGACCAGGAGGGCAGCAAACCACACAAGCCGCAGCTAGTGCCCAAAAGGGAATGGTATCGGCAGTGTCCTTGGAGTGGGAAAATTTTATGACACCCATGCAGCAGCAGCCCACAGAACAGCAAGCGTGCAGATCCACCTCCAACACCGATCGCCTGGAGAAGATGGTCAAGGACTACATGTCAGATGGCGTAGCTGTGTTGAACAATCCATCTGCACCCTTCAACTATTGGGTATCGAAGCTAGACACCTGGCACGAACTGGCAATGTACGCAATAGAGGTGCTGGCTTGCCCGGCAGCCAGCGTTATGTCGGAACGCCGTTTCAGTGCTGCCGGAGGCATCGTCACAGATCGGCGTATCCGCCTCTCCACAGAAAATGCAGACCGTCTGACTCAAATTAAAATGAATCAATCCTGGATTGGAAACGACTACGCAACACTCCTGGACCCCAACCAAGTAACATGAACAATGACCATCTGTGATGGGTTAGCGTTTCCGGTCCCTGTTTATTGAACCTCTCATCTTTATTACATTTATGACTGCATGGCGGAAAAAAGCATTGCTATATCCGCACGCTATTTGTCCTCATGCAAGGCCTGGGATGTTGTGTCTCAAAAAGCGTGGCCTT